>NC_142154.1:32231521-32541630 GCF_024610735.1 Ursus americanus
GAGGGCCACATAAGGGCTCGAGGTATCTGTGGTGCAAGAAAAAAAAAGAAGCCAGAGAAAGGCTAGTGATTCTGCAAGACAGAAGAAAATCCTCTGCTCAAAGATCATGGATGCATTTGGTGTATCAGTTATAGTCATGTTTCTAAAGCTAGGTAACAGTACATTGCCAAGTCTGTGTTAAGGTGACAATTATTTTAGAAGATTCCAAATTTGCGGGTTTTGCCACTAGAGTCTCCTCTTCATAGTCCAAGCAATATCGCACCAGTATACCCTGTAACTATCACTTCCATTCATTTCCAAGGTTGCAAGAAGAACAGAAAGATAGAAATCAACAGAAGATACGTGTCAATGCACTCTTCTGGTCCCTTCATAACCACCCATCCACCCACTTTTCTTAATATATTATCAGTATGTGCCGTCAAATGAAACAATAGCCAGCAAATGCTAAGGGTCTTCGGTATCATGATCTCAAATCCGGGCTACGGCTAGAATCCAGGTCTCTTGACTTCCCATGCTTCTCCTCTAATTAAAACATGTTAAAGCTAAATAACCCCCATAATGAAAGAGTTCTATTTAGTGACTTCAAGAGAAGCATTCACTATTTTTGGAAGTTTTCAAATTTTCCAAACATGGAAAAACCATGTTGGCTAAATGTTTAATGGCATGTTTCCAAAAATGCTGATAGTGAACAGCATCTGAATTGGGTATCCAAGAAAAAAATCTCAGTGCAAAGGTGGAGTCAAGAGCAATCTGTTGCCTATACCGGGCTCAACTTACACTGGTAGCTTTAAAGCTAAACCAATGGAGTTTCTTTGTTTATCCTTCCTTCCCATGCTCTAGGACTCATACAAAAGTGTTCTTTTGGTCTGAGAGCTTTAGTCTATTTATTTACTTATATATTTTTATTCATTTATTCGTCCATTCACTTACACAGCATATGTATAGGAGCCGTATGATAGGAAATAGAGTTGACCCTTGAACAACATGGGAGTCGGGTCAGGGGTGCTGCAAATCTGTGTAAAACTTTGGACTCCTCAAAAACTTAACTACTGATAGCCTACCGTTGACTGAAAGCTTTACCAGTAATATAAACAGTTGATTAACACATACTTAGTATATTAGGTGCGTCATATACTGTATTCATATAAAGTAAGCTAGAGAAAATAAAATGTTATTAAGAAAATCATAAGGAAAATACATTTACAGTACTGTACCGTATTTATTGAAAGAAAAATCTGTGTAACAAGTGGAGCTGCATAGTTCAAACTCATATCGTTCAACGATCAACTCTACTACTTTTTCCAAATGAGCCATTCAGAAAGTTTACCAATAGTATTATTTGGCAATGGTAAATCTTGCTCATAACTACACATTTTAAAAATTTTGCCTACAACTATATTTCCTATAAACCAAAGTGTGTTTTTGACCAACGCTTAGAAATATTCCAGTAGAAAAAAAGACTAAAACTCTATTATCTAAATCAATATAAAGATAGAGATATCAAGAGGGGGCATAGTACATCTAATTAATGGGATAAGGGAAAACAGATAAAGTTGGGGAGGAGTCAGGAGGTTAGAAATAATAGCAAATGAGAAAATTGTAGCATAACAGGTCAAGGTCAAGAGTTCTAAATACTTTTGAAGTAGTAGTCTTGAGCTGAGAGGGCTCGGGACCCAGTTGTTTTTCTGTTTTGTTAATTTAGAATTAGTTTTCATAGAATAAAACAGACAGATTCAAGTAGTCTTTGACCAGTTTTGAGGAAGGCATATGCGTCTGTAACCCATACCCCTATCAAGATCTACATTTCCGGGGTGCCTGGGTGGCGCAGTCGTTAAGCCTCTGCCTTTGGCCCAGGGAGTGATCCCAGCGTTCTGGGATCGAGCCCCACATCAGGCTCCTCTGCTAGGAGCCTGCTTCTTCCTCTCCCACTCCCCCTGCTTGTGTTCCCTCTCTCGCTGGCTGTCTCTGTCAAATAAATAAATAAAATTAAAAAAAAAAAAATCTACATTTCCATTGCCCCAACAAGTGTCCTTGTTTCCAAAGTTTATCTTGTACAGCTTCATATCCCTACTAGTCATCTTTTGAATTCTAAATGGCATTTTCACTTTAAAAAGAAAAGCACCTACATAAGACAAGAATGAGTACTGATAATCAGCATGATATCCTTGGTTTTAGAACACAGTAGGAGCATAATACAAGCTATAAACTTTAAGCTGTCTTTATTTACTATAGTTGTGATGAGAAAAAATATTTTATCTAAGGAAAATAATAACGATATGCTAAATCATTTAAAACTAGTTTAAAACAAATTTTAATTCCTAAATCCTCAAAATCTTTACCACCTCTATTTAAGAGAAGCTAATAGAGAAAGCTTTTCAATTTAAAAAGCAATTTTAAAAAAGAAACCCATGTATCAGAGCTCATTAAAATATCTCAGTAAAGATGATGGTCGATTACGGTGATTTCCAAAATGAAGAGCACATGGCACAAGGATACACAAGGTGAGGCACTGGTGTGGAAGAAAAACCGTAACTTGTGTTCTATTTTTTATCCCTTCCTTTTAAAATCTGTAGCTTTTGCATGTGTTTTATAACGTACATTATGTAGCATTTCACAAGTACAGGCTTATTTATAGGTAACTTATAAAAGTTATAAGGGTATTTATTTATAAAAAAATTCTACCAATAGGAATGAAAACTTTACAAAGTTGGGAAACTGCTTTTCCAGCTGACTAGCTATCTAGTTTCAGTGCGCGCGCTCGCGTGCGTGCACACACGGACACGCACGCACGCACACACGTACGCATGCAGGCATTAGGGAAAGTACCTTAAGCAAGGACTGTTTATGACTTTCCCGCTTCTTCTCTTCCTCCTTTTTGGCTACAACAGATGCCATACGCCTTTCTTCTTCCTAAAGGCAAAAAAAGTTTACAAGTATTAGTAAGGGTTTAACCTCTTCTATGCGATTTCTTTGGTTCTACAAGTGTGGTTTCCTTTGTGAGAAGCATACTACTTGCTAACCGAAAATATGCCCCTCATAGAAAGTTAGCCATTTCCTCTTTATTCTTTTCCCTTCCCAATTCTAAAGAACTGTGTGTTCTTAACTCTCCTGCCAACTCTAGTTGTGAGATGTACCTTGCTAATACAAGAAAGAAAACAGAAGGAAAAGAGCAAGAAGCAAGGGGGGAGAAGGTTTACATAGTTTTTCTTTGTATGCCATGTACTACAGTTCCACATAAAAAGACTTAAAACTTTCTACTATGATGATAAAAACTAAAGGATTATACCTCTCACAACCTTTATTTGACCTAGGATGTAAATCACAGCTTTTTAAATACTAAAACAAGTATGAAAGCCTTTTGAAGCTCTCCACTAATATTAATAAATTATTCTTTATTATTACTTTTACTTTGTTTTTAAGTTGATTTGGCCAGTCTAATTTCTTAAATTCTAAAACCTATAAAACAACATTAAAGTTTAGAAAAAATTTTAAAAATCAGCCATAATTCCAACACGCTAACTCACGTCTTATCATTTCTGTATCATCTTACAGTATTCACTATAAACACATTTTTTCAAGTTGCAATCTGTATACAGTGTGGATCATGTTTTTTTCCCCTAAAGATTGTCAAATTTTAGTAAAGTCAATTATAAACATGTAATTTAAAATTTTAATATCAAAAGATTTGTAGGTATTCAAAATGATGTCACAATTTGAGAAAAACAATTTCTTCCTAAAAGGTGAGCTTGAAAATATCTTCAGAGATAGGAAACCATAAAAAGTAATTTAGCACATTTGAAGGAGAACTCTTACAGAAATGAAAAATTATACAAACTGAAATGAAAAATCCAATGGAGGGGAGCTGAAGACCATATTGTACACAGCCGAAGCGAGACTCTGGCAACTGAAGAACAGGTCAGAAGAAACCTTCCCATATGCTTTCATAGCACCCTGTACTCCCCACTATAGCACTTAACCTGTTTCAGTTTAATCTCTGCTACTCTCTCTCCCCTCTCCTACCCCAAGAGCTCCTTGAAGCTGACCATGTCAGCTCCTGGCACATCGTAGATAGTCAATAAATGTATATTTGAAGAACTGATTATTAAATATACATCTTCATATATCTGTTCAACAATTTCCTAAAACTGGAACCACTAAATCAAACGGAAGACATATTTCTAGGACTTTTTATATGTTTACAAATTGCTCTCCATAAGTGTGGTACTGATTTCCTCCCTACCAGAAGTCAGCATTTGCTTTAAAACATATTAGACAGTACATAATAGATAGAACATAACAGCTGTTCACCAAATATTCCTGTGTCTTCCCACATCCAGGCCATATTGTAAGATAGCAATTCTTGCCCCTTATCAGTTAGGTGCTGTCATGTGACTTTCTTTGACCAATGTTAGATGAACAAAAGCGACATGTGTTTATTTCTGGAGGGAGTTTATTCAGGAAGCAGCTTTCAAAGACAATGTATGGGATAGTTGTTCTCTCTCTCACCTCTTCTATAGAATCTGCAAAGCTCCACATGATGGGTACTTTCAAGGCCTTGGTTCTGGAATGAAGACAACACACAGCAAAGTTTCCAGACCACATACATACATACATACATACATACTGCAAGCAGGCAGTATGAATGAAATAAACTTTGTTTCTTTAATCCACTGAGGTCAGAGAAGTTGTTTCTACAGCATAATCCAGGCTATCCTGACCAGTATATATATCATGTTAGAATTAAAGGTCAAAGAGGCCATGAAAATGTATTCTAGGGGGTGAGCCATTATAAATGCTTCTGAAAACAAAGAAAAGTCCTAGACTAAAGAAGGACACAACAAATGCACAAAGAGGAGCGCCTGGGTGGCTCAGATGGTTGAGCATCTGCCTTCAGCTCAGGTCATGATCTCTAGGTCCTGGGATTGAGCCCCATGCCGGGCCCCAGCTCAATGGAGAGTCTGCTTCTCCCTCTCCCCCTGTTTATGCTCTCTCTGTCTCAAATGAATAAACAAAAACTCTTTTTAAAAAATGCACAAGGAGAAATTACCAGGAAGTTAGAAAGAAAACTAGAAATGCATCCACTGGAAGACTCTAATTTTAGAAACGAGGTAATGAATACTCTGAGAAGGTTAATAATTTATACAAGGTCACACAGCTAGTGACAAAGCCAGGATCAGGACCAGAAGCCATAGCTTGTGAGAAATGGAATTTGTATTTTTTATAATAAGAACATGTTTAAATGAATTTTACTGATTTTAGAAAGATATAAAAGGTAAGGTTAAAATTCAATAGTAATCTGCTATATGATTTAATTGTTTTAAAGGGAATGGAAACTGAATGTGACTAGTGGTGAATTTAAAATCTTTTACGATATGGAAAATAGTTATTCTTGGTGTTCGAAGGCTAGGTAGAGCTTCTGAGGCGAACTCCACAAAACATTCAGAAGCTTGATTTCTAGCTTCACAACGTAGCTGGACTGACAACTATATTAAACTCTTTTGTTCAGTAAGTACTGATTTGGTACCTATTAAGTATAACCTATTTCAGAACAAACTTTTTAAAAGAGCAAAATATATTGATGTTCAATTGTTGACTCATCTATAAAATGTGAACTAGAAACAGATTGGTTATTCAAAGAGCCAATTTCAAACAGTACTGGAAACTGTATGGATCACGTCCTACACATACTTAAGAGATGATTTCATCAGATTTTCAAAAAGAATTTGAGCTTCTATTAAAGGCAGTAGGACTTTAAAAGGAAGGCTAAACCTAAGAAAACTGGATACACGCCAAATCAACTCAAATATTGAGTGTTTTAAGGAATTTATACATCCAATGACTATATTCAGCCCAAATAATTACAGAGTAACTAAACTTGGAAACAAAAATAAACCTCTAATTATGAACATAAGCTATAAATCTGTTGGTAAGAAGGAAAAAAACTGTAAACTTCTGGCATCTTCATGATAATAGCTCCATTTCTGGGATAAAAGCCATACCCTTTATATAGCAAAGCAAAAGGATCTATCTAGGACCAAAAAATCTTTTTTCCGTACTTCAGTCTGTTATAAAGATAAAATGTAGAAATGATTTCAAAGTAATTAATAAGCACAGTGATTTAATAGGTGTTTGATAACTTAGACTATACTCTGTTAGCAGACTATTAAGGCTCTAAAACAATGCATATTTTATGTGAGAAAAAGTTTTGCTCCAAATAAATAATAGTAGTACGCAGCAATTTAGTATGTGGAATTAAAAAGAAAAGAAATGGCAATGTGGGTTTTTAACCATATACTTTAGGACAGTTAGTTATAAAAGACATTGTTTTCCCTGACTACAACAAATATTCAAACAGACTAAAATCAGAGTTTTTGTCTAGAAGAGACAGTCCGTTATTTTTCATTCACACAATCTTTTTTTTTTTAATGGAGAAAACTGATCTTTCTAGGTCCTAGTTAATGTCAGAGCGAAGGATGGAAGCCACATCAGCTGACTTCTCTTGGCCTGGAGATATTAGCTGTTAAATATGAGATGGGGGGAAAAGCCAGAACAAGCTCGGTGATGCTGCCAGAACAACTTCAAAATTTACACTGGCTTACGACAAAAGTTTACTTCTTGATCACGCAAAGAACCCTGCAGCTGTCCTCCTTGTAGTGCCTACGTAATCCTGGGTGCTGTGGTCCGATGGCATCTCCAACTCAATACATGCTCCCATGATGGCCACCATACCGGAGAAAAGCAGTGAAAATCACACATTGGCTTTTAAACGCTCCTGCCTGAAAATTACATACATTACTTCTGCTCACATGTCATTGGCCAAAGCAAGATGCACAACTACACTTAAGTTCAAAGGGGAAGGGAAATACAGTCCTCCCACCTGAGAAAAACAGGAGAATCAAAATGTATCGGCGAGCATTAGTAACCGCTGCCGCAACAGAAAACTCACTTCTGTCCTAGGTAGACTGCTGCAGTTTTTGGAGGGAAATTGTAAACAAGGTCATATTAAGGCAACTAAATGTGCATCTGAAGGGAAAACTTGAGAAATTGTGAAACTGTGTCTGTTTCGGAATTCTGAGAATAGTGCCTGGGTTAGCAAAATACTGCCTTAGAAATTAAAACGAAAAACTTCTGCCTGTCCTAAAACTGTCTATACAATGTCTGCTCTCTTTCTATAATTGTCTCTACAATGTCTTGTCTTTTTTCATGGATAGTTGTGATATATTTGAAGACCACTATAATATCTTCCTATGTCTTCTCCTCTGTCAACGAATTGTGCCAGGTTCTCTGGAAATACTTCAGTTTGTTGTCACCTCTCTAAGATTAATAGCTCAGGTATAATCTGACCATTGAAGAAAAAAAATGGGGACTACTGTCTCTATTTTTCTGAATTCTCTATTTTGATAAATGATATTATTTTAAACCGTATAACTTCTAACGATCACCTCTCGCAATTAACTCAATCTGAACTTAATTTGCTAAGTCTCATCTCACATAAATCTGCATTTGGGCTGAGAATTGTTTGTTGTCATGGAGAAAAGTCCAGGCTTTTCAATGTATCTATTTTTATCTTGCCAAATTCTGCTTGTTTTTCTACACTAGAGGTCAGCAATTTTTTTCTCTTAAGGGCCAGAGAGTAAATGCTTTAGGCTCTGTGAGCCACAAAAGATGTCTATCACATGTTGTTTTTCTTTACTTTTTTAATACAATGCTTTAAAAATATATAAACCATTCTCTTGTTCAAAAACAGTCTGCAGGATGGATTTGGTCCACAGGCTACCTGGCTGTAGATCATTGAGCTACTTTGGGATTCTGTTTTGATTAACCAGTATATCAGGATCTCCAAGTTCTCCAGTTCCTGTCAATCATATATTTTATCAGAATAACAGAAATATTCTCATTCAGTCATTAACAAAAATGTTGAATCAAAGGGGCCCAAGGATAAAGCCTCAAGGCATGCCAATATAGATTTTTCTAGAGGCTGGCTCGAATCACAAATTCACTTAACTATGTTGTCATACAACTTACTCAAAGCAGTATCATAAAAGACTTTGTCAAAAGCTTTGCTTAAATACCAAAACACTATCTCTAACACCCCTCTAAGGGGGCCTATTGACAATAGCTAACATAGAAAATTAATTGTGTCTGGCATGAGTTGTTTTTAGTGAACTAATGCTGCCTCCTAGTGACCAATTTCCTTAATACTCACAACTCCTCTAACAATCTAATTTAGATTTCTTTCATACTCAGCATCAAGTTTACTGTCACAATTTGGGAAATTTATATTCTTTCCTTCTATGGTAAAAAGACAGATTAGTTCATCTTAACTTGCAGCTCCTCTATCATTCGACACTGCTTCTCTGATACAACTTTCAGAGGTCTAGCAATTTATCCACTACATTTATTCAGTGCTGTAGATCAGCGACGGGCAAACTCCAGTCCACAGGCCAAATCCAGTCTGCCACCTATTTTTGTAAATAAAGTTTTATTGGAACACAGCCATGCTCATTCATGTATGTAGTGTCTATGCTTTCTTTCACACTACAGTGAGTTTAGTAGTTTTCAACAGAGACTGTATAGCCTCCAAAGCCTAAAATATTTACCATCAGACCCTTTACAGATGAAGTTTGCCAGCCCCTGCTCTACATCAAACTTATCTACTCACTTAAGCTTCACTTTCTTCATCTTATTTTTATTTCACTCTTTACAGACTAAAAGCCATTCTTAACAGAGATAACAAAAGTAAAATGGGAACTGAGGCCATCAACTTACATACTCTCTTGGCCTCATATTATCTTCTGCCATTCCTCTGGATCGGCCACCCCCCCCCCCCCAAAACTCTCACTCTAACTAATCTCCCTGCTTCTCATCTCACCCATCCTATCCTCCCCAATTCATCCCCCTGGGCTGCTATCCGGAGAGACAATTTTTTTAATAGGCAAATGTAATTTAACCACCTTAAACTCCTCAAGGGCTTCCTATTATGTCCAAGACAAAAAGCTAAACTCTTCATTATGACATAAAATGCCCTTTGTGGCCTAGGCCTTGCCTGTCAGACACCCTTTGTCCTGCTACCCTCCTCCATGTATATTCAGGGCTCAGCCGTGTTGAACTGCTCTTGGTTACTATATTCCCTCACATCTCTCTGCATTTTGCATGCCTTCATTCTCCCTGGAACACTCTCCACAGATATATCCTCCTTCTTTTTAACCATTCTTCAAGCCCAAGTCAAGTATTTTCTCCTTTGGAACTTCTATTTCTCTGGTAGACATAGGGTGTCTTTACCCTTCAATGTCACTGCGCTATGCGTGTGTGCATGCGCACATGTATGTGAATGTGTGTACGTACATATACATATCTATCAGTTGATCTTCTCTAGCTTGGCATTTTGCATTATAACCTGTCTGCACTAGACAGTGAGTAACTTGAGGGCATGAATTAGATTCTGATCTTATCATCTCTAGTATCCAATACAGATCCTAGTACAGGAACTTTTCAGTTCAATGTGCCTAAGAATGCTCAGGAATTTTTTCATGGTGCTTCTAAGTGAAACACATTTCTTTTGAAATGTGTTAATAGCTCTGTTTACTCAGTAGTTAGTAAACAACTTATTAAGTGCTCGTGTTCTAGCAACTTAGGAGCCATTTGAAAAAAATAATGATACACATAAATTGAAAGAAAAAAATACACCATTCTTCAAGAACCACAACTGCTTACCAATGAAATCTGTATATCTGGAGGGCATTATACAACTTCTCAAATGTTGTATTTAGACTGGACCCTGGCATCCTCATTTCCTGTTCCATACTGATTTGGGCATTGTATTTGGTTTTAGCAAAACCACCACTGAAAGCTCAGCTTTGCAAAGAATTGATGCCATGGAAGTAAACAGAGTGTGACCTCATGCTGAAATGGTAAATGACCTTGAGCTAGTAGTCTTCTCAGTGTCTCAAAGGTCTCAAATATCACTGCATTTCCCTTGAAAATTATAAATATTCCACAGTGCCCGAGTTCACTGCGTCCTCAGCACACAGCTCTAGTGCACAGAGATTCATTAACTATTTGTATAATCCATGTTTATACAAATACAAAGAATGTTTATATAGTAAATTACATAAAAATTGAGATACCATTTTTAAAGAGACAAAAATTGGTATAGAACTGGTGTCAGCAAACTTTTTAGCCAGATGGTACATATTTTAGACTTATAGGCCATATAGTTTCTTTTAGCAACTATGGAATTCTGCCACTGTAGCACCAAAGCATATGGAGATAACGTATTAACGAAGGGACGCAACTGTGTTCCAATAAATTTTGTTTACAAAAACACATGGCCAGAACATGTGCCATTGTTTGCCAATGCTGTTAACAGAAAGTTTTTTAAAAGGTATACTGTTTTAGGGCGTCTGGGTGGCTCAGTAGGTTAAGCATCCAACTCTTGATTTCGGCTCAGGTCACGACCTCGCCCCGTGTCAGGCTCCATGCTCACCACAGAGTCTCCTTGTCTCTCTCCCTCCCCTCTCTTGCATGCGTACTCTCTCTCTCTCAAATAAATAAATAAAATCATTTAAAAAAAAGTTACTGAGAAAAAAGGTATGCTGTTTCTACACTAAAGTTACTAAAAAGTCATAAATAAAAGGTAAGACTAAATACTATGAGTCCATACTGATATGAATAAATGAATAAACTGAAATTGTTATGAGGAATGGGATTACAAAGGGAAAGAAAAACTTCCTATGGAGAAGGCTGGCAGACATCATCTTAATTGAAGTGGTCAACATCAATAAAGGGATAAACAGAAATTATATACCACTTGATAGGATGCAATGAGAAAAATCAAAATCATTTCTGTGATATTTATGCAAAAATCTATAAAAATTGATCGTGAGGAAACATCAAAAAGCCTGAATTGAGGGTCATTCTACAAACTGACCTGTAATCTTCATAAATGTTAAAAGTCATGAAAGTCAAGGGAAGACTGAGAAACTGTTCCTGAAAAATAGTGATGAGGGAGACCTGACAATCAAATGCACCATATGTAATATATAATTCCAAACTGGATCATTTCACTACACAGAAATTATTGACATAATTGGTAAAATTTGAGAGTGGTGTGAGAATTAGACACTAGTAGTTATTCATTTTTTACTTCCGAATTTCTTTGGTTATATTGTGTTTATATAGGAGAATGTCTTTGCTTGCAGAAACACATACTCAAGTGTTCAGGATTTTTGGGTAATCTAATCAGCAACTTACTCTCAAATAGTTCAAGAAAAAAGTTTTTGCTACTGTACTTACAACTTTTCTGTAACTTTGAAATTGTTTCCATTAATTCTAGAAAATGGAAACTAACCTATAATGACAAAAAGTATATCAGTGGTTGCTTGGGCATGGAGGTTGGATGGGGAGGGGTGGAAAGGAGGGATAACAAAGGAGCATGAGGAAACTCTTTTTGGTGGTGGATTATGAAAAAGCATGACCGTGGTGATGTTTCACAGGTGATATACATGTTGAAATTTATCAACTTGTACAGTTAACATGTGCAATTAATTTTATGCCCATCATACCTCAAGTAAAGCTTTTAGTAAGACATTATTTTTTTTTTAATTTCTCAAATTAAACTGTGAAGGAGAAGATGTACAAGGATTGCTTCTCTGTGTTTAGCAGAACAGCAGGCCCTGCTCCCATCCCAGGTGATTTTCCCTCATTTCTTCACCAGGCAAACACAACTCATGGGATGTACAAAGACAATGATTATATATAGCATCATTCTCCCTTATTTCGGGCATGAAAGTAGATAAATTTCACTCAATTAAGACTTTAATGAACATTACTACATTCTCAGCACTGTATGAGATAGGGAAGGAAAGGAAATAAACATGTATAGGACATCTGTATATATCAGGCAAGGAAGAAGAATGGCTTCTGCCCTTAAGGATTGTATATATCAGTTGGGTAGGCAAGACTGACATATAAGTTCACTATGAGAAACATAATATATAATTAAGTACTAATTTATATAAATGAGTTAGCTTCACTTCTTACCCCACCCATCTCAACCTCACCACGAAGAGTAATTATTAAGTACCAAAAATGCTCAATTAAGAAACACATGGAGGGGTGCCTGGGTGGCTCAGTTGGTTAAGTGCCTGCCTTTGGCTCAGGTTATGATCCCAGGGTCCTGGGATCGAGTCCCGCATAGGGCTCCCTGCTCAGTGGGGAGTCATCTTCTCCCTCTGCCTGCTGTTACCCCTGCTTGTGCTCTCTCTCTCTCTCTTTCTGACAAATAAATAAAAGCTTTGGGGGAAAAAAGAAAGAAACACGTGGAGATAAGGGTGAAAGTATGAAAAACAGTGTTTGCAGGATAGATCTGAACAAACTGAGGACAAAGAACTGAATCTCCATGCTGGAACAAAGAGGCAGAGCCCCCAGAAGATCCCTGGCATTAACAAACTCATTCACACTTGTAGCTATCTGCTGGTCACCTGAGATGTCCGTGATAAGGCTGAGCCAGAAATGTAAATTGCACAGGTTGTGAAAATGGCTACAGGCAATGAGTCAATTCGCAACTGAATAAACCTAGCTGACCACTCAGAATCCACAGAGTTAGAAGTTAGAAAACAAGTGGAAGCTTAAGATATTTTTCGAGCTCTGAGATTATCAAACTGAGATCATTAATAGGTGGTATCTGAGATAGTAAAATATTCAAATAAATCTGGGATATGCACTGAAACAAATTAAGGCAAATGTCTTTATTACAGAACTTCTTGAAGCCTGTAAAATGCAAACGTGCAGTGTGCACCCAGAAGGTGTGGAGACAGCATTTCACTTAGATCAGGGGTCATATTAAAACCCCGAAGAACAGAAAATATCTAACATGCAGACCGAATGAATAAAAAGAGCTATTTGAGAGGTATGGCGCCAATAACAAGCCCAACAGCTCCACGTGATGCTTCCTATGAGCCTCATGCTGTTCTAAGGTTTAGTGTTTTATTTTATCTTGACAACAACCCTATGACATAATTATGACCCCCTTGCCCCCCATTTTACTTCGAGGAAAATGAGATACAGAAAGGTTAAGTAAATGGCCAAAGGTCATTTGGCCAGAAAATGGTCAAGCCCGGACTGATGTCAAGCAGTCTGGCTTTGGCACCCTTGTTCTGTAACATTACATTACGTAACTTAATGAATGCCATTCTTACTCATCCATCCCACAAGAAATTTTCAGTTGGGTATTAGCCAGAATGAAAAACAATCGTGATGATTCATTTAAACAATCATGATGGCTAATTAATTTAAATTAATTTTTTTAAAAAACCTGTTAAAAAGGAAACCACAGGCCCAAAACGGCACCACTTAGGTCAAGGCCACAAGCCAATAAACCAAGACTTACTACCTCACCTAACTGTAGTTTAGGCGTCTATGCCCAGAAATGTAATCTGTAACCAGTCAACCTGGGAATTTCCTGGTCAGGACTCGGAAATTTACTGATAGGCCCCTTCCCTTCCCTTCCGGAGGGTGACCTTGCCTAAAACAATGGATCCTTTGCTAATAATTACCCTTTCTCCACTTCCTCTCTACCTTTAAGAACCTTTCCTTTTCTGTAGTCATTGCGAGCACCCCTCCACTTGCTACACGGGATGCTGCCGAATTCATGAACTGACTAATAAAGCCAATTTGATCTTTTTAATTTACTCAGCTGGATTTTTTGTTACTTAACAGCCCTATTCAGTGAAATTGGGAATAAGGGACAGGTGGTAAAAAATGTGTAATTATAATTGTCAATTATATAGTTATGATAGTTTATTAAAACTAAGAAGCATTTCAAGCAAAGAATAGGCCCCCCAGTCTCCTAATCCACAGTAAGGAAGACAATATGGTAAGCACTTCAAGAGTTCTCACCGTGACTCTCTTCATATCTAGCTGGCGCAGCTGCGTCATATTCTGAAGGACAGTGTGTTTGTACCATGACTCTTGAGCTATTGGATTGCCATCAAAGGTGATGTCTGAGAGAGAAGAAGAGTCAGCAAGGCAGCAAACACTTTCAAAACTGCAGGAGAGACAGAAACCACTGGATTATTGTGAGACCTTCCAACAGTACTTTCATTTATTGAATATACATTCTTATTTTAGAATAGTTTTAGATTTACAGAACAATTAAGATAGTATAGAGTTCCCACATATTCTGCACTCAGTTTTCCCTATTATTAACATCTTGTAGTAGTATTGTACATTTTTTACAATTGATTTACAATTATTTACAAATCATTTAGAATCCATTCATTCATTCCTTACTTTCTGGCACTGTAAGATTCTCTAGACTCATATATTTCCTACCCCACTCCTAGAATCAGACATTTCTCCAAGGAGTCATGATTCCTTTTATTGGAGAATGGTATTAGAACCAAAGATCTGGTGGCTAAGTACACTTTTCGTCCCTGGGGTGTCATTTTTTTCATGCCCTCTCCTGACAGAGCAAGGAAATGTGTGTGTGTACACTAACCTGTGTATATATATATTATCTATGATATGTAACCATCTATGTCTATATTAGGCTAAACATTAGTTCACACTGATGTTTCCCAACTCTAATCTATTATCAAAAGGATCATTGTAGCCTCTTTCCCTTGCTTATCTGTAAATTCCTACTCCAACAAAGAGAAACGTGACTCTCACCAGCTCTCATCCATTTACTTAATTGTTCAAGTCCAGAATATATGCGTAGTGGTATCAGAATTTTCAAACTGAATCCCCATGGGAAACAACTATTAAATACAACCACTATGTGTAATTCCTTTAGCATTTAGTCTTACACATTCATTCCAATGTTACTTAGGTCAGCACCTCCCCTCCTGCTATCCCTTCAGCATAGTTGTTTCATACAGTTGAAATATACTTAGCTTCTTTTGTCATAGTCTATACTCATTTCTTCCTGGGATCCTCTAACCTCCTAAATATTTTAATTTGTATACATTAAGGTTCTCCCTGTGCTGTAAAGTTCTGTGGGTTTTGACAAATGCAGAAGTATCATACAGAATGGCTCCATGACCCTAAACAATCCTATTCAACCCTCCTCCTCTCTTCTTCAATCTCTGGCAACCACTTATCTTTTTACTGTCTTTATAGTTTTGCCTTTTCCAGAATGTCATATAGCTGGAATCATACAGAATATAGCCTTTTCACACTGACTTTGGTCACTTAGCAATATGCATTTAAGGTTCTTCCATGTCTTTTTGTGTCTTCAGAGCACACACGCTCTCTCTCATCACTAAGTAATATTCCATTGTATGTATGTACCACAGTCTGTTTACCCATTCAGCTACTGAAGACATCTTGGTTGCTTCCACATTTTAGTGATTATGAATAATGCTGCCATAAATATTTATCTGCAGGTTTTTGTGTGAACATAAGTTTTCAACTCAATTGGGTAAATACTTAAGATTGCAATTGCTGGATCATATTGTAAGAGTAAGTTTAGCTTTGTGAGAAATAGCCAAACTGTCTTCCAATGTGGCTGTTACATCTTGCATTCCTGCCAGTTCCACATTCTCACGAGCATTTGGTATTTGTCAGGTTTTTTTTTTTTATATATAAGTCATTCCAATAGGTGTGTAGTGGTGTCCCATTGTTTTAATGTGCAATTCCCTAATGTCAAAGGACGTTGAACATTTTTTCAATATGCATATTTGCCACCTGTATATCTTCTTTGCATTTTCAGCTCTTGTGCCCATTTTTTCATTGAGTTGTTTCCTTATTTTTGAGTTTTAAGAATTTTGGGGGGGGGATGGTTAAGTTTTTATTTTCATTCCAGTTAGTTAACATACAGTGCTATATTAGTTCCAGGTGTACAATATAGTGATTCAATACTTTCATACATCACCTTGTTCTCATCATGACAAGGACACTCCTTAACCCTCTTTACAGCCCATCCCCTCTGGAAAACATCAGATTGTTCTCCATAATTAAAAGTCTATTTTTGGTTTGCCTCTCTCTTTTTTCCCTTTACTCACTTGTTTTGTTTCTTAAATTCCACATTAAGACTGAAATCATATGGTATTTGTCTTTCTCTGACTTATTTTATTTAGCATAATACTCTCTACCGCCATCCATGTCATTGCAAATGGCAAGATTTCCTTCTTTTTTATGGCTAATATTCCATTTTATATGTGTGTGTGTGTGTGTGTGTGTGTGTGTGTGTGTGTATCCCACATCTTTCTTATCCACTCACCAATCAATGGACACTTGGGTTGCTCCATATCTTGGTTATTGTAAATAATGCTGCTATAAATATAGGGGTGCATGTATGCCTTTGAATTATTGTTTTTGTATCCCTTGGGTAAATACGTAGTAGTGCAATTGCTGAATCATAAGGTAGTTCTATTTTTAACTTTTTTGAGGAATCTTCATACTGTTTTCCCTAGTGGCTGCACCAATTTACGTTTCCACCAACAGTGTACAAGGGTTCTTTTTCTCCACCCTGCCAACACCTGTTGTTTTTGTGTTGTTGAATTTTTGTATATCATGGATATGTATAAAAATATACCTGTATACATATAATTTAACAGATATAATATTTGTGAATATTTCTCCTATGCTGTGACTTGTCTTTTCACACTTTCTTAATAGTGCCTTTCACTCGGCAGAAATTCTTGATTTTAATGATGCCCAGCTAATAAATTTTTTCTTTCATGTATCATGGTCTTGGTGTTATTAAAAATTCATCACCAGGGGCACCTGAGTGACTCAGTTGTTAAGCGTCTGCCTTCAGCTCAGGGCGTGATGTCAGGGTCCTGGGATTGAGCCTCGCATCAGGCTCCTCCGCTGGGAGCCTGCTTCTTCCTCTCCCACTCCCCCTGCTTCTGTTCCCTCTCTCACTGGCTGTCTTTCCCTCTGTCAAATAAATAAATAAAATCTTTAAAAAAATATTCATCACCAAACCCAAGAAGATTTTCTCCTAAATTTTCTTCTAAAAGTTCTATAGCTCTGTGTCTTATATTTAATCTACAAACCATTTTGAGTAAATTTTGTAAAAGGTATAAGGTCTATGTCTAGATTCTTTTCTTAATGTGAATATCCAATATTTCCAGTATCATCTTGAAAAGACTACCCTTTCTCTATTGAATTGTCTTTGCTCCTTTGTCATAGATTGCTTGACTCTATTTGTGTGAATCTATTTCTAGGCTCTCTATTATTTTCCACTGATATATATGTCTACTCTTTCATCAATACCACACTGTCTTGATTATTGTACCTTAATAATTAAGTCTTGAAATAGGTTAGTGTGAGTCCTCCAATTGTGTTCTTCAGTATTGTGTTGCTATTCTAGGTCTTAGCTCTCACATACAAACCTTAGAATCCATTCACTGATACCAACTTGCTGGGATTTTGATTGGGACTTTATAAAAATTGAGGTATAATTGATATACTCTATTAATTTCAGGTATATAACATAATAATTCAAATGTGCATAGATTGTGAAATATGTCTAGTATAACATCCAGTTACAGATTTTTTACAGAATTTTTTTTCTTGTGGTAAGAACTTTTAAGATCTACTCTCTTAGCAGCTTTCCAATATGCAACCCAAGTATTATTAATAATAGTCGATATACTGTACATTATATTCCCATGACTAATTTATTTTATAACTGAAAGTCTGTACGTTTTGACTTCATCCATTTCATTCCCTGCCAGCCCTCTGCCTCTGGCAACCACCAATCTGTATCTATTACTTTGTTTTGCTTTTTTTGTTGTTGGTTTTTGTTTTTGTCTTTAGATTCCACATATAAGCAAAATTATATGGTATTTGTTTTTCTCTGTCTGACTTATTTCACTTAGCATAATGCCGCAAAGTTCATTCATATAGTCGCAAGTGGCAAGATTTCATTCTTTTTTTATGGCTGAATAATAAATGCCCATTATCTATCTATCTTTCTATCTCTCTATCCATCTATCTAGCCATCCACCCTACATTTTCTTTATCCATTCATCTGTCCATTGACACTTTTTTTTTTTTTAAGAGGGAGAAAGCGCACAAGTGGTGGTGAGGGGCAGAGGGAGGAGAGAAAGGATCTTAAGCAGTGTACAGTGTACACTCCAGTGTGGAGATCGATACAGGGCTTGATTTTACAACCCTAAGATCATGACCTGAGCCGAAATCAAGAGTCAGACGTTTAACCAACTGAGCCACCCAAGCGCCCCTGTCCATGCACACTTAGACTGCTTCCAGATCTTAGCTACTATAAATAACGCTGCAATGAAGATGCAGATATCTTTCCAAGTTAGTGCTTTCATTTTCTTTGGATAAATACCCAGAAATGGAATTACTCAATCATACGGTAGTTCTATTTTTAATTTTTTGAGGACTTTCAATTTTTAAAAGGACTACTCAACTTTCTAAATAATATCCCAGAGCAGGTTAGTAAAAATCATTTATATTAGAATCATCCTCATTCAATGACTGTTCAAATAACTAATGTAAACATTTAGACCTAAAAATACTTCCTTTACTCAGGCAATATATTGAATGTCTCTTCTTCCCGTGTTAAAAAAAGCTAGAGGGTATAGAATATTTACGGTACAGAAAATAAATAATATGTTGACAAGTAAGGTCAAGGCAAGGTCTATAGCAAGAATAAAGTTCATTATTTTTTTATTGTCACATTTAAATATTTCTTCTATGTTTTCCTCCCACTCAAGGTAAAAAGATCCTCTCTTATCAATTATTTTACTGTAGAGATTATTTTTACCATCTAATAGGTAAATCTCACAATTCATGCGCTCATTATGGTTTTTGAAACGTGTTTATTAGATAATTATGGGAAGACATTTTCCCCCAGTTTTACTGAGAAATAATTGACATACATCATTATATAAGTCTAAGACATACAGTATAATGCTTAGATTTATATATATTGTGAAATGATGATCATAATAGGGTCAGCTAACATCCATTTTCTCATACAGATGCAATACAAAGAAAAGAAAGAACAAAAGAGTGAAGAAAAAATTTCCTCCTAGTGATGAGAACTCATAGCATTTACTTTTTTTTTTTTTTCTTAAGTAGGCCCCATGCCCAGCATGGAGCCCGATGTGGGGTTTGAACTCACAATCCTGAGATCCAGACCTGAGCTGAGATCGAGAGCCGGCGCTTAACCAACTGAGCTATTCCGGTACCCCCACAGCATTTACTTTCTTAACAACTTTCCTATATATCATACAGCAGTGTTAGCTGTGATCATTGTATAGTACTTTACACCCCTAGTACTGATTTATCTTTTTTTTTTAAGATTTATTTATTCATTTTAGAGAGAGACAGAGAGAGGATGAGAGAATCCATGAGTGGGGGGAGGGGCAGAGAGAGAGAATCTTCAAGCAACTCCGTGCTGAGTGTGGAGCCTAACACGGGGCTTAGTCCCAGGACTCATGAGATCATGACCCAATAAACAGAACCAAGAGTCAGATGCTTAACTGACTGAGCCACTCAGGTGCCCCAGTACGATTTATCTTATAACTGGAAGTTTGGACCTTTTGACCATCTTCCTCCAATTCCCTCTTCCCCATCCTCCACCTCTGGTAACCACAAAGTCCGATCTCTTTTTCTGTGAGCTTGGTTTTTGTTTTTGCTTTTTGATTCCACATATAAGTGAGATCATACAGTATCTATCTTTTTCTGCCTGACTTATTTCACTTAGCATAATGCCTCAGGGTCCATCCACGGAATGGTATGAGTTCCTTACTTCTTATGGTTGAATAATATTCAGATATATATATTTATGTATATATTCATGGATGTATATAAACCATAACTTCTTTATCCATTCATCCATCAATGGACAATTGTTTCCATGGCTTGGTTACTGTAATAATGTTGCTGTGAACAGAACAGTGCAGATATCTTTTCAAGTTAAATTTTTCATTTCGTCTGGGTATATTCCAAGAGGTGAAATTGCTGCATTTTATGTTAGCTGTGTTTTTAATTTTCTGAAGATCCTCCATACTGTTTTCCGTAGTGGTCATATGAATTTACAATCCCACCAACAGTGCACAGGGTTCCCTTTTCTCTACATCCATACCAGCATTTGTTATCTCTTGTCTTTCCGATGATGGTCATTCTAACAGGCATGAGGTGATAACTCTTTATGGTTTTAATTTGCATTTCCCTAATGACTAGTGATGTTGAGCATCTTTTCATGTATTTTTTGGCCTTTTGTATATCTTCTTTGAAGAAATATCAATTCAGGTCTTTTGCCCATTTTTAAATGGGGGTTATTTATTTTTTTGCTATTGAGTTATATGAGTTCTTTATATATTTGTGATATTAACCCCTTCTCAGATAAGTGGTTTACAAACATTCTTCCCATTGCATAGGTTGTCTTTTCCCTTTGTTGATGGTTTCTTTTGCTGTGTAGAAGCTTTTTAGTTCGATGCAGTACTTCTTATTTATTTTTTATTTTGTTGCATATGCTTTATGTGACATATTTTAACGCAGGGCTTGAACTCACAATCCTGAGATCAAGAGTTGGACACTTAACCAACTGAGCCATTCAGGTACTCCCTAGGCCCCCCAGATCCTACATTTAAGTCTTTAATCCATTTTGAGTTAATTTTTGTGAGTAGTGTAAGATAGGAGTTCCGTTTGATTCTTTTACATGTGAGTATCCAATTTTCCCAGCACCATTTATTGAAGAGGTTGTCTTTTCTCCATTGAGTAGTCTTTGCTCCCTTGTCAAATATAAGCTGACCTGTTATACTTAGGTTTATTTCTGAGCTCTTAATTCTATTCCATTGGTCTAATTGTCTGTTTTTATTCTAGTACCATACTGTTTTGATGACTATGGCTTTATAGTGTAGCTTAAAATCAGGAAACGTGATGCCTCCTGTTTTGTTATTCTTTCTCAGGATTTCTCTGGCTATTTCAGGGTCTTTTGTGCTTCTACATAAATTTTAGGACTGTTTTTTGACTTCTGTAAAAAATGTTACTGGAATACTGATAGGGAATGCACTGAATCTATATATGGCTTTTGGTAGTATTGACATTTGAACAGTATCAATTGGGAAGACATTTTTTAAAAGGCCATTGCATACAGGTGAAAATGAGAGTCCACTAACTGAAACTTAACAATTATTACAAGCATAAATAAACTTGAACAAACATTGTAATTTTTCCCACCTAGCATTAACAAAATTATTTTCCCCCATCAATATAAAATATCTCAGAATAGTTTCTGGTGTTTAAAGGATGTTTAAAAAATGCTTCTCTTCTTCCCTGACAGTTGTTTCCATAAAGCTAAAATCAAATAAAGATGCTTCCGACATTTCAAAACTGAAACACAAGGCAAATTCGTTTTTCTTCTACAGTGTTAAGTGAATGAAGTCATCATCTTCCATCCACAAATTTGCTTCTCTATGTATATTTCCTATATGATAAGTAATGTCACCACCAAGTCAGTTGCTGAGAAACAATCTCTTACTCAGAAATTGATGCCTGAGAATACAAACTGGGAAGAGTCATCAAGAGATTTTAAGCAAGGGAGGGGGGTTCTAATAGGATTAGAATAACTAGTAATTATTAGAATAATTACTAACATTATAGGAGGTAGAAAGGAAAGAAATGATTTAAGAGCAAAAAACTAATTAGAGATTGCAATAAGTAGAGGTAAAAAAGGAGAAAGGCTCTAACATATCAAAAACTAAGGTAGAAGCCATGAGAGTAAAGAGGAAAGGATAGGTTCCACGGAAACCAGGGTGTAGCATGTACAGAAACTAGTACCTCTTTGGATGTGAGGAAGAGAGGAATCTAGAATAACACCCAGGTTTCTCTCTTGGGTTAATGATTGGGTGGTGGTTACGAGGACATGTACTTTGTCAAAATTCCTTGAAGTCTAAAATGGGTGCTTTTTGAAATTACATGTAAACTATATATCAATCTATCAATTTTTAAATCAAAAAATACAAAAATTTAGCCATCAAGGAAATTCAAATCAAAACCACACTGAGATACCACCTTACGCCAGTTAGAATGGCAAAAATAGACAAGGCAAGAAACAACAATTGTTGGAGAGGATGTGGAGAAAGGGGATCCCTCCTACATTGTTGGTGGGAATGCAAGTTGGTACAGCCACTCTGGAAAACAGTGTGGAGGTCCCTTAAAAAGTTAAAAATTGAGCTACCCTATGATCCAGCCATTGCACTACTGGGTATTTACCCCAAAGATACAGACGTAGTGAAGAGAAGGGCCATATGCACCCCAATGTTCATAGCAGCAATGTCCACAATAGCTAAATTGTGGAAGGAGCCGAGATGCCCTTCAACAGATGACTGGATTAAGAAGTTGTGGTCCATATATACAATGGAATATTACTCAGCTATCAGAAAGAACGAGTTCTCAACATTTGCTACAACATGGACAGCACTGGAGGAGATAATGCTAAGTGAAATAAGTCAAGCAGAGAAAGACAACTATCATATGATTTCTCTCATCTATGGAACATAAGAACTAGGATGATCGGTAGGGGAAGAAAGGGATAAAGAAAGGGGGGGTAATCAGAAGGGGGAATGAAACATGAGAGACTATGGACTATGAGAAACAAACTGAGGACTTCAGAGGGGAGGGGGGTGGGGGAATGGGATAGACCGGTGATGGGTAGTAAGGAGGGCACGTATTGCATGGTGCACTGGGTGTTATACACAACTAATGAATCATCGAGCCTTACATCGGAAACCGGGGATGTACTGTATGGTGACTAACATAATATAATAAAAAATCATTTAAAAAAAAAATACAAAAATTTAAACATACAAAAAATACATATTTGACAGGTCATCTTTTCATATATCAGGTCTCCTTTATTTGGAACAGTATGTTGTTGTTGTTTTTTTTTAAAGATTTTATTTACTTATTTGTCAGAAAGAGAGAGAGAGAGCGAGCGAGTGTAAGCAGGCAGAGCAGCAGGCAGAGGGACGGGGAGAAGCAGGGCTCCCAGCTGAGCAGGGAGCCTGACATGGGGTTTGATCTCAAGACCCTGGGATCATGACCTGAGCCGAAGGCAGATGCTTAACCGACTGAGCCACCCCAGCACCCCTGGACAGTATGTTATAATGGTGACCCATGGTTATTAGGACATGTTTCAAAAAGGCTTTCATTAAGTTTTCCTCCAACTACCACAAGATGGGATACTAAGTTCAACCTTCAAGAAATTAAGTAATGTGAAAAGCAGAGGCAACAGAGCCAGTAGAGGCAAGCAAACCCTTCTATGCTGAAGAGCAATTTCCTTCAATGGCCCAGCATATTTAAACAGAATTAAACTGTAAAGTTCTTGAGGGCTAGAAATGTGCTGTGAACACTATCCCAAAACCTAACACAGTGCCTAGCATCTAGTAAGTGTGCGATAAAGTTTTGGTGAATGAATGAAAGAATATGAAGAATGGACATGACTTCAAAAGGCTTATCCTTGATATAAAAATTAATAAATAATTTTTCTTACATTAGTCTTAGAATTATTTAAAAGATATCATGTTATCAGGAATCATTATGATCTGATATCTGTCACTAATCAGGTAAGTGTACTGAAAAGTGGAAAAAATATGTCCAGAAGCATAGAGAAGTTGGAAAACTTCATTTTATTGTAGGTAAATCCTGATTTTATTGTTATTTACTTAGTCTTTTAAGATTTTATTTATTTATTTGAGAGAGAAAGAGAGCACAAGCAGGGGGAGTGGCAGAGGGAGAGGGAGAAGCAGCCTCCCATGTCCCCACTGAGCAGGGAGCCCACCATGGGGTTTGATCTCAGGACCCCAAGATCATGACCTGAGCCAAAGGCAGATGCTTCATTGACTGAGCCACCCAGGCGCCCCTATTGTTATTTAATATTTATTTACAAGTCGGACTGCAGAGAGTCTAGGATTTATTTCTTTTTTTTTAAAAAAGATTTATTTATTTATTTTAGAGAGAGGGAGCATAAGTTGGGGGGAGGGACAGAGGGAAAGGGAAAGAGAGAGAATCCTGAGCAGACTCTGAGCTGAGTGCAGAGCCTGACGTGTGACTCAATCCCACCACCGAGATCATGACCTGAGCTGAAACTAAGAGTCGGATGCTCAACTGACCCAGGCGCCTATGAGTCAATGATTTATTTCTTACTGCAAGTATAATTTTAAACTAAAATGACTGTAGCTTTTCCTAGCCCAAATGCTCAAGTATTCCTTTGGGGGATGTAATTAGTCCAATGATTACCAAATGGGTGGTGTTAAACACAAAACTACACAGTATCTTCACTGGATTAAAATATAAAGCACATTAGTGAATACAGAAGAAAATACTATGTCCAGTGAATGTAGTCATTATGAAGCTGTTCAGAGATCTAGGAGACCTGCTGATGCCCACCTGGTCTATGTCTATAATTCAAGCACAACCAAAGAAGCACCAGGAGTAGGAAAATCACTACCATCTTTAGCAGGTACTGTTCTGGCAACCCTTCCCAGGTCGGCTGCTAGCACTGATATTCAGACTAAAGTCTTTATGCTTAGAATAGTTTTATTCAAGTAAAAGTAAATCTATATTTGATCCAGATTCCTCACAAAATTCCATTTCCATCTGCAAGGCATTTGACTAATAAACATGCCATACATTCCTAGAAATGCACTGACAAAGTACATATGATTTTAAAGACATTCTCTAACCAAATGAAAGAAGACTCGTTAAGTACAAATCCAGGCTAATGAAGGGTTACATTGTACCTAACCAAAGAAAATCAAAATCAGATTGTAAAATAAAAACAAAAACACCTGGAAATAGGACAGTTAAGTATAGTGAAATACTACTGGCTTCTAAGAACAATCTCTTTCTTTTTAAGAATACTCAGTTGCTTGCCTCTTCTGAGTACCAAGAATGGAAAAGCTTGGGTCCAAAGGCTGACATTTAATTCATAAGTTGACTTTAATCTTTTTCCAGATTACTCATACATTTGTTCTTCCCCTAGTGGTCTCCTCCCAATGCCACATCTGCTTCCTATCTGCTAAAGAACCTACAGAGGAACAATGTGTCCCTACTGACCAAAATTCACATTTCAAAAGGAAAAGAACATATTTCAGTCCATTTTACACTTACTTAATAAAATACAGAGAAAATAAAATACCCATATATGCATGTATACCACATAGATATTTAAATAGCAATCCCCAAATATCAGTTAAATTTCTCCAATTACTTTAGAAAAAGGGTTTTACTCTTTCATACCATTTAAGTACCATACACTCTAAAATAATCTTAACAAAACCTCACTTATTTTATATTGATCAGTGAAAATTTTACTGGATAGTTACTATGTATCTAGCAGGCTGAAATAAAATGGAACAGTAGAATAAATGAAGTGTTCTCACAAGAACTAAAATATACACAACTGACAAATATAAAATACCTAGAAAAATCTGAACAATAACATAATTAAGGATTAAAGAATGAAGCACAGTTAAAGAAAAGAGCACATAATGAAGGTGTTTGTATGTCTGATAGAATGAAGTTTGTGGACTGAGGCTTTTGCTAAAAACAACTAAAAATGCTACATAAGATATATTTTAAAAATCTTCTCAAGTGCATCCATGACCTGCTAAAAAAAATGAGAAATATACAGGTTACAAAAAAAAAAAAAAAAAGAAGAAGAAGAAGAAGTAAAGTTGGGAACCCTAAGAGGTAACCAGAATATTGAAACTAACCTTTTTGCTATGAGGGCATTTACTGAACCCAATGAACTTGAACTTTGGTTCATACAATCTTCAAAGCTGGAGGATAGAAGACAAATCCCAGGGGCTACCCAAGTTGGAAAGCCTAACTGGAGACTTGTCCGTAAGTCTGAGACCCAAGGACTAAACTATCAATATAGAGTTAATTAGTTATAAACTTTCCTACCCACTACCCAAGATATATAGCCCATCTCAAAACCTGGGGCTAGGAAGGAGAGGAGAATTCTTCCTTGATTACTTGTAACCACAAACCGCAATTTGCAGCCTGAATCCACGCTGAATGGGTGGTCTAAAATATTTTAAGGGAACTGATATTTTGAAGATGTCTAAAGCTGGCTATGCCTATAGGCTTCTGATAGAAACAAATGAAACTCCTTCATGGGGGCACCTGGGTGGCTCAGTTGGTTAAGTGTCTGCCTTCAGCTCAGGTCATGATTCTGGAGTCCCAGGATCAAGCCCCGCATCGGGCTCTCTGCTCAGCAGGAAGTCGGCTTCTCCCTCTGCTTCTCCTCCTAGCTCCTGCTCTCTCTCTCAAATAAAGAAAGTAACTAATTAAATAAAAATCTAAAAAAAAAAAAGAAAGAAAGAAACTCCTTCATGGAGGAACCTACCTTCATAAAAGACCCCCAAAGAATTTCTAAAGATAAGGTACCAAAAATATATAGCTCATAGTTCAAAAGGAAATAAAACACTGATTGACAGGCAGCAGAAACAACAGGTGACATAGATTGGCTAAGACTTTTTCATATAATTGGATTATGAAACATAGGATATAAAACACTATATTTCAAGAAATAAAAACAGGTTGGGACAGCTGGGTGTCTCAGTGGGTTAAGCTTCTGCCTCTTGATTTCGACTCAGGCCATAATCTCAGGGTCGTGAGATTCAGTCCGGGGTGGGGCTCTGCATTCAGCACAGAGTCTGCTTGAGATTCTCTTCCTCCCTCTCCTTCTACCCCTCCCCCTGCTAGCACTCTTTCTCTCTCTCTCTCTAAATAAAAAATAAAATCTTTTTTAAAAAAAGAAAGAAAAACAGGTTTGAAAATAAGTAAACTCCAAGAAGATCTGAAAAGACATAGAACTTCTACTGACTAGAAAAATATTTTAAAAACTAAACTAAAAGAAGTCAAAGGCAGTCGATGGAAATAAAGGGAATCAAGCATTTACATGCCTTTCCCGCATAAAGTGTCCTTCAGGGTAATCAAAAAGTCAATCAAAGTTTTCTTTATAGAAGAAATACAGCTGAAAAAGATGAGGGGTGATGGAATATCATCATTTTGTAATCCCTAAAGAAACAGTGGATCCAGACACTGATCATCAATGACTGCTAAAACACTGAAAAGATGATGCTTTATTAAAAATGAAAGAGGTGAACAACAGCTGAACCCAATAACTAGTTTTGACATTACAGTAAGCAAAACTAGCACACCTGTTTTCTTCCCTTTACAATGCTTTCACTTTCTTGTCTCCCTCTTTTGGTGCTCTTTAACAAATAATCATCTATTTTGATACCTGTTAAGTAATGTTAGTTACTTAGTCACTAAAATTATTTTTAATGCATGATGGTAGTAGGGGTTCTTAGAAACAAGATGGTTCTAAAGAATCTAAAGACACTTTCTAATCATAAGCCATTATTTTTTTGTCATGAAGCAAAAATACGACTGAAACAATCAAAAAAATTTTTTACATACATGAAAAAGACCTCCAAATTTCCCTTGGGGAACCTACTAGAACCCACCTGTCACAGTGTGTTAAAGATTTTAATATTTGAGAAGCTAAAATGATATCAGAAATGAATAGAAGACTATGGCTATAGACAGAAACAAACAGAAAGTGAGAAGGAGG
The DNA here is from genome assembly GCF_024610735.1 of Ursus americanus. Classification (NCBI taxonomy): domain Eukaryota; kingdom Metazoa; phylum Chordata; class Mammalia; order Carnivora; family Ursidae; genus Ursus; species Ursus americanus. The sequence continues at coordinate 32,259,099 of NC_142154.1, forward strand.
AGGTAGAGACATAAAGAATTAAACAGAATAGAGAAAAATGTTAAACTCTTTAGGCATCTTTTGCTGCAACGATGCCATTGACAACAGTTCAACAAGGAGACTATCTATTATGTCTGAATGCACCTGATGACAAAAAACACCGGCATAGAACTGAGTATCTCAGAACTGCAGGTGACAATTCTATTAGCTTTCTCTATTACCTTATTCATTCTCCGGCAGTAAAAAGAAAAAAAGGAACATAGCTTCAGTCTCAGGAGATTTACAATGACTCTAATTACCAAGAGTAGATTTCAAGTCATGGTAATATTCTTGTAATGCTAATTTGTGACACTGAAACCAAATTTAAAGTGACAACAAAGTTCTTGATGATATATTGCCTCTTACGAATTGACAGGTGAATGCAAATAAGTCTCCTCAAATTTATAGAGGAAAAAGAGAAGGATTCTTTGCAGTCTCAAAGTGTGATAACAATTCTAAAAAGCATGCTCATCTTAACCACTTTCAACATTTATACTAATTGTTTAAAAATTACACTGTTTGTAATGCAAGCCAAATAACAGTCCCATGTGCAAAGAGATCTAAGTTCTGTACTGTGTAGGTAAGAAGCTCTCTGGGAAAACAACAGACTGATGTAGCATTTGCCAATTTCCATGGTGTAAATGTTCCCAACATGGCTGATTTCAAGCTACAAAGAAGTTGTTGCTGAATTGCAAAGATGCACATAAACTGGTCTAGTGAGCCACACAAGCCGGCTCCAGCATACCACTGCAGACCAAATTCCTCTTTTAAAGTTAATGGAAGGATAGTTATTATTCTGTCATGAAATAATTTTGTACATTTCATGAAATACATGAAATACTCATGTATTTCAATAAAAGAACTTCCTTCTGTTGATGATTTTACAGTATTTTCTGAACTTTTTATCAGATGTACTATGCATACAAAAATTCCACAAATCATAAGTGCACAACATGATGACTTTGCACAAACGGAACACACCCATGTAAATAGTCTCCAGATTAAGAAACAAAACATTATTACCCTAATGGGGAGTAGAATATGTGACCCCAAAATACATAACCTTTGGAATGTGGATTATTTTGAGCTGAAGGCAATCAAGACTCAGTAAATTTAAGAGAAACTTTTACCATTCCCTTAACTACCTAAAAGAGTTTAGACAGGAGGCCTGGACCAGAAAGAGAGCTTTATCACAGATAACTCTTAATCTCTAAGACCTATATGTATGGCAGGACAAACATCTAATTACCAAACATCTGCTCTTCTTATCCTGTGAATCGTCCTCCTCTCCTTCGAAGTCCCATGCCCCTATCCCATTCCTCAGCTCAGGATGGCATATTAACCCTCAACTGCTTGACTTGCCCTTGGGCCTCATATTCTCATGGGGCTCCTGTACATATGTAAGTAAACTTGTTTTTCTCCTGTTAATCTGTTGTGTCAATTTGATTATTAAACCAGCTAAAGAACCTAGCAGGGTAGAAGGAAAATTTTTCCTCCTACAGTTGGTGACCATGAAGGGACCTTTACTAGCTGGACATTGCTTGCTCCAAGATACTGTAGCTGAGAGATGCTGGGACCTCTGACAAAAGCCAGCATAAGGTTAAGAATTCTTAGGGGTGCCTGGGTGGCACCGTCGTTAAGCGTCTGCCTTCGGCTCAGGGCATGATCTTGGCGTTCTGGGATCAAGCCCAACATCAGGATCCTCTGCTGGGAGCCCGCTTCTTCCTCTCCCACTCCCCCTGCTTGTGTTCCCTCTCTTGCTGGCTGTCTCTCTCAGTCAAATAAATAAATAAAATCTTAAAAAAAAAAAAAGAATTCTTACTATGTCAGTCTCCCAGATTTCTGCCTACAGGATCTGATGGAAGCGAGAGTGGTGAGAGTCCTTTCCATTTTCTATATTAGCACATTACCAGGAGAAAACATCTGTGGAACTACTTCCTTGGATACAGCAACTCTAGTAAAGATTTGGTATGAGCACTGCTGATTATGTTATCATCATAATTCCAGTTATTATCTCAAAATGTTGTGAGCCACAAAAATAAACATATTTCCTTATCAATTCCATTAAAATGAATTTCGTCAGATCTTTAACAATGAGCATTTTAAAGGTTTTTGTCATTTACAGATAATTATTGTTTTACTCTGATGCTTTGCAAAAGCATTCCTTCAAAAGTACTTCATTTTCAAAGAGATTCAAGGAAAGGACTTTTGATATGTACAGGTTTCTAATAACTTTAAGATCATAAAACTGAACTGGGTAACAATTTACAGAACTAATGGAAAAACTGGATTCAAGTAGAATAAGAATTAATAACACGAGACTAAATGAGCTGGTGAGGATGACTAATAATCTTTATGATTTTTTCATTGAGACATTGCTGGTTCTTTTATGTTTTGTTTTTCCAGGTTTAAGGAAAACTTTTTCTCTTTTTTCTTAAGCTATCAACAATTTCAGTAAGATACATCTTTGTGAACAAATGAAACAATTACTTTTTCTCTCTACCTGATCGCTCTAGAATTGAGAAACTTAGAATTCTTATTTTCATGTCAATATAGTTAATTGCATAAATTCAGTAAGAATCTATTCTCCTTGTAATAGGACACAATTGGAAACATTGGTTATATTGCCAAGGCTTTGGCTGGAATGTCATTTTGAGAATGTGCACAGAATCAAATATGCCAGACAGCTTTAAGGAACTAAGGTTGACTTTATGGAGCCAATAAAACCCCTTGGAAAAATTGGCCCGGTACCTTTCTTACAGGGTTCCCAGCAGTCCCACTAGGTGAGAAAAGAAGGCTACTTCCTGGCACACTCGGAAACCTCAGGATATTTTGGAGACCTCATGAGGAGAGGAACTTACCCAAATCTATAGGTATCGCACACAAAGGCTGATGGTGAGCCCTCTTTTGGCTTCTTAGCCTCACAAGGCTTTTAAAAAGACAAGTCTGAGATTCCTTATGAAAAGTTCCAAGAGAACAGACTAAAAGATTCTACATGATCCATCATCATTCTTGCTGCATTTATATGTAAAGAATCAGGCCAAGTTTACTAAAACTACATTTGATTTGCAAACACACTATTCTTATTGAAGCTATCTCTGACGTGGTGTGACTATAGAGAGAAAAATTGTGCTTCAGTGATACACCTTTCTGGAGATTAGTTTCTAACTGTTAATTGTCTTTGAAGTTTTGCTTTCTAGTGGTAAACTGGATTAGAACCTGAATTTTTAGTTTCTTCCAATATTTAGCTGCAACTCCCCAAACTAACATTTCCAACTTTTCTCCCACCCTTCTGACTTGGAATCACTAACTGAAACTGCTCTTTTTCTGAAGCATGTAAACTAAAGCTGGACAATTTGATATAAACTTTAAAGAAATCACCCCAACAGTACATGTATGGACAATCTTCATGCCTGTTGCTATACCACTCAGAAAGATCACCCCAGACATTCCAACTACAAATCCCGAAAATCTATCAGATCGCCACCCCTGCCCTTACTAAACATCTAAAGATGTTTGCTTTGAGCCAAATATCTACATATCTTCTTGGCTAGCTGCCTTCAGAATCCCAGAAACTGGGAACTCCAATCATCAACAATTGTTTTTCTTTTGTTTCCATAGAAATTCCTCTTACTACATACCTGATTGCTTGCACCACAGACCTAACTTTGGGAGCGCACATGCACAGCTGCTTTCTGAACGGAGACACAGCTGTCTAACTGAACTGACCTACTCTCAGGACTAAGGGACTGGTTCAATGAGATGGACCAATCTACCAACTCAACTTCTGGACTGTGAAACTTCTTGGAGAAGTTTCAAAAGTGGGACTGGTGGGGAACAGAATACATGACTCCAAAATATGCCACTTTGTGCATGGATTATTCTGAGCTGAAGGTAATTAAGACCCACGAGATCCAAGAAAAACTTTTACCTTTCCCTTAACTACCCTAAAAGAACTTAGATAAGAGGCCTGGCTCAGAAAGAGCTATTATCAGAGAAAGTTTTTTATCTGAAACATTTATATCTATATGTATGGCACTTAAATCTATATGTATGGCAGGGCAAACATCTAATTACCAAACATCTGCTCTTCTTATCATCCTGTGAGTCATCCTCCTCCCCTCTGAAGTCCCACGCCCCTATCCCATTCCTTAGCTCAAGATGACATATAAGCCTCTACTGCTCAATTTGCCTTTGGGTCTCATATTCATGAGGCTCCTGTACATATGTGATTAAATTTTTTTCTCCTGTTAATCTGTCTTATGTCAATGTAATTATTAAACAAGCAAAAGATACTAGAAAAGCAGAAAGAAAATTCTTCCTCCCCCATAACACACACCCTGATGTCCCCCTGCCCCCCACGTCCCCTTACAGCCATTACGCCTCCCCGAAGTAACCACTCTCCTGATTCTAACTATAGATAAGGGTTGCCTATCTACTAACTCTATGTAAAATAAATCATTCATATGCACTTACTTGAATCTGGCTTCTTAGGCTTCACATATGCTTTGAAATTCATCCATATTACACGTAGCTGTAGTTCAAGGACTCTCATTAAACTCACTTTCTCTATTCTACTATGAGAGGACAATTCAGATTGTTTGTATGTGAGGTTATTCTAAATAGTGCAATGAGAACATTCAGGTGAACACATTAAGCATTTCTGTGGAGTTTAAACCTAGGAGTGGCATTGCTGAGTCATAAAGTATAGTATTAAAGTTGACTTAATAGACACTTCCAGAGCTTTACAAAATAATTTATTGATTTACATCTCCACTGGCAGGTATGGGGGCTCTAGCAGCTTCACATCTTCACCAATATTTTTTTATCTAAATGTTACATATCACCAAATCGTATAATCTTGTCCTATTTTAAAATATTAATTCCTCCACATTTCAATAGCTTCAAATACTGACTTGGGCATCAAAATCATTTGTGGAGCTTAATATAAAACACAAATACCTTGAACCCATCCATATCTAAACCAAAATTGCTAGGGGCCCCAGGGTCCTGGTTATATTATTCGAATAGTTCTGTAAGTGATTTTAGTGCAGAGTCAGGTTTGAGATCACTGATGTAAACTTCGGTACACCCTTAAAGATTTCTAACGTGGGCCTTACAGTTCCTCACTAATACTAAGAAATAAATATTAACATTCACAGTTCTAAGGAGAAAGATGTTTTCTCCAAAGTGACATTGTAATATACCAGCCCACGTTCATAAACATAATATGTACAAAAATGTGTATTGCCATATTGCTTCTAATAAAAAATGACAAACTGTCTAAACAACCATCAACTTATTATTTTTAATAAGTGCATAATATTTCAATATTTGGGGGAATATTCTAATTTTCTTGCTGAATTCTAGTCATCTGTGGGAGGAATCTACTATATTAAAATGGAGAGAAATTATAAAAAATAACATATGAGAAGTAAACTTGACAGAGAATTTGTTTGTGGTAATGTTTTGGGGACTATATTGTAAGGTTTCGCCGGCAAAAACAGAATTATCTATCAGGTATAAATAAGTATATCTTGGTCTTGGCGTGGTAATTATGGATAATAATGGAGAGAAAATAAAAAAGAATACTGATAAAAAAAATACTGAATGGTTTAAATCTTATTTCAAAGGACGCTCTGAAGTAGAGTTTGGTGGGAATCTGTGTAGAAAGGAGAATAAAACCATTTGGGGGAAAAGGAATATATTGATCCAATGCAGTTTAAAATTTGTAGGCACCAATTTTTTCTCTTTGGCATGTTCATGATCAGGACAAATAAAACTAATGTCTTAATCTGTGGTACCTTTCTATTCTACCCATTGCGCAGAGGAAGCCGTAAACTGAAAGACAGTGGAGCTTATTCTAATAATTTTCATGACTTGGCTCAGGTTACTTCCGATGGCAGCAGTCTGCATCATGACTACTCTTGTTGTCCCTTGCTGCCATCAAAGAGAATGCCAGAGCAGCTGGGATAGGCAGTTTTAGAGATCAATATAACTTATGCCTCCATTGTTGGACACTTGTGTTGTTTCCATGTTGAGCTGTTATTTCAAAATTCTATGATGAATGTCCTTGTAGTATTAGCTTGCTAGGGCTGTCACAAACTGGGTGGCTTCAACAACAGAAATGTATTTTCTCACAGTTCTAGAGGCTAGAAGTCCAAGATCAAGGTGTCAGCAGGGTTGATTCCTTCTGAGGCCTCTCTCCTTGGACTGTAGATGGTCATCTCCCTCAGCCTTTTTTTTTTTTTAAGATTTTATTTATTTATTTGAGAGAGAGAGATCGAGAGCAAGAGAGAGAATATATATGTATAATATACACACATGTATACAAACATATGCATATACATGAGGTATATATATAGAGAGAGACAAACTAGATTTCCCAAACTCACCCTCCAAAAAACAATACCTACCAAGAAGAGCAAATTACAGAACCACCAAGAAAAACCAGTTACATAAAACCAATGCCCATAACATAACTAAAAGACAGAGAAGACCCAAGTATCAAATTACCTGTAAGCACGTAATATGGAAGGGCAATACGAAAAAATTATGTGGAAGAACGAAAAGGGGAGCTAGCACTAGGTAGGTAGTAGGCAGATAGAAAAGGGGAGCTAATAGTGGTTTTAAAACTCATCTAATCGCCAGCAGAAAGTCCACAGTAGGCACAACCATATTGGAAGAGTACTGGTAGATCTGAGCTCGTACTACAAGGAAGGGACTTTGAGGAGCACATGATTCGGGGTGGTAGTCTTCAAAAAGTCATTGCTTTTGAGAAGATAGAAAGGAAAGTAGAGCTCTTTGGAGATTGGATGGTGACAGTGAAAAGAGGCAAAGGGGGAAATTTAGAGATTTGCAAGATAAAAGAGAACCAAAAATTTAAAGATTAAAACAGATATACAACTCCTTTTATACACACACATACACACCAACTGTGCTTCACTACACTGACAGAAGACACAGTTGATGGAAGATTCTTTTTTTAAAAAAAATATTTTATTTATTTATTTGAGGGAGAGAGGATGAGCAGGGAGAGGGCAGGAGGAGAAGGAGAAGCAAACTGCCCACTCAGCAGGGAGCCTGATGTGGGGCTCGATCCCAGGGCCCTGAAATCACGACCTGAGCCGAAGGCAGAGGCTTAACCAACTGAGCCACCCAGGCGTCCCTTAATGGAAGATTCTTACAGACCACCCAAACCCACAAATGAACTGGCAAAACCAGAATAAATACATACGAAGTATTTTAAGAATAGAAATCAAATTCACCACCCCCCAAAAGAAACATGTAACACAACATTCCACACTGAATTAAATATCCTCAAGTAAGCATTTGGAGCTGGGAAAACCCACCTTAAGTAAGAAATTCAAAACTTAAATGCAGATTTGGACAATAAACAGGAAGAAATGACAAAAGAGGTGACTGAACTTAGGAGAGAAATGAAAGGAAAAAAAATCATCACACAAAGGTTAAATTACAAAGTCCCCAAGGGAGAATAGATACAAATAAAATGTTACTAAGGAACACCAAAGAAAGCCAGAAAAACACCCAAGAGAATGAAAATGAAGCAAAGAAATAAAATGGATCATAAATAAAGTGGTTGAACTAGAAGAAAACACGTACGTGCAACTTGAGATCCTAAATATAAAAACAAAGCAACTGAACAGAACTAATATTTAAAACTATAACCCAAGAGGGGCGCCTGAGTGGCACAGCGGTTGGGTGTCTGCCTTCGGCTCAGGGCGTAATCCCGGCATTATGGGATCGAGCCCCACATCAGGCTCCTCTGCTATGAGCCTGCTTCTTCCTCTCCCACTCCCCCTGCTTGTGTTCCCTCTCTCCCTGGCTGTCTCTATCTCTGTGGAATGAATAAATAAAATCTTAAAAAAAAAAAAAAACTATAACCCAAGAAAACTTTCTGGAAATAAGAAAAGACCAAAATGTGCATGTTGAAAAGATCCAACAGGTACCTGGGAAAACTGAACCAGAATGATCCATTTGAAAACATACCCTAACAAATTATTAGACTTAAAAATTAAAAAAAAATTAAGAAAAAACCTTTAGGGGGCACCTGGGTGGCACAGCGGTTAAGCATCTGCCTTCGGCTCAGGGCGTGATCCCGGCGTTATGGGATCGAGCCCCACATCAGGCTCCTCCGCTATGAGCCTGCTTCTTCCTCTCCCACTCCCCCTGCTTGTGTTCCCTCTCTCGCTGGCTATCTCTGTCAAATAAATAAATAAAAAATCTTTAAAAAAAAAAAAAAGAAAAAACCTTTAGGACGTCTAAGCACAAGGATCAAAAGTGAAATTCAGACTGGCATCAGATGCCGTAAGCACAATTTACAATGCAAAGAAATAATGCAGCTGTATTCTTTTGAACAACTCAAGGACATAATGAGTGAACCAAAAATCCCATGCTCAGACAAGCTATCCTTCAAGTACCAAAGGTATAGTCAAACTTTTAAGCAGGCAAGATATGGGAATATGCAGTTCCTATGAGCCCTTGCTGAGGAATATTCTGGTTGGGCTGCCCCCGCTGAGAGATGACTGAGTGAGCTTGAGTGAGAGGACTAGTGATGAGCACACAAGAAATGACTGTCGTTCTGGGAGTGAAATAAAGACAGGAAGCTAAGCGGAAGACCGAGATGTTATGTATTACGTACCACGTGTTTTATGTGCAGGAAAGTACAAGTAATGCAGCTAAAAAATGGAAGGTTGGAGCAGGAAAGAGGAAAGGAAAATAAGCTAATGATTATTGTGTGGACAATAAAAGTTAAAGGGTACCATTAAAAATGACATCCTAGTAAAGGAGGAACTAAGAAAACGGGTGATTGGAGACCTAAGGCACAGCACAGTGAAAGTAATCACCGAAAGCGCTAAGAGACTAGATCTTCATTGTTCTCACCGCAAAACCAGAAATGATAACTATGGGACTTGACAGAGGTTGTAGCTAATGCTACGATGGGAATCGTTTTGCAGGAGGTAAGTGCATCAAATCAACATTTTGTACACTTAAACTTTCATACAATGTTACATGTCGATTACATGTCAGTTAAAAATAGCTGGGACTAAAGGCAATTAAATGACATTAAGTAAAAAGCAACCAAGAGAACAAAAATACAAAACTTCCCAAATACCAAAAGAAATTTGAAAAGAAAAGAAAACACATCATGCAAAGAAACATAGCAAGTATAAGCATAACACACATTAGAATTATAATGTAAGATTATGTGACAGAAAGACTTCAATCATCTGAATAAACGTCAATGGGCTTAACTCATTTATTAAGAGAAAAAGAATTTCAATTTGGCTATCAAAACAAAACCCCATCATACTGTTTGGAGAGAGATGACAAAAATAAAGCGTTTCAGAAACAGCAGTGGTCAGCAAAGTACAGCTCTTGGACTAAACATGGTCCAGCACCTGTTTTTGTCCATCTCATAAATTATAGTCTATATTTTAAAATCACTGCAAAAACTCAAAAGATTGACATGTCATAACATGAAAATTATGTAAAATCCAAATTTCAGTATCCATAAATCAAGTTTTTTTAAAAGATTTTATTTATTTGTTTTTATTTATTTTAAAGATTTCATTTTTTTGACAGAGAGAGCGAGAGAGCACGAGCAGGGGGAGTGGGAGAGGGAGAAGCAGGCTCCCTGCTGAGCAGGAAGCCCGACTCAGGGCTTGATCCCAGAAGGTTTTACTGGACAGTGCTGCCCGAGGGAATCAATGATAAAACTAGCCCAGTAAAAGAATTAAGTAAAGTAGCAGAATGTAAATTTGTAATTTATAAGTTAATTTATAGTTTTAATGCAATCCCAATAAAAATACCAAAAGCTTCTTAATGGAGTTAGACAAGTTGATAGAGAACCCCAAATCACTGGAGTAAAGATGGGCTTTTATTTTTTAAGATTTTATTTATTTGTCTGACAGCGAGAGCGAGCTAGCAAGGGTGCACAAGCAGAGGGAGCAGCAGGCAGAGGGAGCAGCGGATTCCCCATTGAGCAGGGAGCCTGATGCAGGGCTCAATCCCAGGGCAGACTCTTAAGACTGAGCCCCCCAGGCGTCCCAAAGATGGGCGTTTTAATAAATGGCTCTGGAACAACTGAATAGACATGTGAAAAACAATTAAATTTGCTCCGAACTTCACACTATGCAAGAATAACCTCCAAGTGGATCACGGCTGTAATGCAAATATTGAAAGCATACAAGAACTAAAAAAACCGTGTGCGAATTCCTCTCTGGTACTCATGTATCTGCTGATTTCTACAAAAAAAGACAACAGAAGGCTAACCCAGAAACTTATGAGATTGGTTTCCTATAGGTGTTGGCGAAAACAGAATGGAAAGGAGTGGGGTTGGGTGAGGGGTAGAAAGAATGGGAAAGTGAAGGATCTCTGAGTGATACTTTTTTGTACAGTTTTTGAGTTTTGGGACCATGTTTTATTACACAAACAGAAAAATAAATATATCAAATTATAGCAAGGTTGAGGGGAAAAACAACAAAAAATAAAATACAAAAAGAAACAAATTTTACTGTTCAAATGAAGAACACCCTGAAAACAGTGGAGGAGAACTAACCCAAGCAAATTCTGAATGCAGGTCTTTGATTATATTTTCGGCTAAAGATAAAAAAGTGTAAATAAATATTGAACCCTGGTTAGTAGCCTTTTTCCTCCCAGAGAAGTATGGGTTAGCAATTCTGAAACTATTTTCTATATATTCAAATGTTGAGCAAATACATAAATATATATAATGGGAGTCAATGTCAGAGAAAGTAATTATAAATATGGAAAGGGGGTGATGGTGGATGACTAAAGTAAGTCCAGTGGTAGTGGACTGTAATTGGAAGTTTCGTGATTGAATTCATGGAGGGTGTCAGTATAAAGCCACAGCTTTTAACATACACAGACAGATAAATAAAGATGTATAATAAACTCGCACACACGCACACAACACTACCTAATACCTAATACCTAATATCCACTGAGAAGGCTTAGAAGCAACGATGCCACAGTAACCATGATCATAACTCAAGTCTTGCTTTCTAAATACCATTGGCCACTAAAAGGAATGAAAACTGTTTGATTCCAAAGCCAGGTCTGCAAAAGATAAGCCTGAAATATCTTGATGTGCTAGAAAGTAAGGAAGAGTTTAAGAAATGATAAGGACATATCAAAAGACAACAGGAGCCAGCTTGACAATTCTGGGGAAATTTGAGCATCAAAATGAATAATAATAGGGGCACCTGGGTGGCTTGGTCAGTTAAGCATCAGATTCTTGATTTCAGCTCAGGTCATGATCTTGGTTGGTGAGACTGAGCCCTGTGCCTGGCTCCGCACTCATCAGGGAGTCTGCTGGAGATTCTCTCTCTCCCTCTCCCTCTGCCCATACCACCTGTGCTTGTGCACGGTCTCTCTGTCTCCAAAATAAATAAATAAATCTTTTTTTTTTAAATGAAGAATATAGTAAATGATCATAACCTTGTCTTTCCCTGTATGTAAAAATGTTCTAAAAAGTGGTCACTTAGGATTTTAATTCCTTAGGGCTAAAAGTATGACTCCCTCTTAAATACAAATGCATTTTAACGGTTCACAACTTGCAAAGGCATGACTCCAAGGTTGAATACGCTAGGAGTAGGTCAAAAGGCAGCGAGGGAGGCACACATGCTGACTGAGAGCGCAAGGAAGTGAAGTCAGACTGAGGCACAGGTTCGTGTGTGCTTATCCTTAAAGCGTTAATATGTTTTTGAGGCGGGGCAGAAGCACCGTGCTGTGGAAGAATGAAAGAGCTCTGATATCTAGGCCAAGCAGACAGATGGCATTGTGAGGTGAGGCTGGGAGTAGAACACTCAAGCACGTGCACGTGCACACACACACAATGGGATGAAACAGCCCAACATGAAGGGGCTAGTGAGCAGCTAGTCCTAACATTAATGTGAGCATAGGCATGAAAGAGGAAATAAGTTTATTGGGTACCTATTATTATTATCTTCCTGCTCAGCTTCCCTTCCCCTAGCAACAGAACACCTCTGTTCTGTAGCAAACCCAATCCACATACTGATCCCACCCCCACTGTCCTAGGAAATAGGGAACATATGTCCCAGGCTTGAGCATTCGGAGTGCGTTATATGCCCCTGGCCAGAGTGATGACTTCTGACTGGGCACCTGACCTGAATAAGCACCATCAGAATCCTCTGCAGTCGTGCTTTCCAGGCTGAAAGGTACATTTGAATCTTTTCAAAATGACAATTCTGATCCAGTAGGCCTAGGGCAGGGTTTGAGAATCTGGATTTCTAATAAGCTCCCCAGCAACGCTGATGCCGCTAGTCCAGGGTCACAGTTGTGAACATTAAGGTCCTTCAGAAACTTCCTGCCGGAGTTATCAGGGAAGAACTGCTCTTTATACCAGAGCTGCAAAGCTGCTAGACTGTGATTCTGGGCCTGTTGGCTTGTCTACGAGATGCAGGGTTCATTTGGGGTTTTTTTAAGATTTTATTTGTTTATTTGACAGAGAGAGAGAAAGAGCAGAAGCAAGGGGAGCGGCAGAGGGAGAGGGAGAAGCAGACTCCCCACCCAGCCATAGCCCGACACGGCGAGCTGAAGGCAGGCAAGAGCAAAGGGGAGCCACTCAAGTGCCCCGGGGTTCGTTTGTTTTACATTTCTATCATCCCGTTCTTTGTGTGTTCTCTGTCATTAGATTATATATACACTCATAGAAAACAGAAGCCATAAATGTGTCTCTGTCACTCCCCACAATGCCTTATTTAGTGTTTTACATACAGAACTGCATCATTAATGTTCAACAACCAACTGGGGAAAATTTTTAAATTCTTAGATGAAAGAAACGAAGAAGATATTTTAATGAAATTGTAGAGGAGGAGGAGGACCAGTTTTTAGCTACCATCCTCTGGATAGCCGCAAGATAGTCCTAGATCCTGAGCCCATGCAGCTGTGAAAAATGTCTAGGAAATACCTAACCTAAAAACTATGGCCCTTAACATGAGGTCTATAAGTGACACTGTCAATTTCTTTTTAAACCATAAGAAGGAACTTTTACCAAAAACAATTCTTAGAGAGTAGTTGACAGTTTTGAACTGTAAGTCAGTGTAATACTTTTTTATGTGCCCAGGACAAACAAGGCTAACTGATTCACTTCCCTCCAAGGCAAGAATCCAGAAGTATCCTCCTTATGGGGAATCCCAACTCCCAACTCCCTTACTTGGCTATAAACAAGATTTCTTAAATAGCCTCCTCCTTCAACCAAGGCTTGATTAGAAATCCACTGACTTTCAAGATCAAGCAATAATTTTCCTTCCTGACCAAGTTACATTTCAGCCCTTCATAAAAGTCATCTTTAATTCTAAAAACTAATATGGAGAAAGCAACTAATTCAATCCATTTAATAACATATTCACACACACACACACACGCAAACACACACACACACACACTTTCTAAAAGATAAACTCCTCAAAAGTGCATACATAATTGTGGATTCTCTTTCTTTCAGGCCACCCAGTCTCCAGGATGGGGGTGTTCTCTTCAGCTCCACCCCTCCTAGAGGGGTTGCTCTCAGTTTTTCAATTCCTCTGCCAGTGGCAGAGTGAGTCAAATATCCAATTCAGGACAGGCGTATTAGGAAGCCTTATTGTAGATGTATATCTAAACTACATTCCGCTATTTTGCACTCCAGTTGTCTGATTCCTGCATCTTTCAATTGATTCAAAACTTAGAGAAGAAGAGAAAGAGTATGATTATCGATCACCCCTTCAAACATTGAGAGTCAGCAGCTTCCGCAGAAATACACAATCCTTATAAATTCGCTCCTAATTTAACACAGCTTTTAAACCACCCGTATTTTTCCATCACAAATTATTAGGGAAAATACTTTTCTTTTGAAAATGACATTGATCCTGCAATCTCAGACATGGACTCAAGAATGACTAAGTGTAGACATTATTATTGTGTGTGCATATGAAAAAGTATCCCAATAATTGGATCATACATCTGTATTGTTTCCTTTTCACTTTGACCCATAATAAAATCTATGCTCAGCTGTATCTTTCACCAGCCAGAGTTTTCTGGTTTAATTAGTTCCTTCCTCAGTCTCTTAAGTAAAGATTAGGATCTGCTAAACCATAGTTTTTGAAACTATTTCTACAGGAAGATAAAGTAATAAAGACAAAACATGAAGTTTTCTGAACAAATGATATGATACTAGAATGTAGTTTAAAGAATCTAAATCTATTTTTAGCCCATTTCAAAACTGTTCATTTTAAATATCAGGAAGTCTTTTCAGAGAAACTGGACACCTGTCAACTCAGGATTAGATTATATAATTGGTTCCTAGCTACAGGAACACAGTATTGTTAATTTAAAGGGAATTCATATCCTTTAAATACCAGACAGATGATACATAACATGATAATTTGAAAATCTGATACAAAGAACTTGCAATTTGGCAATGATGGTATGAGACTTATTCTCCCAATGTAAACAACTATGAAAGTGGACAAAATATTTGAAGCAAACACTGAACATCAGACAGGAAGGGCTGTGATCCTTGGAGAAGAGAAAAACAAGAAAGCCACATTCATCTTGGCTTTCTGCCTGGAGGCACTTTCCAGATCGCAGCACAAGGAAGTGGAGTCAAAAAGAGAACAGAGGTTTCACTGGGTGGATGAAAAAGAATCAGAGTTTGGGTCTGTTGAGGCTGCCGGGATTTGCAGGGAGAAGAGGGAGTTTTGTAGAAAAGAAACTCTAGAAATCTGCATTGGGGTCTTTTAAGTATTTGGCTGAATATTAGGACGCCCCACCACAGGGCGAGGCTCCAGGAAGCCCAGCGAAATATAACTACTGAGGGGCTGTGAGATGAAGAGAGTACCTAGAGGCCACGTGGAGGTGGGAGACGCTGGGGTTCCAACCAGACACAGTGAAAAGACCTCACTGAACACTCAGATTATATAGTTGAGGCCCCAAGGAAGGCTATGCTTTAGGTGTAAGGGCTACTCTACACGGAGAAACAAGGTGAAGCTGTTCGTGTTTCTGTATGGCCAGGGTCTTCTGAGAAAAGAATGTTGGCACCTGGGTTCAAGGGTGATTATGTAGATAGATAACTCTGGAATGACAAAGAAATTTCTCTCCCAGAGCTCTGTGTTTACATTTCAAAAAATAATAAAATATGGAGTCATATGTTTACATTCTAAAGAGTAATTGACCAAGGAGCCTTCTTTTGCTCTTTCTCTCACTCTCTCCTTCTCTCTCTCTTCTTCTCTAAAAGAGAAGACGTATAGCTATGAAAGCAGCTCCTATACAAGACCCAAGATTAATAACAACATATTTCTGTATTTCATTTATACATATCATATATATTTCATATATATTTCTATAGATTCCATATATATATTTCACATATATATTTCTATCTCTATTTAATATATGTATTTCTATATATTTCATATATATATGAAAATCAGGTGCATATTTCTGCTCAAATAGAAGGCTATCTTATTTTTGCACCAGATGATTTAGGAACTTCCTCAAGCAAAGTCTCAGTTTTTCTCCAAGAAGCAACTTTGAACCTACTCAAATTTTTAAAAAGTATCTCACTGGAATCTTAAATCAGTGAAGACAGCCTTTGGGCTGGAATATCTTGTGACAGGTGTTACTAATCATCCTATTCTTGCATAAAATAGTCTTAACTTGGCTTCCTTGTCTTATTTACTTTTTAGCAGTCTGCATCCCAGGGGACAGCCATGATGAAGTAGCTGCAAACTGAATCCTCGGACAGCTAAATAACATAGTGAACAGGGCTGTTAAGAATTATCCATGAATATTGGAAAACATGAGCTTCAGATTTGGGTTCTATTTATTCATTAATTAAAACAATAATGATTACATGCCTACAATGTGCAAAATATGACCAATACAAAGATAAGTGAAACGTGGCCTAATGGGACACATATAAAAACAGCTATCACAGTACACTAAGAGATGCTGTAGAGGTATCAGAAAAAGGAAACAATTCTCCTTGTTTGGGATGTGGATTGGATGATAAAGGATTAACAGAAGTTCCTCCGGGTAGAAGCAGGCATTTGGGGTTCTGGCATAATTAATTTTTTTTAAAGATTTTATTTATTTATTCGACAGGATAGAGACAGCCAGCGAGAGAGGGAACACAAGCAGGGGGAGTGGGAGAGGAAGAAGCAGGCTCATAGCGGAGGAGCCTGATGTGGGGCTCGATCCCATAACGCCGGGATCACGCCCTGAGCCGAAGGCAGACGCTTAACCGCTGTGCCACCCAGGCACCCCTGGCATAATTAATTTTGAACTGGTTTTTTTCCTGAAGTGAACTGACCAGTGTGCTCAGTCCCTTCAATAGCTGTTCATTTACCTTTGTTTTAAATGTTGATGTTCACTGTATTTGGGATTTTTATTGTAAACTACTTCAAACCCCTCTTGGAAATATTTCTACAAGACAAGTACAAGGAATAGCACTAGAGGAAGCTACTTACGTACCTTAAATTTATTTTTAAATGCATTTTGGATTTAATCTACTTATAACCTTAAGTTTGTTTCTGAATATACTTTGTATTTCCCTGCATTTGTAGAATAAAAAGGAAATCGCAAAGCACATGTTGGTCTCAATTCTCATACTTGTTTATTTCTGAACCTAGAAACAACCACCCAATATAATATTTAATCATAAGTAATTTTAAGACTCAAAATTCCCCTTACTAATATGCACCAAAAATTTTCCTGCAACTTCTAGAACCATTACATTAACAACAACAACAACAAAACCCAATAGGGCCTTTGATACATCAATGTTTTTAAAAATATTAATTCCTGGGGCGCCTAGGCGGCTCAGTCGGTTAAGCATCTGCCTTTGGCTCAGGTCATGATCCCAGGGTCCTGAGATTAAGCTCCGCATCAGGCTCCCTGCTTGGCGGGGTGCCTGCTTCTCTCTCTCCCCTGCTTGTGCTCTCTCGTGCTCTCTCTCTCTCAAATAAATTAAAAAAATCTTTAAAAATATATATATTATAAAAAAAATATATTGATTCACTTCCCCAAACAGCTATCAGCCTCTCAACTGTCTATGTGTGAGCCCAGACTGAGATGAGGTGTGCAAATAACCTGCTCACAGGGCCTTAGTTTAATGTGAGTTCAAGAATCATTCCTCTGAGAATAACTCTCACACATATGCACACAAATATTACCTCCACACTAATGAAAATCAAACTTTATGATGATAATAAGTATCTGGAAAGCTTCCAGTGAAGTTTCCTCATAATGTTATAAATCAAATCCATGATAGCAGTTGTATATATTTTTGTACCACAGAATTGATGTTTTACGTGATTATGGATGCTGATACAAATACAATAAGAACATAAGGCTATAATAATAATAAAAAGGAACTGCTATCCACTTGATTTTTTTCTGCCCTTCCCTCCTTCAAAGGTTATACAAAAGAAATAATTACCACAAACATATAGAGGGTCCCAAGTTTCTCTACTGCCTTGTACCTTTGCCCCCTTTTCTTTCTTCTTTACTATCTACCACCGCTGCCCTACGAACTTGGGCTCTCCAATAAACCACAAGGTTTGCAAAAATAGTTCTCAGAAAATACGGCCTATTATGGAATCCTCAAACAAGAAGCATGAAGAAAGGAACAACCCCCAAGCACTAGTGGAGAGTGAAGTGGAAAACTGCTGCCTACAGTAAAACGGCAAGATCCCATAGTCACCTTTCCAATCCTACACAATCTCTGATCCTGCCTCAGTTGGAGAGCCACCTGATTTTCAGGTGCTCCTGACAATACATCTGAATGAAGCCTTTAATCTCTATTTGTGTCACTTGAGTAATTTTCCCTTGGCAGTAAAATTTATATGCAATGTAGTAAATTACAACATACAAAGCAGGGGCACCCGGCTGGCTCAGTTGGAAGAGTATGTGACTTGTGATCTTGGGGTCGTGAGGTCAAGCCCCATGTTGGGTGTAGAGATTAAATAAATAAAAAACGTTATAAAAAAAAGGAAGATAGAAAGCAAATATACTCTGCTCACTAAAAAATGCTGCTTAAACCAAAAAAAATTATAGAATTTATAACTGTACAAAATACTATAAAGGTATATAAGGCATATATAAAAAAGATTGGTTTCTTTTTTTTTTTTTAAAGATTGATTTATTTATTTGACAAAGAGAGACAGCCAGCGAGAGAGGGAACTCAAGCAGGGGGAGTGGGAGACGAAGAAGCAGGCTCCTAGCGCAGAAGCCTGATGTGGGGTTCGATCCCAGAACGCTGGGATCACGCCCTGAGCCAAAGGCAGACGCTTAACGACTGAGCCACCCAGGCGCCCCAAAAGACTGGTTTCTAATGCTCCTTTATCTATAGAATACTGATGGGATAATCTTACAATGTCAATGTGTGAATAGCAGTAATGTTAGTTTCCTTAAATGAGAAAAAAATCTCCAATATGTTCAATAGTACTGCCACTTGACAAGAGTACATGGTATCATAACATTAATATTCCACCCGTAAGGCACTAATCTGTCTAGCATGAGATCAACCAATACTTAAAACTGACATAAAGAAAAAGCCATTTTGACTATGACAAAAAAATAATAGAGAAAATCAACTAACTGTAACCCTTCGCTTAGGGTAGAAAAATTCAAATAAGACTTTGTATTAGAATGCAGAGTATTACAAATATCATGGTCATCTAACAAACTGTCCTAAAAACAATGAAGAAAATAAGGTAGATCCATTTTAAACATTTTTATATTCTATGGTGTTTTAGAATAATTTCTACTTTTGATATCTAAATGGAAAAGTCACCTGTAATAAGGCAATACTGAAATAAGGTATACATGGGAGATTATATAAAATTTTAGTTAAAGTTCTATGCTCTAAATTTAGATCCAATAATTATGTCAACTCAAAACATGATTAAACAAATTTATCTTACTTCAAGTCTGTTTTTCTGAAGTGATGGAACCAACCATTAGTTGTGGACTTTTGTTCACCTATTTTCTTTCTGAAAGGACCAAAAAGCTACAGTTGGGCTTAGGATCAGACGCTAAGGGATTATGCCTTAGCATACCCTAGGGGTTTTGCTCACTGTGAGGAGTAAAACAGCAATGGATAAAAAAAAAGAAAAAGAAAAGAAAAGAAAGGAAAAGAGCCCCTATTTTTGGAACTTTTTTTGTAGGTCCTCTTTAGATGGTGCCTATCACATTTAGAAAAATGCAATTTAGCCTGGGTGGCGCAGTCATTGAGCTCCTGTCTTCGGCTTAGAGCGTGATCCCGGCATTCGGGAAAGGAGTCCTTCGTCGGGCTCCTCCGCTGGGAGCCTGCTTCTTCCTCTCCCACTCCCCTGCTTCTGTTCCCTCTCTCGCTGGTTGGCTGCCACATAAATAAATAAATAAAATCTTTAAAGAAGAAGCCCACATCCCTAAGATCCCTATAAAACAAGGGGCATGGCCTGGGACCCAGTCAATAATTTGGGCTCTGGAAATCCCACAACCTCTCCTCATCAGAATGACAAGAAGGAGAAGCCCCCCCCAGCAAAGAAAAGACAGTGAGTCTGTGGCCTCTGCCACAGAAATAATGGATATGGATGTAACCAAATTATCAGAAATGGAATTCAGAGTAACGATGGTCAAAATGATGAGTAGAATTGAAAAAACTATTAACGAAAAGGTTACTGAGAATATAGAATCCCTAAGGACAGAAATGAGAACGAATCTGACAGAAATTTAAAAAGTCTATGAGCCAAATGCAGGCAAAACTAGAGGCTCTGACGGCCAGGGTCGCAGAAGCAGAGGAACGGGTTAGTGAATTGGAGGATGGGTTAATAGAGGAAAAAATGAAAATAGAAGATGGTCTTAAAAAAATCCACGCCCACGAATGTAGGTTACGGGAGATTACTGACTCAATGAAACGATCCAATATTAGAATCATCGGCATCCCCGAGGGGGTGGAGAAAAACAGAGGTCTAGAAGAGATATTTGAACAAATTGTAGCTGAAAACTTCCCTAATCTAGCGAGGGAAACAAACATTCGTGTCCAAGAGGCAGAGAGGACCCCTCCCAAGCTCAACCACGACAAACCTACGCCACGTCACGTCATAGTGCAATTCGCAAATATTAGATCCAAGGATACAGTATTGAAAGCGGCCAGAGCAAAGAAATTTCTCACGTACCAAGGCAAAGGCATCAGAATTACGTCAGACCTGTCTACACAGACCTGGAATGAGAGAAAGGGTTGGGGAGCATATTTAAAGCTCTTTCAGAGAAAAACATGCAGCCAAGGATCCTTTATCCAGCAAGGCTGTCATTCAGAATTGATGGAGAAATAAAGACATTTCAGAATCGCCAGTCACTAACCAATTTTGTAACCACGAAACCAGCCCTACAGGAGATATTACGGGGGGTTCTATAAAAGTAAAAAGGCCCCAAGAGTGATACAGATCAGAAAGTCACAGCCAATACAAACAAAGACTTTACTGGCAACATGGCATCATTAAAATCATATCTCTCAGTAATCAGTCTTAATGTAAATGGTTTGAACCATCCCATAAACAACACAGGGTTGCAGATTGGATAAAAAGAAATGACCCATCCATTTGCTGTCTACAAGAGACTCATTTCGAACCCAAAGATGCATTCAGACTGAGAGTAAGGGGATGGAGTACCACCTTTCACGCAAATGGACCTCAAAAGAAAGCTGGGGTAGCAATTCTCATATCAGATAAATTGGATTTTAAACTACAGACTATAGTTAGAGATGCAGAAGGGCACTATATTATTCTTAAGGGAAGTATTCAACAAGTGGATATGACAATTATAAATATATATGCCCCCAACAGGGGAGCAGCAAGATACACAAGCCAACTCTTAACCAGAATAAAGAGACATATAAATAAAAATACATTAATAGTAGGGGACCTCAACACTCCACTATCAGAAATAGACAGAACACCCTGGCAAAAACTAAGCAAAGAATCAAAGGCTTTGAATGCCATACTCGACAAGTTGGACCTCATAGATATATATAGAACACTACACCCCAGAACCAAAGAATACTCATTCTATCCTAATGCCCATGGAACATTCTCAAGAATAGACCATGTTCTGGGACACAAAACAGGTCTCAACCGATACCAAAAGATTGAAATTATCCCCTGCATATTCTCAGACCACAATGCTCTGAAATTGGAACTCAGCCACAAGGAAAAATTTGGAAGAAACTCAAACACGTGGAGACTAAGAACCATCCTGCTCAGGAATGACTCAATAAACCAGGAAATCAAAAATCAAATTAAACAATTTATGGAGACCAATGAGAATGAAAATACAACAGTCCAAAACCTATGGGATACTGCAAAGGCAGTCCTAAGGGGGAAATACATAGCCATCCAAGCCTCACTCAAAAGAATAGAAAAATCTAAAATGCAGTTTTTATATTCTCACCTCAAGAAGCTGGAACAGCAACAGAGGGACAGGCCTAATCCACGCATGAGGAAGCAGTTGACCAAAATTAGAGCTGAAATCAATCAAGCAGAAACCAGAAGTACAGTAGAGCAGATCAACAGGACAAGAAGCTGGTTCTTTGAGAGAATCAATAAAATTGACAGACCACTGGCAAGACTTATCCAAAAGAAAAGAGAAAGGACCCAGATTATTAAAATTATGAATGAAAAAGGAGAGGTCACGACGAGCACCATTGAGATTGGAAGGATTATTAGAAATTTTTATCAACAGCTATATGCCAATAAACTAAGCAATCTGGAAGAGATGGAATCCTTCCTGGAAACCTCTAAACTACCAAGATTGAAACCGGAAGAAATTGATTCCTTAAACAGGCCAATTAGTTATGAAGAAATTGAGTCAGTGATAAACAACCTTCCAAATAACAAAACTCCAGGCCCGGACGGTTTTCCTGGGGAATTCTACCAAACATTCAAAGAAGAAATAATACCTATTCTCCTAAAGCTATTTCAAAAAATAGAAACAGAAGGAAAGCTACCAAACTCATTCTATGAGGCCAATATTACCTTGATCCCCAAACCAGGCAAAGATCCCCTCAAAAAGGAGAATTACGGACCGATTTCCCTAATGAATATGGACACCAAAATCCTCAACAAGATACTTGCTAATAGAATCCAACAGTTCATTAAAAGGATTATCCATCACGATCAAGTGGGATTCATACCTGGGATGCAAGCGTGGTTCAATATTCGCAAATCAATCAGCGTGATACATCATATCAACAAGAAAAGACTCAGGAACCATATGATCCTCTCAACTGATGCCGAAAAAGCATTTGACAAAATACAGCATCCTTTCCTGATTAAAACCCTTCAGAGTGTAGGAATAGAAGGTACATTTCTCAATCTCATAAAAGCCATCTATGAAAAGCCTACTGCAAATATTATTCTCAATGGGGAAAAGCTGGAAGCCTTTCCCTTAAGATCTGGAACACGACAAGGATGCCCACTCTCGCCACTATTATTCAACATAGTATTAGAAGTCCTTGCAACAGCAATCAGACGACAAAAAGGGATCAAAGGTATTCAAATCGGCAAAGAAGAAGTCAAAATGTCTCTCTTTGCAGATGACATGATACTCTATATGGAAAACCCAAAAGAAGCCACTCCCAAACTATTAGAAGTTATAGAGCAATTCAGTAACGTGGCGGGATACAAAATCAATGCTCAGAAATCAGTTGCATTTCTATACACGAATAACGAGACCGAAGAAAGAGAAATTAGGGAATCCATCCCATTTACAATAGCACCAAAAACCATACGTTACCTTGGAATTAACTTAACCAGAGATGTAAAGGACCTATATTCTAGAAACTATAAATCACTCTTGAAAGACACTGAGGAAGACATAAAAAGATGGAAAGATATTCCATGCTCATGGATTGGAAGAATAACATAGTTAAAATGTCCATGCTACCCAGAGCAATCTACACTTTCAATGCTATCCCGATCAAAATACCGAGGACATTTTTCAAAGAACTGGAACAAACAGTCCTTAAATTTGTATGGAAACAGAAAAGGCCCCGAATCTCCAAGCAACTGTTGAAAAGGAAAAACAAAGCTGGGGGCATCACAATGCCGGATTTCGAGCTGTACTACAAAGCTGTGATCACAAAGACAGCATGGTACTGGCACAAAAACAGACACATAGACCAATGGAACAGAATAGAGAGCCCAGAAATGGACCCTCAGCTCTTTGGGCAACTAATATTTGATAAAGCAGGAAAAAACATCCGCTGGGAAAAAGACAGTCTCTTCAATAAATGGTGCTGGGAAAACTGGACAGCTACATGCAAGAGAATGAAACTTGACCACTATCTCACACCATACACAAAAATAAACTCCAAATGGATGAAAGACCTCGATGTGAGACAGGAATCCATAAAAATTCTAGAGGAGAACATAGGCAACAACCTCTACGACATCGGCCAAAGCAACCTTTTTCATGACACATCCCCAAAGGCAAGAGAAACAAAAGATAAAATGAATTTATGGGACTTCATCAAGATTAAAAGTTTCTGCACAGTCAAGGAAACAGTCAGAAAAACTAAGAGGCAGCCCACGGAATGGGAGAATATATTTGCAAATGACACTACAGATAAAGGACTGGTATCCAAGATCTACAAAGAACTTCTCAAACTCAATACACGAGAAACAAATAAACAAATCAAAAAACGGGCAGAAGATATGAACAGACACTTTTCCAATGAAGACATACAAATGGCTAACAGACAAATGAAAAAATGTTCAAAATCATTAGCCATCAAGGAAATTCAAATCAAAACCACACTGAGATACCACCTTACGCCAGTTAGAATGGCAAAAATAGACAAGGCAAGAAACAACAATTGTTGGAGAGGATGTGGAGAAAGGGGATCCCTCCTACATTGTTGGTGGGAATGCAAGTTGGTACAGCCACTCTGGAAAACAGTGTGGAGGTCCCTTAAAAAGTTAAAAATTGAGCTACCCTATGATCCAGCCATTGCACTACTGGGTATTTACCCCAAAGATACAGACGTAGTGAAGAGAAGGGCCATATGCACCCCAATGTTCATAGCAGCAATGTCCACAATAGCTAAATCGTGGAAGGAGCCGAGATGCCCTTCAACAGATGACTGGATTAAGAAGTTGTGGTCCATATATACAATGGAATATTACTCAGCTATCAGAAAGAACGAGTTCTCAACATTTGCTGCAACATGGACGGCACTGGAGGAGATAATGCTAAGTGAAATAAGTCAAGCAGAGAAAGACAACTATCATATGATTTCTCTCATCTATGGAACATAAGAACTAGGATGATCAGTAGAGGAAGAAAGGGATAAAGAAAGGGGGGGTAATCAGAAGGGGGAATGAAACATGAGAGACTATGGACTATGAGAAACAAACTGAGGGCTACAGAGGGGAGGGGGGTGGGGGAATGGGATAGACCGGTGATGGGTAGTAAGGAGGGCACGTATTGCATGGTGCACTGGGTGTTATACACAACTAATGAATCATAGAGCCTTACATCGGAAACCAGGGATGTACTGTATGGTGACTAACATAATATAATAAAAAATCATTAAAATCAAAAAAAAAAAAAAAAAAAAGAAGGGGGAATGAAGCATGAGAGACTATGGACTCTGGGAAACAAACCGAGGGCTTCAGAGGGGTGGGGGTGGGGGAATGGGATAGGCCGGTGATGGGTATTAAGGAGGGCACGTATTGCATGGTGCACTGGGTGTTATACGCAAGTAATGAATCATGGAACTTTACATCAAAAACTTGGGATGTACTGTATGGTGACTAACATAATAAAAAAATAATATAAAAAAATTTAAAAAATAAAAAAAAATAAAAAAATAAAAAAATAAAAAAGTAATAAAAAATAAAAGAAAAATGCAATTTAAAGTTTGTGTGAAGGTGAATCACGTGTCAGCCATCAGGCAGACACCTTGAAGAGGAGTCAAATAGGAAATTTCCTTGTCAAGTATGTAGTCATTTCTTAAATTTACAACTTTTCTTAGTAGGCGGTCAGAAATGATCTGTCAATAATAGTTGGTTTCTGTGTTACTCTGTTGATTTCTGTTTTATTCGGTTAGTAAGAAGATAGGCCTATTGTTGGTTATCTGTTAACTTGAGGCAGAAAGGAAAAAAACGTGAAGCCATTTTGACAGTTTGCTGGATACTAGAACTAAGAAAGTTCAATTTCCTTCGAGCCAAAGTAACATAAGCAATACCCCAGTCCTGGAAAGCACGAGAGTCAAGCCTCAGCTATAGGAGCACTTGATGCAACAACCTGAGTTCCTAACGACTACCAATACATTCTGAAGGTCAGTGAAATAATTTCCTCCTTAAAACATCAACTGGCACTAAAAGTGACAACTGCAGGGTAGTCTGAGTTTCTCTCACTTGGTTTCGTCCTGGATATAGAATTCATATGGTGTGCCTAACCAAGTTGAAATAGAGCTTGGAAAAAAATGCAAAGAGAATGATTTCCTAATAAAGGTAAAATTATGAACCATTTTTCACAAATATTGAAAATAGCCTAGAGGATACTCTTGCCCTAGAGAAGAACCATAATGAAGGAAAAGTCACACCCAAAAACTTACAGTCTGGTGAACTTAAGTAATACAATTACTAAAAGAGATCATTAAAGAACTTGTAACAGTATTCTTGCCCTCCAAAAGAAAATAGAATCCTAGCTTAAAATTTTCAGTGACATCACAAAGAGAAAGCAGAATCCAAATAGCATTGTTTTACTAAGAGAAGGAAGGAGGTACAAGAGGTCCACAAAGGCAGTTTTTATTATTCAGTTTTTATTATTCAGTTTTATTATTGTTTTCAAATGCCCTACAGATACTGCAACTCCTTGCCAGTACCCTGGGGCCGAAGACACCCATGACCCTACCCTTGTTACAACTCATCTAATGGGAAGGTTCTACAGATTTTCCTCTATTGTAGAAGTTCTGGGCAAGATCTTTACTGACAAATAAATAGATTGACCTAGAAGCCAGAAACGATCGCCAAGAGAACTTTGATTGCGTAAGCCTTTAAACCTCACCTGTCCAGGCATTAAACATAGTCCAAACGACTTAGTAATGGCGTGAAAGAGGACCCACCAAAACAAGTTCGGAAACCACAGAGAAAAATATTTCTACTTGAAGGATTAAATTAATTCTCCCGGAAAAATATTTGCTAAAATAGTAATATTATTTACAAAGTAGATGCTGGAGAGACTGCAGTGAGCACTTTAGATATGCGCCTTTGCCTTTGTCAAGTTTACAGTCTAGCAGGGAGAACAATTTAAACAGAAAGTTCAGGGGTGCCTGGGTGAGTGTCTGACTCGGTTTCAGCTCAGGTCGTGATCTCTGGGTCATGATATAGAGCCCCATGTCAGGGCTCCGAGCTTAGCGTGGAGTCGGCTTGAGATTCTCTCTTCCCGTCCCTCTGCCCCTCCCACTCGTGCTCTCTTTCTCTCTCTCTCTAAAATAAACAAATCTTTAAAAAATAAATAAATAAAAAGAAAGTTCAATAAACTATGGAACTGCAATAGTTTACTTCCTGTAGAAGTATAGGAAGCTATGAGGAAAGCATATAGCAAGACCCCATAGCATTGTTCACTTTGTAAACTCAAGACATACTAAGAAATATATTTACATTGTAACCCAGTCCCCACATACCTATAGTAAAATAATGTACACACACAAGCTCATGCATAGACACACCCATATGTAATTAAAACTGGAAAATTTTCATGAAACAATGCTTGTCCTGAAAATGTGGGACAAACTGATATTTTCTATTCCATTTTTATTTTCCCAGCCTTAACCATGAGATTGATTTTAGGATCCCCGTATGGGTTTTGTTTTTTTTTTTTTTTTAAGATTTTATTTACTTATTCGACAGAGATAGAGACAGCCAGCAAGAGAGGGAACACAAGCAGGGGGAGTGGGAGAGGAAGAAGCAGGCTCATAGCGGAGGAGCCTGATGTGGGGCTTGATCCCATAACGCCGGGATCACGCCCTGAGCCGAAGGCAGACGCTTAACCGCTGTGCCACCCAGGCGCCCCGCCCCGTATGGGTTTTGACCCAGAGACTGAAAAACACAGACCGATGGTATTTTTAAGTCAGCGACATTATTGCTAAAGATGCAAATTCCTGAGCCCCACCTTAAACTACTGAATTAGAATCCATGGAAGTTGGGCCCGGAAAGCTGCATTTTAGCAGGCTCTCCAGATAATTCTTAGGCATATTAACGTTTGAGAACTCTTGTTATCATTTCATCTCCAATCTAACGGATGATCAGGAGTTATTCAGGCACCGAGCAGGCAGGAAAATATTATTGCCAGAAGCCATGGCAGATGCAAAGAGCAAGTGGACAAGGAGGAGCATGCTATGTTTAAGGAAGCTCAGTGGAACAGAGTCCAGAGCACTACGGGAAGGCAATGAGGATGGAGAGGTAGACATGGCTCATTCTGCAAGTTCCCTTTTCTAGTATGTTCCACACTACCTCAAGAATAATTAAAAGGAAGGAAATTGTGACAAATGCTACAGCATGGATGAACTTTAAGGACATTATGCTAAGTGAAATGAGCCAGACACAAACAGTGAAATACGGTATGGTTCCACTTAGATGAGATATCTAGGGCAATCACATTCACAGAAACAGAAAACAGAGCGGTGGCTGCCAGGGCTGGGGGAGGGAAGAAAGGAGAAATGTTATTTAATGGGTACAGAGTTTCAGTTTCATAAGATGAAGAAGGTCTGGAGATTGGCTGCACAACAACGTGAACGTAACACCACTGCACTGTATACTTAACAATGATTAAGATAGGACATTTATATGTATTTTACCACGATTTTAATAAAGAATACACAAGACCAAGAGTCCTGAGCTGATATTTGATCCTCACTAGTATTTGACTCAATGAGACTGAATTCCCCTCAGTTCTAGAAGCAACGGCAACCATTCCCGTTGAGGCAATCAAGACACTAGAATTATAAACCCTTCTTCCTTTTGGGTTTTGGTTTGTTTGTTTAAAAAGCTTGTTAAAACTTTCTACATTGGAGAATGAAAGGACAGAGAGACCAGAGAGAAGAATCAATTCCAACTTAACCTTGCGCTGAAGACAGCACCCTATAGCCGTCTCAGCGGAAGAGATGAAGCTGATGGAACACTCCAGTTTTCGGCTAAGGATCATAAAGTACCTCCCGAGGGTCACAAGTATTTCCTTGATCCTTGACAAATATTTTTGTCTATAAAGCTTTTCCTCGTGAAGGAAAATTTTGCGTGATGTCTACATTAACACGTATTCTCATTTCGGGGCGCCGTAACTCACTGGTTCCCAAATCGAGGGATTGGGAATACTCTGAGAAGCCTTAAAAAATTACAGACCTCTGGCTCCACTCCACATCTCCTGGAGCAGATTACCCAGCAGTGAACCAGTGACTACGTATTTTTTAAGTTTTCAAGGATATTTTTGTGTAGCCTATTTGGGAAAATCACTCAAAGAAAAGACAGTTATGAGAAAGGCTGCCTGGGCACATGCACTTACCTCTCTCCACCCTCTCAAAATCTCTTTGAAATGAATGAACATAAAAGTATGAAAATATCCATAGCTGTACTAGAAAACCAGGAAGAGTTCCATCGGCAGACCAGAACACTAAGGAATTTCTGGAAGATATAAAGCAGATGGAATCAGTAAAACCCCAAATTGCTAAAATCCTGAAATGAACAGGATCATTTATAC
Source organism: Ursus americanus (assembly GCF_024610735.1). Lineage (NCBI taxonomy): Eukaryota > Metazoa > Chordata > Mammalia > Carnivora > Ursidae > Ursus > Ursus americanus. The sequence goes on from NC_142154.1 coordinate 32,287,908, forward strand.
TGTAAGTGTTGCCAGCAGAACCTTAGAATATTCCCTAGATCAGAGGCAACAGTGTTGGCAGCAGATGTGGGTCAGTTGACCGGTAATTATTGAAGAGTTTGGTAAAAGTTTTCCAGCATCTCACTCTCAGAGTAGCTGCCTTGTGAATTGTCCCAAGGTTGAACAAGATGAGAAAGGAAAGGCAGTGTTCTGGGTAAATTCTGGTGGCCAAGATGAAAAAGGAGCCTCCATTTCCAGAAGGCAAGTTTCTTGTGCACATCATAAAGGAAAGTCCAACTGGGTTGATATCCTCCCTCCGCCCTATCTTATGTCCTCTGCAGAGATCCTATACTCATAATTTGCATTCACGGTGATTTTTTCAACCATTGCTGACAAAAAAAAAATCCATCTAGACTCTCACTTGTAAATACGAACTGCCACCCAAAAATCAAAGAAATAAAGAAACAAAAAAAAGAGCATTTTTGTTTGTTTGGTTTTGTTTGGAGAACAAATACAGGATTAACTCTGAGGGAAAAAAGTAAATTGTAGAAATCAAAGAAATCCTTCTCTCATCCATAAACTAAGAATAGCCATTAGAAAAAAATGCAATCAGACTGCTTGGAAACTAAGATCATGAGAGCAAAGAAAAACAAAACAAATCAACCAGACAAACAGTACCTCAGAAGAAGAGGTGAATAATGGAATGACCATGTCTGAAGACTGAATTAGATATAACGGATCCCCTTGATTAACCACAGAATATTACTTTCAGGGTGATCATCATAAAATGTACTCTGGCAGGTCCCTCCAGTGCTCTGTGGTCTGGAGGAGGGCCCGGGCGGGGCAGGAGAAAGGGAGAGCAAGGACCTCACTGCAAGTCCAGAGAGGGCAGATGTAGTGAGTCTGCCCTGAGCCTTCTGAATCAACTCTGTCCAGCTTGTGCCCTCCACCTGGGATGTCCAAGTACCCTTTGCTCCACTAAGGCCTACTCTTCCTTTCGCACTGGGTCCAGGTACCATTTCCCTCTGGGAAGGCTTCCTTCACTTCCCTTCCTCAGGCTGATTTATATTTTCTAATATCCCCACAGTTCATCACAACTAAGTTTAACTCACTGCATAATAATTACCTATTTGTGTCTCTGCCTTCCTCAGCTTTGAGGGATAGTTTAACCTCAGAAGCACTGGTTCTATTCAGCTACATAGACATGGATGCATGTCATTCGTTCTCTAAATACATCTTTCATGCCTACTGCTAGTGCTAAATGAACTGTTCTAATAGCTGCAGGAAAATATACAAAAGGGGTTCTGTACACATGACATTAAACATAGTTACCTATTTAACCCATGTTGGAATTCTCTGTATTCAACAGCGTGCCATCACATTTTGGAACTTTCTGAATTTCCACCAGGTACCTAATAGTTTATGTAAATGGCCCTCTAAGAATCCAACAATTTGGTCAAAAATTAGGAAGCCCTACTATAAAACAGTCAATACATTATTGTCTCCCTGAAATGGATATACAATTAACTAGATGTTCTCATTGGCTTAATATTATCTGTGAGTTTCCCAGAGGGAGTCCTAAAAGGTACTTTCAGCTTTATGCTGCTGTTTCTACTCTTCTTGACCTCTGTCACTCCTGGGCCACTAAACTGTAAAACCAGACAAATCTATTACGCCAGGACTACAGCAGGACACAGGGGCCCTGAAAAGATACTACAGTTATCACTACAAATCATCTGATGCCCAGCTATCTGAGATATCTGTGTCGTGAGTAAAGCTAACAGAATGTTTTCAAGGATTGCACTCTGATTTTTTTTCGCCCAGCAGATCAAATCTAATCTATATGCCATCTCCTGGACTACATGTGTCAACAGAAACAGAACGGAAGATGTACTGAGCCTCAAAAGCCAACGAGCTGGAATTACTAGAGTAAGGTAAAGGGCTAAGCCTATGTAGAAACACAGAGAAAACAATTAGTAAGAAAATGAAACCACTAAAATTGTTGACTCACTACTAGCTCAATTTCTTGGGAAATCAGGCTTTTTAAAGAAAGTTATAAGACAGGGAGGAGGACAGTGAAGCATATGGCATTGATTACCTTTAATTGCCCCTTCAAAGCAAATATTCCTTAATGACAATGTGACAATGACCAAAGGATATATTATATATGTGACAGATACAATTTTCCTCTGGTAATTTTTCTCCTTAAGGCACAAAAGATCATTGATTTGGGGTACATGAAAATCAGAGGTCCAATTTACAAAGCAGTATATCGAACCGATAGGTTTATCATCAAGTAGCATAGCTTTTCACAGCTCATGGAAAACCTATCATGGTTGAAATAAAACTAAAAATGTTTTTTAAGAAAAAGAAAGTTATCAATATTAATCCCATTAATCATATCTTTATTTTGCCAGTGAGTAAAACTCCTTTCCAGGTTGGGAAGAAAATTCCCTCTATATAAGCAATTCAAACCAACTCCCTACAGAGCCAGGAGTTCAGAAGTTCAAGTTTCCTGGGGACCTGGGAACATCAAAGCCCCTATACACCCAAACTTGTAACTCTCTTTAAATACTCAACACAATCGAGGCAAGAAGCAAAAGCAATGTGTTCCACTGTAAGTTGGGGAAATCTAAGGGTGCCCAGCACCTTAAACAGCAAATATTGTGAGAATGAAAACTACCTGCTGAAAATAGTTGCTAATGGTCTTCAGGTAGAAATTCCCTAAAGAAAATTAAGTGTCCCTTACACTGCCATTGAAAAGAAATCCTACCTTCCCAACAAGATGCAAAGACCACTGGAATAGCACTCAGCATAAACTGAAAAGAGTATGAAAAGTCTTTCAGAAAACGTCAATATTTTTTCCACAGAAGAGAAGAGAGACAGAGTAAGGGTATTTTCTTCGAAATAATGCCTAAATGCAACGTTCACTATCTGGATTTAATCTCTAACTTCGAGAGATAGCACAGAGATAAGGAGTTAACACTTAGATCTGATAGGGGAGGAAAAATATGCAAACAAAAAAAAATGCACGAAAGCTAAACTGGTTTTTTTTTTTTTTTAGTTTTATTTATTTATTTTAAGTAAACTCTATGTCCAATGTGGGACCTGAACTCCTGATCCTGTGATTGAGAGTCACGTGCTCTACCGACCGAGCCAGCCAGGTGACCCTAATCTGGTCCTTAATAATCAGAAGCATAGACCTTGAGCTCAGGAAGAGATGTGTTCTGAACTCTTTTATACTCAGTTCTTACCTTCTTACAAAAGCTGGTGCAAAGTACAGCCTTGTAGTTAAACTAAAGAACAGAGGAGCAGTTATAAAGCATAGTTCAAACTGAGTGGCTGGGGGAAAGAGAAGGAAAGAATGAGGGAAGGAGTAGAGGGGTCCTTTTGCATCGAAAAGCCTGACTGCCTGTCTCAGCTCTAGTTCTGAAATCGTCCACACTGACACTGAATGAGACAGCATCACAATGTAAAGGAGAACAGGCTTCAGATCTTTGGAAAACAAAAGGTATGTATTTATACACTCTGATCTACTGTTTCTTAGCAGCCATAGTTCTAAGTAGGGATAGCAAGTTAGAAGTTATGGCCCAATTAGCAAGAGGCTCAGGGACAAATATAGCCTGCTATATCAAAATTGCTTAGTAGCTACACAGCTTGTAGAAGATAATTTATGGAAGAAATTCTAATTCAACTGACTGGTGCAGTAAGTGTCAAACAAAGAACAGCAAAATATATGTTGACATTTCCACATACACATTTTGCAAAAGAGCAACCTCAAAGTATAATTAAATAAAAAGCACATGCTATACTAATTTCATCATTTTAGCTTTAGAGGCTCTCACCCGCACCAGAGCTTTGTTTTTCCACGAAGAACTTTGTCATATGGCCCCATCATTTTCAAATTTAAAATCTTACATGACAACAAGATTTTCCAAGGTACTTACAATCTTCATTTAAAGCACGAGAACCCACACAGCCAGGTTATTAATAAATGACAAACTGGGAGTTTCCACTTACGTAGAGATATTGTTGAAGCTGAGAAACAGACGTTGGAGGCAGGGCAAATTATCCACATCTCTCTAGAAGGAAACAGAAAGCAAAAATTGATCAGCTGAAAGAAAAAAAACTATCATACATGTCTTCTTGCTCAGCTGTTGCAATACACATTCACTTCTGTTTCCGGCAACCTTGCTAGAGCACTGTTTTCTACCAGACGTTGAGCTCCATTCTTCTCCACTGCAGATTAAATGGGAGGGTGGCAGTTCATCCGCAGAGCGAGCTGCACCACTCGCAAGGTAAAAAGCACTGAGGAGAACAGGGAGAGATGCTGCTGCTAGCCTCTTTAAGCATGCTTTTGGGAAAGAAGCCAAAATGCTACTTCAGCAATTCAACTGTAGCACAAATATAGTATGACCAAACATTTGTTAAAAATCACTTTTAAAAGGAAACTGTTCAAATGTTTTAAATTTTAAATTTATGCAATTAGCTTTCACAACAGTGCTGAGAATTTCAAAGCAATTTTCCTCACTCTTCTCAAACCCTTGGAAACACACCACCCAGTTATAAATGAACCAATATGCTGACAATTTCCCCATAAAACGAAAAGCAGATCATGAGTGTCACTGAAGGGCAATTTCCAACTAAGCAAACATCAGACATTCTTATGATTGGAAATCACCCCTGTTCTGTTTAGGTACGGCGTCCCAAAGTCAACCATGGCTGTTTAAATGCACTCTTATCCTTAGCAAATATTGAGATGTTTTGGCTCAAATGACTTTTTTTTTTTTAGATCCTAAAATAAATACGAAGCTACCTAGCTTCATTAAATGAAAAGACACAGACTTCCAAAAAGTCTGGCATACACTGGAGTAATAGCACCGTAAGCAGCTTCGTGATGACCTAGTCTACAACCTCCTTCTGCACATGAGAAGTGAACAGTTGAGGCTGTGGCAGAGACAGGGTGGGAGTGGGGTGGAAAGGTGACCCAGGACTACATAGTGTCCTAGAGGCTGAGACAGGACAAGATTTGTTATCCTGACTTCAATTAAAACTCTACACACTGGCACTTCTCATATAAAATGTTTTTCTCTTTCTTTTTTTTTTCACTAAATTTTTTTTTTCAAGACTCACTTTAATTTGCTGGATGATGACCCAGCTAAAATATCTGCTGTTAATATGGAGTATGAAACTTCGGGAGACATTTCTCTCTCTCTCTCTCTCTCTTTTTTCCTCTAGGACTGATTCTTTTTTTTTTTTTTTAAAGATTTTATTTATTTATTCGACAGAGACAGAGACAGCCAGCGAGAGAGGGAACACAAGCAGGGGGAGTGGGAGAGGAAGAAGCAGGCTCATAGCGGAGGAGCCTGATGTGGGGCTCGATCCCAGAACGCCAGGATCACGCTCTGAGCCGAAGGCAGATGCCCAACCGCTGTGCCACCCAGGCGCCCCTAGGACTGATTCTTTTTTGAAGCATAATTAACATACAGTGTTTTATTAGTTTCAGGTGTACAAGAAATGTTTTTCATTTTTAAGGACAATATCATTTACAATAATGAGTTGGAATAATGCTAATATAAGTATATATATATTTTACATATTATTGTGCCCAATATTTAAACCCAAATCCAAACTTGTTTTACGTTTCTATGAGTCATTATCTTTCTTCTTCCCTTTTTCCTTCCACCCTTTTAAAACTACCATTTCCAAGACCTCAGTAAGAATTAAGGCAAGTACATTAAAATGACAACCAAGGCTAGCTTTTCCAAAAATGCCTCACTTATTTATTTTTGAAAGCTTGTTATACAAAGAAAATATAAAAGTGGTGGGATTGTGGCACGGCCACATCTCACTGGTTTTTGAGAGGGCACAGGAGAAATGAATCTGGCTTAAGACATTCTCCCGTGGAGTTTCCCTGTACACCATTCTCCAACACTTTCTCAATCTCGCAGACCCTAAACAGCGTAAAACAAATACAACTGCCAGTGATCAGAACATGGGCTATGTGTACCATTCACTTGGCACTACCATTCTCAGGCCCACCCCTGAAAAGCCTGTTCCATAGATGTTGAGTAAGAGGTTTTTAGAGTTTTTCAACCGTGGCCAAGGAATAAGTCTGGAGAAAACAGGAAGGCAGCCAAATTCCCCACAGTGGGTGATAAGCTCTATATGTTGGCCAACTTCTTGAATCATCTCTACAGCTTCCTCTCTCTGACATTGCCAGAAATGACAGCAGAGTGGGGTGGAGGAGTGATGGACCAGTGGTAGGTCTCGTTTTATTCCAGGGCCCTACTTTCCAAAGAAATAAATGGTGGCTTGCTTCCTATCTGGTCTCTAGAGGTATGGGCCATAGCTGGGCGCCTGGGTGGCTCAGTCAGTTAAGCATTCTGCCTTCGGCTCAGGTCATGATTCCAGGGTGCTGGGATTGAGCCCTGCATGGGGCTCCCTGCTCAAGGGGCAGTCTGCTTCTCCCTCTCCTTCTGCCCCTCCACTCTGCTCATGTTCTCCCTATCTCTCAAATAAATAAAGAAAAGCTTAAATATATGTATTTATTTGGGGGGAAAAAAAAAAGTATGGGTCATAGCCAAACTGAAAGCCCTCTCTGTACTCTCGGGGGTTTTTTTCCCAAATTCTTCCTGAAATCTACCTGAGATATTTCCACGCACAAGACATAAGTTTTTGCCAATTCAAATTACATCAGGCTTCAAAAAAGGTTTTTTAAAGCTTACTTGATTAAATTATAATGTTTTGTATTTATCTTCATTTATGAAATAAAATTTTACCAGAAGTCTTTATCAAATTTTCAAAATCATTAGCTGTCATTACTTGATAGAGCTATAAAAAATATTTACAACAGGGGCACCGGGGTGGCTCAGTCGGTTAAGCATCCAACTCTTGATTTTGGCTCAGGTCATGACCTCAGGGTCATGAGACTGAGCCCCTCGTCAAATATTTACAACAAACTGGAAAACTAAACTTAGAATTTAACTACATATATCCCTATAACCAGTTAAGTAGATAGCCCTTCCAAGAACTTTAAAAAGCAAATACCCACAATCATTTTTGCTGTTCCAAATTTCATTTCTATAAGAAAATTGTAACTTTAATCTTGCCAGCAATTTTAAGATATACATTGTAATGAATTTCTAGCATTATAATAAACAAAAAGAAAACATATTTATCATATCAATTATTTGTGAGTTATTTACAGTAAAAAAAAAAAAAAAGACTCATTGAAAGCCACTGGAAGATGACTCCTCTAATATGAGAGAAGAAACCAAAGATGGAGATAAGTAAGATCCAGGAAGGGGATTCACCATTGGAGAGACACAAAGAGAAATCTTAGGATGACATCTCATGGTTTAATACCCTGATCCAATATTCACTTTGCAAAGCTCACCTTGCTGTACTGGACAACCCTAATCGATTCATCAGTATGAATCAAGCCCCTTCACTGAAAGACCCACCTTAAACCAAACCCCCCAAGAAATCTCATAAATAAAAATCCTGCTTTCCCCTTGAAGACATCACTAAGACTATGTCAAGGTAGTGTGCTCTTCTTGCCAGTAAGTAATAATCTCAGCTTTTCTTTATCAACACGTATCCCGGTGATATTCTGGGCGAGCCAGCATTTGACAATCTACTTATCCAAAAAATATAATTATTTTGGAATGATGGGGAAAGGAAAAATGGAGGTTTAAGGATAATGTAAGAAAGCTAAATCCTCATAACTTGAAGGGAAAGTCAGCACATTAGTTTAATTGTCAATTGCTAAGCCCTCCCAACAAATCTTTTCTGGAGGGAACTATTTCAGAGGCAGAGAAACTATTGCAAAGTAGCAACAATGGTAACATACCTACGATGATAAAAACAAGACAAAATCAAACATTTACATATAAGGGAATATTTATACTTTGTGTATTATTAATCTGCTCACAGTCTCAAATTACATTTAACAAAACACAATTCTAAGATTACATTCAAAACGTTTTTTGAAGATTCAAAACGATTTTATATATTTTAAAATATAATCCTTTCAAATTAGACTTCAATAAAATTACTACAGATTATTGAGAGGATTATAGTTCTTTCTTTTTCAAAAGAACAGTGATTTGCCATTTGAAAAACACACTTGTCCTACTCTGCTTAGACACGATTTTCCATATTCTTAAACTTGACAAAAGAACTAAATGATTCAGCAATCTGACCATGTGTAGAACATCTATTACTGAAGCTATTTTTGGAGTAGCTTCCTGCAGAGGAATAAGGAAGAAAGGTGAAGAGATGGAGGCTTTGGCATGCATCAAGTAGGACAAAGAGGACTAAAAAAACATCACAGCTACTCTCACTTTGTTACCTATTCTGTCATAAATAAAAATAAATACATAAATATATAGGGTAATTATTTTGAGAACTGAAAAGAGATTTATTAAGCATTGAATAAGTTTGAAAAAAAGCAAAAAAATACTTCTTTCTATAAAAAGATTTATTAATTCCAAAATAACTACTAGCTACAGCCATCACTTTTGACATAGAAACATATTATATGAGAAATTATATGTGCAAGCCATCATATCAACAAGTTCAATCATACATTTAAATGCCAACTTAAAAAAGTCTATTTTCAGGGTGCCTGGGTGGCTCAGTCGGTTAAGCATCCAACTCCTGGTTTTGGCTCAGGTCATGAACTCAGGGTCATGAGATCCACCCCTGTGCTCAGCAGGGAGTCTGCTTGAGATTCTCCCTCGCCCCCTCGCTCCCTCTGCCCACCCCCCCATGTACATTCTCTCTCAAATAAAAAAAACTTTAAAAATATTAAAAAATAAAAAAGTCTATTTTCTGTGTCTGTTACCAAAAGCATGTATATATATATGTATATATATACACACACATATATATATCCTTTTATATTTATTTATCACCCATTTTGTGTGGGGGGGGTATATATATGTATATATATATATATATTCAATCTAGTTGCAAGCTATTTTTCCAGTCTGATTTTTTTCTACACACAATTTAATCCCCACAGGGGAAAGAAAGAGGGAAACTAAAAACCGGACTAGTAAGCAGGCACCAATATGGAGATTTCCAGTCTTTATAATCTAGGAGAGCTAGATATAACAGCTATGAGGAAAGAGAAAAGACCTCAATTTCATAATCATAGGCCTTTGCTCACTTGAATCTGTAGTTCAAATTTCCATCACATGCATGATCTAACAAGACTTGTCATAAACAATGATTCCATGCTCCTAACACTCCTGGCAACATTCTCTGGAAAGACCTAAAACTCAACTCAGGGTTTACAGCATTCTGACTATCCCAAACTACTAACCTATGGGGAAAAGTTAGTATGAGCAAGAGTCAGCAAAAACTTCAGGCAGCAAATGTAGAACTGCTCAAATATTAAGAAAATATAGTAACCGGATAAAGACTATGGAAGATCTATGTTTAAAATTATTAGAGAAATAAAAGAAATCTAAACATGAAAAAATATAAGGTACTATTAATAAGGAGATCTGGGCATTTATGAAAAAAATCATGCAGAACTTCTAGAAACAAAAAATTATGGTCATTATTAAAAAGTCAGTAGATGGACTGAAAATCAGACTAGACAAAACTGAAGAGACAGTTAATTAGCAGATAGCACTAAAGAAGTAAAAAGAATGCAGAAATGTAGCAGAGAGGAAAAAGATGATAGAAATTTTAAGAAAAAAAAGGATAGAACAAGAAGGTCCATACTATATCTAGCAGGTATTTAAGAAGTAGAAAGAGAGAAAATGGAAGGAGGCAATATTTGAAAATATAAAGACTCAATAAGTTCCCATAATTAATAAAAGATAGGAATCTGCAATTCAGGAAAGACAAATACTAGGTATGCTAGTAAAATTACCATATTTGATCAAATCTAAGATACCATCTTAAAATTATTTTAAGTAACACCTGGTGTTACCAATAATAAAACACCCAATAATAAAATAATTTACCAATAATAAAATATCACTTAGAATTTTTATTTCATTATTCCTCAAAGAGTTCTTTCAGATTTGTCTAACCATATTTTTAATCAAATATCATCCTTATACATACATAAAAATTAAGCAAAACAAATTCATTAAATAAATGAACTCCAAAATATCCCGATTTACCATAAAGTTAGACGATGTAGTTCTGGCATAATGGTGTACACAAATAGATGGAACAGAAGAGAAGGTCCACAAAAAGACTCATTTGATTATAACTCAATTCCAACAAAGATACCAATTCAATGAGTAAAGAAAGATCTTCTCAACAAAAGGTGTGGAGCAAATAGACATCCCTATATGGGAAAAATTAACCAGGATCCCTACCTCACACCACACACAAAATTTAGTTGAAGATGGGTCAAAGGCCCTAAGTGAAAGGTAAAAGTATAAGCCTTTTGGAAGAAAACTGAGGAGAACATATTAATGATCTTGGGATAGGCAGAGCTGTCTTGTTCAGGGCAAAAAAAGGAACTAATGATAAAAGAAAACTAGTTGATAAACCGTACTTCACTAAAATGTAAGCTTCTACATATCAGAAACATTATTAAGAAAGCAAAAAAGCAAGCCATGCAGAAAATACACCCAATACATATACCAAACAAAGGACCTGAAGCTAGAATATAGATCTACTACAACTCAATGATAAAAAGATAACCTATTTTTTTCTTCAATGGGCAAAAGACTTGAACTGATACTTCATATGTTAGAATGGCCTAAAAGTACTTGAAAAGATGCTCAGCATCCCTAGTTATTCATCAAGGAACTATAAATTAAAACCACAACGAGAATCATAGAATCACTAAAATTATAAAGACTGTCAATATCAAATGTTGGCAAGGATGTGGAGCAATTAGAACTCCCATTTATCGCTGCTGGAATGTAAAATGGCATAATCACTTTGTAAAACTGTTTAGCAGTTTCTAATAAATGTAGACATCCACTACCTTATGGCTCGGTAATGATGCTCTCAGTATTCACCTAAGAGAAATGAGGTACATGTCCACCAAAATACATGTATAAATAAAAGACTACAAGAATATTCATAGCAGCTTTATTTTCTGAAGGCCCAAAACTGAAATAACAAAGATGCCTATGAACAGAAGAATGAAAACACAAATTGTATTATAATTAGAAAATAAATGCAACTCAGTTCATTAAAAAGAATTACTGACACCCACCACAAAATGGATGAATATCAAAGCATGTTTAGTACACAAAGAGCACATATATTTTATACATACTTCATGAAAAGTTCAAAAACAGGCAAAATTAATTTATGAAGACAGAAGTCAGAAACTTCCAGGGCAAGGAAAAGTACTGACTGGAAAGGGGCACAAGGGAGCTTTCTGAAGAGAAAGAAATGTTTTCTATCTTGATCTGAGTGGTAGTCAGATGAAAGTACATTTATGTAAAAAAAAATCACTGAACCGTAGAGTTAAGATTTGTGCATTTTACTGTATCCAAATTACACCTCAACAAAGTATGGAGGAAAAGTCTTCACATTTAGAGCCCAACTTCCTTTTTTTTTTTTTTAAGATTTTATTTATTTATTTGAGAGAGAGAGAGGATGAGCAGGGGGAGGGGCAGGAGGAGAGGGAGAAGCAAACTCCCCACCAAACAGGGAGCCTGATGTGGGGCTCAATCCCAGGACCTTGAGGTCATGACCTGAGCCCAAGGCAGACGCTCAACCTACTGAGCCAACCAGGCACCCCTAGAGTCCAACTTCTGAATCTCTATTCAACTAATAATGTCCATGCTTTTCACACCATATTGTCTTCTGTGCCATCAAGAACATTGGTGATGCTGGATATCCTAAAAGTGTGCTCTGATATGGTGCACAGAATTTTCTTCCAAACTAGTGACATCCATTCTGTGTATTTTTATATTGTTAAAGTAAAGAAACACCAGTACTGTGTTCTGAATGTTTGTCTCTTCTCCAAATTCATATGTTGAAATCCTGACCCCAAAGGTGATGGTATTAGGAGGTGGGGCCTTTGGGAGGGGCTTCAGTCACAAGGGTGGTTCCTTATGAGTGGGATCAGTGCCTTATGAAAGAGATCGAGCCTCCTCCACCATGTGAGGACACAGAGAAAATGTGCCAGCTATGGACCGGAAAGAAGGCTCTCACCAGAATGCAACCATGCTGCCACCTAGATCTTGGACTTCCCAGCTTCTAGAACTGTGAGAAATAAATTTCTCTGTTTATAAGCTACCGAGTCTGTGGTATTTTGTGATAGATAGCAGCCCAAATGGTGTGAGACACCAGTGTGAATTATACCACAGCTTCCTGTTGCTTTGAAATGCTTTCGTCTCTTCCAAGGAGTTTGCTCAATTTCTCCTGCCTTTGGGTGCATTGCTTGGCATGTGATAAGCAAACTCTCTGAATCTATCCCAGTAGCAAAATATAACACAGCTTTGCCAAATATGGTTTTCTTCCTTTTAAAGTATTTGATTGTTAATTTGCAAGAAAATGTGGAATTGCAGTTATGCCTCCAAAGAAAAGTATATTTCACTAATATTAGATTTATGTCTGTTGTTCATGCCTTTTTGAATACAGAAATGTTTCATTTCCATGCCAAATCTTGGTGTAACCTTTTTTTAAAAAAGATTTTTATTTATTTATTTGACAGAGAGAGACAGCCAGCGAGAGAGAGAACACAAGCAGGGGGAGTGGGAGAGGAAGAAGCAGGCTCCCAGCGGAGGAGCCCAATGCGGGGCTTGATCCCAGAATGGCAGCATCAAGCCCTGAGCTGAAGACAGACGCTTAACGACTGAGCCACCCAGGCGCCCCATAACTCCTTTTTAAAAAGATCTTATTTATTTTATTTGAGAGAGAGAGAGAGCATGGGCAGGGAGAGGGGCAGAGGAAGAGGGAGAAGAAGACTCCCTGCTGAGCAAGGAGCCTGAGGTGGCCTCATCCCAAGACCCTGAGATCAGGACCTGAGCTGAAATCAGAGACTTAACTGACTGAGCCACGAAGGGGCCCCATTGGTGTAATCTTTTTAAATACATTTTGAACAGTGATTAAACTCAAAGCATATAGTACCAATAACATGAAACAAGCGTAGTATAAAGTTATGACCAAGGTCACATATATTTAGCAATGAAATTGTCGTAGCCTATCCAATAGTGATTTTAAGAAGCCATGCATTTTAAAACATATTCAGATTCCTAAGTTGGTGAAATGTGGAAAAATGTGCATTCCAAATCGGTGAAATATGGTAGTTCCACATCCCTACACATCTTAGTGAGTCTGAAGAACTTCAAAAAGAAATCTTATAATCTCAAAAGCTACCAAAGAAAAAGAAGACCATGTACAAAAAAGATAGGAGACAGTTTAATGATAACAATAGAGTTCAAAGACAATGAAACATGAGCTTCAAACACCTGGGAGAAAAATAACTGTCAATCAAGTCAGACCATCCATCATGAATAAAGGCAAAATAAACACATTATTAGACAAACATAGACTGAGACAGCTTACCACCAGAGTCATTTTAAAGGAAATTTTTCTAAATTATATATTTTCAAAAGAGTGGTACACCCAAACAAGCGTGTGGGTGAATCCAAATAAGCACTGACTGAAAACACCAACAATTAAAATATCTAATTTTGGGAGTAAAAAGATAAAAAGAAAAGCCTAGGAAACAAAAACATCTAAAACGGCACAGGGTTACCGGATTAAATGATTCTAGGGTCCTTATTTAAGAAAAGGGTAGGGACATGTATTAACTCTATAATTTAAGCCAAGTGTGTATTTTAAAACGTTAAGAGTAACCATTAGAGTGAATAAGAAAGAACAGAGAAAACTCCATCAACCCACAGTAAGGTACACACGCACGCGTGCGCACACACACACACACGAAGTGCAGAACAAATAGCATGGAATAAAAGCAAAGTGGTAAATTTATCAGTAATCACAATTAGTACAATAGACTAAAGGCTCTAGTCAGAAGAAGGATTCTCATAGTTAAAAAAGAAGTTGTGCGGGGCGCCTGGGTGACACAGCGGTTAAGCGTCTGCCTTCGGCTCAGGGCGTGATCCCGGCGTTGTGGGATCGAGCCCCACATCGGGCTCCTCTGCTATGAGCCTGCTTCTTCCTCTTCCATTCCCCCTGCTTGTGTTCCCTCTCTCGCTGGCTGTCTCTATCCTGTCGAATAAATAAATAAATAAAACCTTTAAAAAAAAAAAAAAGAAGTTGTGCATCTTTACAAGAAAAAGGTTGAAAATAAAAGAATATGTAATATGGCTCAATGAGAAGAACTCAGCATCACTTCTGCTGCTACTCCTGCCAAACGTACCTAATCTGAATCTAATCATGAGGACACATCATTAGACAAGCTCAAACTGAAGGACATTCTACAAAATAATAAACCACTGTTCTTCAAAAATGTCAATGTCATGACATACAAAGAACGATGCACATACTCTTGCAGATTAAAGAAGACAAGGGAGACATAACTATGGGATGCAATGCGTGATCTTGGATTTTCTTTTGCTATAAAGGACACTAGTGAGATCATTTTTTTTTAAGATTTTATTTATTTGTCAGAGAGAGAGAGAGAAAGAGAGAGCACAAGCAGGGGGAGGGGCAGGCAGAGGGAGAAGCAGGCTCCCTGCTGAGCAGGGAACACGATGACATGGAGTTCGATCCCAAGACCTTGGGATCATGACCTGAGCCGAAGGCAGACGCTTAACTGACTGAGACACCCAGGCATCCCTGCTAGTGAGATAATTAAGAAAACCTGAATGGGATCTACCGATCAGATAACAGTATCTTATCAGTGTTAATTTCCTGATTTTGATTATTGTAATGTGGTTATATAAGAGGCTTCTTGTTTTTAGAAAATACACACTGAAGTAGAAAATACACCACTGAAGTGGCGATGAAGGGGCATCATGCCTCACCTTCCTCTTAAATGGCTCAGAAAAAAAGAGAGAGGGACTTGTAGATAGAGGACACACAGAATAATCAAAAGAGAGGGTAAAGCGGGACACCTGGGTGGCTTGGTTGGTTAAGCGTCTGCCTTCAGCTCAGGTCATGATCCCCGGGTCCTGGGATCAAGCCCCGCATCAGGCTCCCTGCTCAGTGGGGAGTCTGCTTCTCCCTCTCCCTCTGCCCTTCCATCACCCTTGTGCACGTGCAAGCTCTCTATCAAATAAATAAATACAATCTTAAAAGAGAAAGAGAGAGGATAAAGCAAATGTACTAAAATGTTACCATTTCAGGAATCTTTATACTACTGTTGCATCCTTTTCTGAAATCATGCCAAATTAAAAATTAAAAAAGGTTAAAGAATAAAATGAATAAACCAGGAAAAAAATAACCAAAAGAAAGTTGGTATTAACATTAGACGAAATAAATGTTAAGGCAAAAAAGTATGATTAACTTCTTTACCTATACTACGTAGTTAGACAGTGCCTGGCATGCATATAGTTCATGCTCATACAACACTTGCTCGATGAAGGAGTCAGTAATAAAGACAGTTAAAACACGATGATCAAAGGAACAATTTACCAGGAAGATACAGCAATTTTAACCTTGTGTGCACCTAGAAACAGCTTCAAACACTGACCACATACTAGGGAAACATATTGATAGTGCGTATTGACTGGAAATGTTGCATGTATGCTCGGCAATGTAGCGAACCTCAACAAACCTCACCGATTACATATGATTCACACTCACTGGCCACAATGCAACTAAATTAGAAAAGAATGACCAAAAAAGAATAATTAATTCATACATATCAAAAATTTTCAAATATACTTCTAAATAGCACATGGATCAAAGAAGAAATCACAATGGAACTTAGAAAATATGTAGAATAAAAATACTAAATTTCAAAACTTGTGGGAAGAAGCTGAAGTGGTTCTTAGAGGGAAACGTATAGCTTGAAGTGCTTCTCTTAGAAACTAAAAAGGACTGAAAACTAATGTATCAAATATCCAACACAAAACTTTAGAAAGAAAAAGCAAATAGAGAAAGTAAGAGAGTTAGGAACAAAAATCGATAGAATAGTATTTTTTAAAAGCCAAAGCCAGTTCTTTGAAACTACTAGTAAAATAAACAAACCTCAGGCAATACTAATCAAGAAATAAAGTATAAATAAGCATTATGAGAAACAACAGGAACATGACGACAGAGAGAATAGCTAAAAAAAACGAATTTAGATGAAAGGAAACTATAACATATCAAAATTGACACTCACTATTATTACTCAGCCAATAGTTTAAAACTACCCAGACTATTTTACAGATAAATTCCTCCAAGTATACAAGGAGCAGATCATCTTTAATTTCATATAAAGTGAGATTTATACCAAATAGGAAACCAAAATAGGGAATCACAGAACATTAAAATCGGAGGCACTCAATTCATTTTATGACGCTAGTGTGACCTTGATATCAGAAAAGAACAATAAAAAGAAATTACAGACAAATCTCACTTAACATAGATGTAAATATTGTGAATAAAATATTAATAAACAAAATCCAGGAATGTATATGAAATGCAGCCCATAAAATACATAATAACCAAAAATGCTAGAATGACTTACCATTATGAAATCTTGTAATTTCCAAAATTAATAAATTAAAGAAGAAAAAATCCATATGATCAGTCTAAGAGCTGTATAAGAATCATCTAATAAAATACAACAACCATTCATAAATAAACTTAAGCAAACTAAAAATAAAGGATAATTTCTTCAGACTGATAAATGGCATTTAGCAAACATAGCTAGTGATATGTTTCCTTTAAAATCACGAATAAGGCCAGGATGCCCACTTTTGCTTCTTTATTCAGCTTTGTAAGGGAGGTATGGTCAAACTGGAAGGTCAGTCTAGCTCAGTCAAACAAGAAGAAACAAAACATATAATGATTAAGGAAAAACTATAATTGTTCACAAAAAATTAAAATTTTCTAAATAGAAAATCTAAGATAACCTACAGATATATTATTAGAATTATTAAGTGTCAGAGCATGGTTGCTAAATGAACCAAAACCAACTGTGGTTCCATATACTAGCAACAACAGTAAGAAATCTATTTCTGATCAAAACAATTTACAATAGCAAAAAAAAGTATAAATCTGGAAAGAAATCTAACAAAAACAAGCTATCCACAGAGAAGAACAAAAATCATTAAATGTGACATATACGAATTGAGAGATATGCTGTATTCATATATGTCTTCATATTAATATGCCATGTTCATATTATGATAGTAAAGGTTCAGTATCAAAAATGTCAATTGTCTTCAAATTCAAAGATATTCCAATCAAGCGACCAGTAGGGTTATTCATGAAACTTGACATGCTATTTCGAGAATGTATATAGAAAAAGAAAATAAATAACATTTTTTTTTAAAGGAAGAAAGGAAGGCTAGGGAAGAGAAAGGAAGATTGGGGAGCTCATGCTACTAGTTCTTAGTGTGTAATAGAGATTACAGTTACTAAGATAGTGTTATATTGGAACATTAGACAGAGACCCAACAGACCAGAGAGGCCAGGCACAGACTCGTGCATATGTGGATATTTAATCTGCTAGAGGGAGACACTGCCCAGGGGAGAGGGAAGGACGGAAATAATCCATTTTTCAATAAATGGTGCTGGAACAATTAGCAATCCATATGAGAAAAAAAGAAAACAAAGCTGGATTTAAATTTTACACCACAAGAAAAGAATCATTTCCAAATAGATAAAACATGTGAAGAGCAACTTCAAAACTTCTGTTAGACAACACAGAAAAATATCTTCATGTCCTCAACCTTTAAGGAAGGATTTTTCAAACAAAAAAACCAGAAACCATAAAGAAAACTATTTGATTTTTACTTCTGTTCCTCAAAATACAGCAGAAACAAAAGAAAAAGAAAAAAAAGGAAAAAACACCTGTCATTCCAGCGGGCAAAGGATAAGACCGTTCAGGCAATCTAAATGAGAAGCAGTCTCAATTATCACAAAAGAAGAAAGAGGGAAGGCATTCAGCCTCACTGGAAATTCAAATTAAAATCTCAATGCAATGTAATTTCAGAGTTAAAAGACTGGCAAAAAATAGAAGGTCTGACAATATCAAGTATCAACAAAAACGTCAAGTTAAAGGAACTCCCAGGTAATACTGATGGAAATGTAGTTTGGTTGTACCAAATTTTTGTATCAAGTTTTGGACAAAACTTGATGATATCTAATAAAATGAAATGATGAGCATAACCCTGGCACCCAGCAATGCCTCTCCCAAGCTCTACCACTGAGCATTCATTGTTCAACAAATGCAGGTTGCGACCAGCTTTTCATTGGTTAAGAAATCAATTCAGTAGGTTGAAACCAAAGTTTTTGATAGAAGAGCAAGGGTAGGCATAGCTTCTTGAAATGCTTGCTTCTATTATTTATAACGTGCCCACATAAATATTTAATAACTGGGTATTTAATAACTGGGTTTTCATGTAAATTTTATTTATTACCATAGATTATGGTCTGAAAGCCACTGTCCTAGAGAAACTGTTATACATAGTCACCAAAAGACATGTGCAAAAATGTTATTGGTGACACTTTTTAAAAATAAAAAATTGGAAATACTACTGTCCATAAGTAGAAGAATGAATAGTTAATTACAATATTACAATGGAATGCTACATAACAATGAAAATTAGTGAACCAGAGCTACAGATAATAACACAGACAAATCTCAAACCATCTTAATAAAAGCAAATTACAGGAAAAAAGTACGGTATGATGAACATTTAAAAGCATACCAAAAAATTACTTGCTATTGTTTCGGGAGGGGTACATACATTTATGGCAAAGGAAACAGACATTCATGGGAATAAACACCATACTCAGAATTGTGCTTACCTCTGTAAAGGAGGGAGGGAATGTGATGGGGGAGGGTTACGCATTAGGCCTTAACTATACTTGAAGGGCTTTTATTTATTAAGTTGATTGGTAGACAGACACCCATGTTGGTAATATTTCCCATTCTTTTCAGAATGTCTGAAAGGTTTCACAATTGTTTAAAAGGGAAAGCTACCATATAAACAAAAAAAACATTTGGTTTGAAATTTATAAAATCTCCCAGAAAAAGATCAGTGACTTTAAACTACAATAAACACACAAACAAAAACCTTTCTGCATCAAAAACATCAGAGAAGTTTTCTGATAAGATAGTGAAGTAGGTAACGCATTTGTTTCCTCCTATATGATTTGATGGGCAACAATAAAAATACGCAAAATGGGTAAATCCACGGAAATGCTAAAAACAAGAGAGTCATCGTTAAGCGATCCCCACTTTTGGTGAATTTCAGGGAGCTGGAAAGTAGACGGGATCTCATCAGCGATAACCCCCGAGAAACCCACAGCTCCGAACTGGCCAGAGGCATGCTGCACCTCGGCCACAGCAGTCCTCTCTGACCAAATGCCGTCTTACCCCGTGCTCACACTCAGTACACGCAGGGAGCGGAAGTGGACAGTAGTTAACTGTGGCTAATTAGGCAGACGTGTAATTAAAGGTCTGTCTACTCAACCACTATTCCCAGAGCAGCAGCTATCCCACCTCAGCCTCAGCCCACTCCCACCCCGGCCACGCACACACATAGGCAATGTACAGAGCAGCTGGCTGCAGAAACCCTCAGCTGGAGCCTCGGGGTCTGTTCTCTCAGCAAAGCAGAGGATCTGTCCAGGAAGGATGGAGAGTGTGGGTGTTTCATCCATGGAGACGGTTAATAACTGCTGCATTAGAACCAGCGGCGGAAAAGGAATGGCAGTTTCACCCGGCAGAGAAGATAGTAAAGTCCTTCTATCCCCCAAATAGTCGTTCTCTTATTTTAGCAATTACAGAGTGAGCCTCCCTCTTCCCTTCCGCTCACTCTAAAGGGAAGCCTGCCAACGTGTGGGATTCAACAACTTACACAAATCCAGTGATCATTCTAGGGAGAGAGCTTAGAGTTAAAAAGACCTATTCGACTGTGCAGGAGACCCAGTTAGTACTTAACACAGTCCTTCATTTAAGGATTACCAGCCACTGAAGAAAATCAAAACCATGAAAGAAAAAAAGAAAAGCAAAAGAATAAGTGTGATAACTGACCCTAGAGAAAAGAAGAGACACTGGAGGAAAAAAAAAAAATGAATCTTCAGATTTAAAAGTCTCTTGGCTGTTTTAGGAAAGGATGCTTTGAAAAAGAAACGAAAGTTGGATCCAGTCTTATGTATCCTTACATGTATATTCAAATTTCCTATAAATTAATATGCGTGATACTTATCATCATGATGATACCATATGCATCATACTTTTTAAATCTTTTTAACTTTTAGAAGCTAATACAATTTCCTTTTTCATAGATGTTGGCTGCTGCCTAAGCTATAACAGTAATGATCACACATCATACTCACTGGGAAATTCACTAAGCAATTTCCTGGATACACATTATGTACTTTCCAAATGTAAGAATACAAGACAGGAATATGCAAAAGTCAATAGATGTCCGTGCCCCACTCTACCAAAGCTTTTTGGATTCTTACCATACCCAATGTCCTGAGGACAGATCGAGTCCAGCGTGAGCAGTTCCTAGACTCTCAGCAATGTAACAGATTAACTCCATCTGGATGTCTTTTAAAATAAACAAGCCATTTCCAATATTTAAATCCAATTTGGGGAGGGCCTGACAGAATTTAGGGGCTCTGGAATAAATCCATGTCTTGGAAAAAGGTTCTGAAATTATCCCAACCTCCGAGAAGATGTGAGGAGCATTACTGAGCTCTGATCTTCTGGGAAAACTTCAAAATGAAACCAATCTGTACAATGAGGCCTAGAGACAAGGCATCAACTGTCCGTCAACCTTTCCAAGTGTGCCATTTATATTACACTTAATTATTTACTAGGGAACTCAATGTCTCAAAAAAGTGAAGAGTTAGATTGTGCCTTTAAAACTACTTGAATGATATCCACAGAGAACCTAGTATTTTCCTATTGCACGTAAAGAAAGGAAGCTTGTTTAAAAAAAAAAAAAAAGAACAAATGTTTTTATATATCATTAGAAGTCTTCTTGGCCCGTATCACATCATACAGCCAAAAGTCCTATTTCTAGTGCTCCTCACATGTGCACAAGTACAAAACACCCGAGCATCAGGCTGTTATTTCGTTACTCAACTTGAGTTCAGCTATAAATCTAACACAGTTCATCTTCAGAGTTCCAGAGTCGCCTTCCTGTAGTTTTGCCCCCACAGTGTGAACTTGTTTCCTCCTGCTCACATGCCATCTCTTGATCACCTTTATGTCTTTCTTAAGATTCAACAAGCTAAAAAGGATCCTAGAAATAATCTAGCCCAAGGCCGTCACTTTAGAGAAAAGTAAACGGACACTTACAGAGTTGACGATTTACCCAAGGTCACCCAGCTAATGAGAGCTGAAGCTGTGAGAGAACGAGTCTCTGATGCCCTGCGCAATGCTTTCTCCACTATACCAGCCTGCCTCTTTCACCACGGCAAAGGAAACGATATGCATGTCTTCACAGCCCTCAGCCTCTCCTCTCTGTGCCTTTTTCCCTCCTGGTCCAACAATTTACCAACTTCAAGTCACCAATAACCTTCTTTCTTATTAATTCTACTCCCATGATAAAACAGGAAAGAATTCACTACTCATATTAGCTAATTCATTTATTGATAATACTTCTGTTTCTAATTTTACATTTATCTTTTAAAATGAAAAACACCTTAACATTTCTCAAATCAAAATATAAAGCTTAATAATTATATCCACAATTAAATTCAGAAAAGAATGTAAGTTACCATAGATTCTTACTTTGCATGAAGCAATGCCATAACATTTATTTCATTTCCTTAGAAGAAAAGGCAGAAATCATATATCGATTCCATTTTAATACTCACCACAAAAGTGATTTGATTGTGTCGCAGGTTAAGTTCAGTTAGTGAATCCAGCCCATTAAGATTATCAACGTGACTTAAAAGGTTCCTGGCAAGATTTAAAACTCTCAAATCACACAAATGACTGACGTTTTCGATTTTGGTAATCTGTTAAAAAATGAGAAAGGGATGATTAGCAGGCAAAATTCGCATATATGCATGTTATAAAAACCCTAAAAATAAAATACTTAGTCACTGGATTCAGTGACAGTTTTATATGAAGATACTTAAAAATGTATTTCCAGGGGCTCCTGGGTGTCTCAGTCAGTTAAGCACCTGCCTTTGCCTCAGGTCGTGATCCCAGAGTCCCAAGATGGAGCCCCACGTCAGGCTCTCTGCTCAGCGGGGAGTCTGCTTCTCCCTCTGGCCCTCACCCTGCTCTCATGCTCTCTCTCACTCTCTTGCTCTCTCTCTCAAATAAATAAATAAAATCCTTTAAAAAATGGATTTCCAATTTCCTCTGCTGTAGATAAGAAGTCATTTAACTTGTGAAAATTAACTAAAGGAACATATTTTATAATTGCACCACAGTAAATGTTTGAAGTAAATTTTATCAAATAATCAGCAAGGCCATCCTTGGGGGCATCTCTAATTGCCCAATACTGTGCCAGGTCTAGATCAAGGTGACAAGAACTCTCTGCCAAATAAAAACTTACTGTGAGTCCCAGGCAGAAGCTCACCATGTTTCGACCAAGCACGACAGCCCTCTGAGAGGAAAGGCAAGGAAAAGGAATGCTACCACACCCCCCCTGTTCATTCCATTTATACCGCAGGATCCTGAAAGCCGTCAAGAGTCTAAATGGAAAAGATACAAAGAGCGAGGATCCCGAGTGGAGAGTGAGGATGGATATACTTTATTAGTGGAAGTGCTTAAGGGAAGAGACAGATAA
Organism: Ursus americanus; assembly: GCF_024610735.1. Classification (NCBI taxonomy): domain Eukaryota; kingdom Metazoa; phylum Chordata; class Mammalia; order Carnivora; family Ursidae; genus Ursus; species Ursus americanus. The sequence goes on from NC_142154.1 coordinate 32,310,716, forward strand.
CCTTTAGCCAGAGTGCAATATGGTGGACATTAAGTGTTCAGAACAAGAGGACTTGAGTCATGGAACGGGCACATACACACAAACTCTGACCTGCAGCTGAGGAGCCCTGACTTGCACAGTAAGGTAGGGTAAGGAAAAGCTACAAAGGATTTTAAGCCCCACTAGTGTAAGAGAGCAAGCACAGCGAGATGGTTCTCTATGACACATAAGTAGGGGTCCTTGCGGGCGACTTCGTCAACCAACTACTTAAAGTTAACAATGAGTCATACAAGTAACACTTTTCTTCCAAACATTAAAAAAAGTTTTCACCATCACTAGAGATTTTCTCATCTGTACTGTCATTTCGGTACAGATGAGAAAAAATTTGAAATTTTTTATTTAACACTTCAAAGCGGATGTTGGCTAAAAGAACGTTTGCTTAGATTTATAATCCAGTTTGCATGTTGTTATTGGACCTTCTCTTACATTCAAGAAATACCATCTAGATTCCATCTAGGTTCAAAAGGGAAAACCTGTGTTTATTATAAATTCAGTAATACATAAAGGTGACATCTGACCATGCTTTAAAATTTGTCCTAAGATTTTTGGTCTAACTAATGTAAAATGAAAATAAATAAAAATTATAAAAGAAGAAACAAGGTTATCAGTATTCGTAGATGATAGAATTCTGTACAATGAGATGTGGACAAAAGCATTTCAAAACTAAATAAGTGATAGAATTTTAAATGTACAGAATCAGCAAAAAGCAAAATAGACACTGTGAAAAATCAATGTCATCATAAGCTTGAGAAATTCTCCTAAAATACTAAGGAAAAATGGAGATAGGAAGAATAAAAGATAAGATGGGAATGTGGAAGACAAATAATATAGATGTAACAAACACAAATGGAAAAGCAAAATTTAAATACATAAAATAAAACTTTTCTGAGAACAGGAAAAATAAAAATATATAGAATGAAGGGGCACCTTTGTTACATGACATACATGGAGTGTCTTCCCCCTTCTGCTACTAAACCTGGGGCATTTCTTTTAGAAAACTACCTTACTCTAATTCCTTGGTCATGGTGGGACTGATAATTAGAATGCCTACCTTGCAGAGTTACCTTTTCTTAGTTTGGTAACTCTGAAAAGGAACATTACTAATTCTAAAATATGGGTATCAAGAAGTAATTTTTAAAAAGTCACTGGGGATATTGTTCGGCTTCTTGGTTTGCAATCAGGCCAGAATTGTGTGCAACGTCTCTGATGAAGCCTATTACGCATTGCAGCCATGGACAAAGTCACAGTACGTTATAAAAATTTCAGCGAAAGGTGGTGTAGGGTGGTGTAGGCTCTTGATTAGTTAATAAACTTCATAGCAAGAAGAAGAAATGATGGGAATGTCCGAAAGCCCAATCATGGGTCATACTGATCAGAGAGAGGGTCTCCAGGAGACTGCAGGACTTCTTAATGCATCTAGGAAAGCCGGATACTCCAGGCTCATCTTTATGGAGAAGAGTAACCCAGACTGCTCTGTCTGGATAAAGACAACCTTCCGACTCAGCAATGCTGAAAGGGCAAGTGTCTGCTTTCAGTCAAGCAGTCACAGAAAGGGCAAGCTCTCCCTGAAGGAAAAGATGGCCTTGAAAGAACAGATCCTTCCGGAAGCACATTTGTGTCCATGTTAAAGCAAGCTTTTACCAAGAGAACAAATTCTGGAAGACCAAAAAAAAATCTACGTCAGAAATTGAGAGCCAACCTCTCAGATTCCTCTATATTCTTCACTATTCAAATATAATCAATGGCTAAATCTTGATGTTTCCACTTTTTAAATATTTATCCAATCTGCCCCCTTATTGAATCCCTATTGTTACTACTTCAGGTCAAGCCACCACCACTTTTCACACAGATTACTGGATTAGTCTCTCAACTGTTCTGTCTCCAGTTTCGCCTTCCTGCACCTCTTTCCATCTGCCAATCTATCTCTTGAACAATATTATCACTCCTCAGACTATTCTCACATCTGGAAACCAATTACGGTTTATTTCACAATGTACACCAAATATCATTTTTATTTCTAATGAAAGTAAGCTCCGAAAACAAAAAATATTCACTTAATTTTCTTTAACTACCTGATGCTTTTTTTTTTTAAGAATTGGACATTGCTTCACCTTGAATACTTTATCTCCTGACTTTTTAGAAGCCTAAAGTCACCAATGCTGTCTTTGCTTTGAAATATTCCAAATTTCTGCTTAGTGGATTTAGATATTTTGAAACAAGACTTGGATTTTCATGTGAAACTTCCTTCTTGTAGTTATAGAGCCTTGAGAAATAATTTGTGTGATACAAATATTTAATCTCAATACATGGAATAAGTACAAACACAAAGCTGAAATTATATGACATAACACAGGTCAGCTAACAAGGAATAGAACATTTTTGATCAACTTAACGGTTGGTAAATACATATAGATCAAGTGATATGTTATTCATATACCAGGATCCCTCACAGATCTTGGGTAATGCCCAATGAATTCTTAAAGGTAGGGGCGCCTGGATGGCTTAGTTGGTTAAGCATCTGACTCTCGATTTTGGCTCAGGTCATGATCTCAGGCTTCTGAGATCAAGCCCCACATCAGACTCCAAGCTGGGTGTGGAGCCTGCTTAAGATTCTCTCTTTTTCTCCCTCTGCCTCTCACCCCCAATTCTTGCCCTAAAAATAAAAATATATGTATATATATATGATAAAAAATAAATAAAATGAATTCTTAAAGGTATATTATAATGTGAAAACTATATATGTTTAATCATATATACATTGAAAAATAAACTTTAAAAATCGTTACCATAAAATATTGCAATTAGTTATGAATAGTTTTAAAAATAGTGGGCTATAAAAAAATAAAAATAAAAAATAAGTAAATAAAATAAAAATAGTGGGCTACAAGATAAAATAGCAATTCCTCAGGTGTGGCATACAAAGCCCTCCACGATCTGGCCTTTCCTACTTCTCTCCCCTCATTTCTCATTGTTCTTCAACACAGGCTAAATTCTCAAGCAGTAAAAAAATACCGTGTTGGTTTTCGTCTCAGCGCTTTTGCATATGATATTCTTTTACTGACAAAACTCTTTAATTCTTCTTCCCCTTCCACCCTCACCTAACTGGCTAGCTTCTCTACTAGAGTGACACTAACCAGCCTGCAGAGCTGGACAGTTCCCAAGCCACCAACATTCCTCCCATTCCGTGCACACACAGACACACACAGATGGGGCTGGGTGAGATTAAAACCTAGCGGATGTGGTCTGTCTAGATCCATCAAGGTTTTCATTCATTACATTAGCTTTTCACCAGAACGACTGGGACTAGCAGCTGTTAGAAAGCCTAGAGAGATCACACTGAAGTCTGCACTTGACCAGCTGCAGGTGGCAGTGACAGATCTTGTTAGTCAACAGGCGGGGACTCATGGATCATTCCAGAATGTACACTTACCACCTCAGGAGAGGCTCTGCCTTCTGCGGGAGTATGTAGCTCATGTTGCTGTTCATAAATAAATACATTTCAAAGACAAAAATTTCAATGGGAGAGCAAAGGACTAAAAAACAGTCAAGGTGCTCGGAGAGAGAAGGAGGGGGAATATAACAAACCAGATAGAAAAATTCAGACAGACCGACAGAGGCAAACAAACTGACCCAACAGAATAAAGAGTCCAGATTATGAAGTATCGGAAACAGAAATCAAAACTACAAAGAGACACTACTTTATACCAATCTAATTGGCAAAAATTAAGAAGTATGACAATTCCGGAGCTCTGGGTGGTGGCCGCTGCTGGCTCTGGCTTCCCGCCGGGGGAGGGCGACGTGGCTTGGACAGCAGATCTGTCACCTCACGCCCCAAGCCCACCCTTCTCTCCTCAGCACCCCGCTGCCACGGCAGCCCAGCAAGTGGCCCAGATGCAGCCACCAAGCGTGTGGTGGTGGGAGACAGAGCTGCAGGTAAAAGTTGCCTACTGATCGGTTAAACCAATGATTCTCTAGAGAATACAGCCCCACTGTCTTTGACAACTACTCTGCCAATGTTATGGCAGATGGAAAACGGGTGAATCTGGGCTTATGGGATACAGCTGGACAAGATTATGACAGATTACGTCCCTTATCCTAGCCACAAACAGATATGGTCATAATTTGCTTTTCTCTCCTGAGTCCTTCATCATTTGAAAATGTTCGAGCATGGTGGTACCTGAAGTGCGACACCACTGTCCCAACACCCCTATCATCCTGGTGGAGACTAAACCTGATCTCAAGGACAACAAAGACGTGATTGAGCACCTGCAGGAGAAGCTGACTCCCATCAGCAGCCGCGGGGTTTGGCCAGGGCTAAGGAGATCGGTGCTGGAAAGCACCTGAGTGCTCAGCTCTCCCGCAGCGAGGCCTCATGGCAGAGTCGGATGAAGCTCTTCGAGGATTCTCTGCCCTCCACCGGTCAAGAAGAGGAAGAGAAAATGCCTGCTGCGGCAAATGTCTGGGCCCCTCTCCTGCCCTGTCCACCTCGGAACCTTTATATGCTTTGCTCAAATATGGTGGAACCTTCGCACACAGTGCCAAGTTTTTGTTACAGATTACTTTTTCCATAAAACCATTTTGAACCAATCAATCATTTTTAGGTTTTATTTGCTTAAAGTGTAAGACTTCAAATATTCACATTATAGTAAAACTCAGCCCTAAAATGGCAGGCTCTCTTAAAGTCCTATTTTTCAATGTGAACTAAGTTCACAATGCTTGTGAACTAAGTTCACAATGCTTGTGAACTAAGTTGCATTGTTGTGCTGAGAACACTAGGCTCTAAACCACTCAAGATCTTTGACTTTAGGAACAGACTGCAGGAAAACACTACGGAGGTTCCTCAAAAAGTTAAAAATAGAGCTACCCTATGACCCAGCAATTGCACTACTAGGTATTTACCCCAAAGATACAGATATAGTGAAAAGAAGGGACACATGCACTCCAATGTTCATAGCAGCAATGTCCACAATAGCCAAACTGTGGAAGGAGCAGAGATGCCCTTCAACAGACGAATGGATAAAGAAGATGTGGTCCATATATACAATGGAATATTACTCAGCCATCAGAAAGGATGATTACCCACCATTTGCATCGACATGGATGGAACTGGAGGGGATTATGCTAAGTGAAATAAGTCAAGCAGAGAAAGACAATTATCATATGGTTTCACTCAAATGTGGAACATAAGGAATAGCACAGAGGACCAGAGGGGAAGGGAGGGAAAACTGAAGGGGGGGAAATCAGAGAGGGAGAAAAACCATGAGAGACTCTAGACTCCGGGACACAAACTGAGGGTTTCAGAGGGGAGGGGGGTAGGGGGACAGGGTAGTTGGGTGATGAGTATTAAGGAGGGCATGTGTTGTGATGAGCACTGAGTGTTCTACACAACTAATGAATCATTGAACACTACATCAAAAACTAATGATGTACTCTATGGTGGCTAACTTAACATAATAAAAAAAAAAAGACTTGTTTATATCAGAAAACCTGAAAAACACAAAAAAGTATAAAGGAGAATAAACAAATCCCCTAAAACTCTAATACCTAAAGATATTTCCTGATTACATTTGGTATATTTCATTACCAAATAAAATCTTATTTTTATTTCTAAAAAAAAAAAAGAGACTGCAACATCTCAAGTTTGGAAATGCAGACACTTCCTAATTAGTTTCTGATAAGAAAGCAGCAGAGCCTCCTTCATGAAATGTTGCCATGTAATGTACCAGTAATTTATCAGTCTGCATCCATTCCCTAACACTGGACTTTACGTCCTAATGGAATGAGTGTAAGGACTCCAAATTCTTTGGATCAATCTTTCTGATTTTGTAGTGAGATTTTTAAAAAGATTTATTTATTTTGGGGGGGGAGGGGCAGACGGAAAAGAGAATCTCAAGCAAACTGTGCTGAACATGGAGCACCACTGGGGGTTTGATCTCACAAGCCTGAGATCACCACATGAGCCGAAACCAAGAGTTGGACACCCAACTCACTGCAGCAATCAGGCGCCCCCGTGGTGAGATTTAAAAAAAAAAAAAAAAAAAACTTCGTGATACGCTATTGCTGAGATTTTGAACAGACCTCTTACTCCCACATCCCTCTGATGAAGCATCTGCTCTAGCCGTGGGCGCACTGGGGTGGAGTGTGTGCAGCATGGATGTGATCAAAGAATGAAGACAGCTATTTTGACAAAATATGGAGGTTAATTTACACTACACTATACACATCATAATTAAACTGAGTAAAAGTGTCACTGATAAAATTTTAAAAGGTTCATCTCTGTGAAATGCAGTAAATGATGAGGAAAGATCGGTATTATCACCGTTTTAAGCTTTTTCTTAGACTGGCCATCCCTCCTGAAATTGGGCATTTAATTAATCTTTGAACTGGTCATTGCCATAGTTGCTAACTTAGTGCTTTTCTTATAGAATCCCTTCTTGATGAGCGATATGCCTTCTTGTATTATAAAATCTTTCTGATTGATAATGCATTAGAAATTTTTTTTGTAGATTAATAAAAGCGCATTCCTATTTCCTTGTTACTTTATTCAAAGCTAATAAGCATTTTTCTTAGTTTTCTGTAACTAGGTGTAAAATTACATGTTGCAGCTTTACAGTTTTTGAAATATTTTAGATATTCCTAGACTATGAACTTTCTTCACATCACTGTCTTGCCAGATCACCAACACCATACCTTGGCTAACGCTGACCCTCCTCTTTGTCTCACCCCCCTGGACACACACTTCCGTCTGCTCTGCCTAACCAGGTTCCTCTGGATTTGTGAGGTTCTGGAAGCTTGTGCTTGTGCTAATGAAGTTCTGTATAACTTACCCACTGGCAAGAATATAAAGCTGGACCTTTCAACTACTCGAACAACATTTTTTAAATTGACAGTTGTAGAATTGTGGGGTATTTTTACATTGATCTTTTGCTAATGTAATTGGTAGTATGTTTTGCATCTATGACTTAATAAATCCTTGAGTCATTAAAAAAAAAAAAAGTATGACAATTCCAAATGTTGAAAAGAATGTGAAGCAACAGGATTTATCCTGCATTACTGGTGGGAGTATAAACTGGTACAACCACTTTGGAAAACAATTTGACATTATCTTTTAACGTTAGAATTTAAATAACTTCTGTTCTATCAGTTTCACTCCCAGATATATACCCTAAAATACATATGGTATATAGAAGAAACCCATATAAGAATGCTCTCAGAAGTGCTATTCCTAAAAGGAAACAAACAAACAAAAGGCAACAACCCAAATGTCTATTAATAATAAACTGGAGAAAAAGGTTTTCATATAATCATTCCACGGAATTTACAACAGCAAAAAGGAGTAAACTACAGTTACTTAATCTAAATAGATTAATCTCAGTAAGCTACTGTTATATGCAAAAAGCAAACACTAGATGACAACATATAGTATGATACCTTTTTAAATTACAACACAATATTACTAAACAAGGTATTATTTACACACACATATGTGATAAAACCAACTTAAAAAAAATCCACAAGGGAATGATAAATGTGAAATCCTGGATAGTGGTGACCTCAGAATATAGGAGGAATACCTAAGTAGAAAAAAATCATTAGTAATATTCAAGTTGTTGGGCTATGGTTGGAAAACAGGTATTTTAAAAATAATAAAAGACTAGGGGCGCCTGGGTGGCTCAGCCAGTTAAGTGTCTGCTCAGATCATGATCCTGGGGTCCTGGGATCGAGCCCCGTGTTGGGCTCCCTGCTCAGTGAGGAGCCTGCTTTTCCCTCTCCCTCTGCCTTCCACTCCCCCTGCTTGTGTGCTCTCTCTGTCTCTCTGTCAAATAAATAAAATAAAATAAAATAAAATAAAATAAAATAAAATAAAATAAAATAAATAAAATTTCAAAAAGACTAAATAAGAAATGAAATTATCATAACTATTAAGGATTCCAAATGTTTTAGAAGCTTCATCTGTCATTTACTGCTAAGGAATTACCATATCTTAAATAAACAGGCTTAATACGTTAGAAATTTCAGTGAATCAGTAAAGTAACTCTTGAAGTACTTCAACACAAGTATCATTGTTAAAATTTTATAATACCAAATTTTCCTAGACTTTTTTCCTGAAAAGAAAGAAAAGGGCTTTACAATACCTGATTTCCATGAAGGTCCAAGACATCTAAGCTTTTGAGGTTCTCCAGATTCGAAATTTTCTTGATTCTGAAATTCAGAATAAGTAGAGTAGAAATATGGATGTATCATATTTATTGTAAATCAAAACATGCTAAGGCTTAACTCATCTTAATTTACTCTTTCTCTCTATAGATAAGTAGACAGACATAGAGATAGCTATAGCTATCTCCATATAAACACGCACGCATAGAGAGATTATATGTAACTATATGTAAAACAAAAACGTATTTCCCATTGATTTAATTAGCACGTTAAAGATGCAATCCCATTGGGGGAAATGTCCCAAAGACAGCTTAAAAGTCGTATCTTTAGGAAAAAGCAATTCTACTTCTAAGAGCCTTAGGACAAGGCACTTATTCAAGGCAGTTCCCTTCAGAATATGATCTAAACCCCCTACCTCAGTTCTCAAGGCTCTAAACCTTGCCACTGCTGACTCTTCCTCCAGGCTTATCTCCTACCATGGCTCAGGCGCTCTCTGCTCTAGCCACAGGGGCTTTCTTGCCAGTTCTAACCTGACAAGTTCATTTCTGCCTTTGGGTGTTTAGCCTTCTGCTCCTTCTTCCTCAGTGTTCTTCACCCAGAACTTAGCATGGTTCACTCCCCCTTCCTATCTCCAATACTCTCTCCTTCCCCCGCTTTAATTGACTTCATTGCACCTATCTTTGCCTAAAATTTTATTGCTTATGTGTTTACCTTCTTATGATCTCCTTCCTCAACTAAAACGTGAGCTTCAAGAGTGCAGAAATTTCAACATATTCTCTACTCCATCCCCAGCACTTATAAAAGGGGCTGGCACTGAGCAGGAACCCAAGAAATATTTGTTTAATGAATAAATAAACATACACTAACTAAATGGATGAGTTTTATGTACAAGAGTATTCATAGGAGGATTATTTATCACAGAGATAAATTAGACACCAGTTAAATGTTTTCTACTGGACCTGCTCAGTTTGTGAATATTTGGAATTTTTGATTTGCCATCTTGTGAAAAGCTACACTTTGCTATAAATTTTAAAACACAGCATTTTATCTCTAAAATGCTCCTTCTTATATGCCTTAATGATTAGGGCCCACCCATTGTCTCCCTCATTGCTATCTTTTCTGGCTACCTTATCTACCCAACTGCCTCCAACTGGACAGTTCAAACAAAATGAAACAAAACAAAACAAAAACTACTTCCTTTTTATTGTTTTCCCTCCTACAGATCCTATTTTTTCGTACTGCCATAATTCAGTAGAGGGAAAGGAGCAATGGCAAAGAAAGGGTAGAAATGAAGTTCATGCAATCCATCTCGATCACCATCTGCCTATCACTATTTATTTCTGTTGTCAGTGCTTACTGCCTCAAAGAACCATTTCTACCTTCCTAAATGTTTCCAGAACGTGGATCATCCCTTCAAACTTCATATACGCTGACTGCCATGTAAACATAATCCCAGTTTAAACTTCGAGAATTTCCATCTCCATGTGATCTCAGCCATCTTACATCATTGCCAACTCCAGAACTATATCACCACAACCAATTCAATCCAATTTGGTATATAATAATATTTATCACACACCTATGGCCCATCACAATATGACAGCAGTTCTTCTCCCCCTTATTTCTCTCTCTCTCTCTCTCACACACACACACCACTCCCCTCATCTTATCTTTTGTTCCTCCTATCCCTATTTTTCCTTAGCAGTTTAAATGAATTTCTCAAGCTTATGCTGACACTATCAGATAGGAAAAGAGACAAGACTGTTAGCAAAGTTGTTCTTTGCCTGCTTTGCTCTTGAAATACCTAGAACAGTTAGAGAAAATTAAAATACCCTAATAATATGGCTTAGGAAAGAGTGATGCTCTCTAACAGCACTCTGACCTCCCAGCTATTAGAGAAGCCTTTTATGCAACTCTTTGATACTGCCAAGCTCACATTCCCTAAAACGGTGGTTCTCAAACTTCTGTGAGTATCACAGTCATCTGGAGGGCTTGCTAAAATATAGACTGCTGAGGCCCACCTCCAGAGTTTCTGGGCCAGGGGCCAAACATTTGCATTTCTAACATGTTCCTAGGTGGTGCTGATGCTGCTGGGCCAGAGATCACATTTTGAGAAGTATTACCTTAAAATACAGACCTCCGTCACCAAATCTCAACTCTCTTTTCATATGAGTTTCATGAGGATGAACTCACCTACTTTGAAAGTCCTAAAGCATGTTCTAATGAAATAATCAGACAGGCAAAGATTTATGGATGAGGAGATTTATCACAGCAATATCACAGCAAAGAAAAAGGACACAACGTAAATGTCTAACGCATGGAAATATTAACTAATTATTACACATCCATCTATCTACGTTATGCAGCTCTTAAAATGTATTTTCAAAAAATGTTTTTTCAAACAACATTTAATGATATGGGAAGATGTAAATAATAAAATATATTCAAGTGAAAAACACACAGTATAAAAACCGATTTTGTAAACTGTGATATGGTGGGTATAGAAGAAAGAGTGTTGGGTGCCTGGGTGGCTCAGTCGGTTAAGCATCTACCTTTGGCTCAGGTCATGATCCCAAAGTCCTGGATGAGTCCCACATAGGGCTCCCTGCTCAGCAGGGAGTCTGCTTCTCCTTCTACCCTTCCCCCCTGCTCATGATCTCTCTCTCTCAAATAAATAAAATTAAAAAAAAAAAGAAGAAGAAAGAGTGCTACTCAGCATAGATAACCAAAATGTGTAAATAAGGCAAAGGAATAACTGCATGTCCTTTCAATTCATATCAGAGCACTGTGAGCAAGCTTATCTAAGGGTCACCTAACACTAGTGATTAGAGCCCAAACTCTGTAGTGTTATATACTAACTGGTAGAAAACTGATTAAGATATAATGATGATTTCTGCCAGGTAGGAATGTAATTTAGTCCTTTGTGTTAGAAAAATAACCCAGAGGGTTATGATTTTATTGCTTTGTAGGACATCAACCTGTTTTATAACCTAAGCGTATTCTGGCACTCTTTACTTTTCATTGATCAGTTTCTCTTATCCTCCTTTTGAATCAGCTTTGTCATCCTACTGGTTCCTTCATTATTGAGTTAATTAAAACATTGGCCTGTTAATTACTATTTGTCTGAGAATTGTATTTTTAACATTTTGAAAATTATACACAAGGGATGGAGACGGTCTCAGCCTAAAGTTCTCTGATTTGGAGGATCGATGCTTTGTTTCTGTATCTATCAGAAACCCTGGGCAGTTTTAAGGTACTTCAATCCCAGAGACCTTCATGTGCAGTAAGCCTTCCCACAGAATTCCACCAGGGCCTCACATACTATTAAGCTATCCAGTAAAACAGTTCCTATATATTGTGACTTCAAGCATTCTTTTAGCTTTGACATATAGTGGCTTTATTATTCTCATTTCAGACTTGGATTGCCCAGGTGAATAGGGAAAAAAAATAGGTAAGTAGCTCGCTGTCAGTTAAACCCAAGACCAATCAAACATCTCGGTGTCTTGTCTTCGTGAACTACCTTTATCACAGATTCTTTCCCCACCCGCAACACCTAATGACCTAAAAAAAAAGATCCAATTCTAAAGAATTCAGAGGGAGATGAAGGTATCAGCTGACCAGGAGACCACTGCTTAGATTAGGTATTGATCTGAGGAATCCACAGAATCCTAGTCAGTTCCCGAAATGACCTGAAAGATTTTTTAGAAGGAAGTTCTCCCATTAAATGGACTAAAACTAGGAAAACACAAGCCTCGCCCATCACATCAGCAGTTACAGACCCGGAGGGGTACGTCAGAGCCCATCTCTGCAGGCTACGTTATGATACTGAGGCCTGCGTGAGGCCCTCACCTCAGAATCTATATGAAGGCTAAGCTTTTCAGGTGTTAGAGGCAAATCCTTAAGTGGAGACCTTCAAGGAAGCAATAGGAAAGGAATATGGAATCCCAGAGCCTGGTGGAGAGTTTTGTATCTATAGTCCTGGGTGATCAGAAAAAAAATACATAGAAGTTCCACCCATTAGCCTGTGATCATGAGGGCACCAGAAGATCTCATAAGGACAAACAGGAACACAAAAAGCAGAAGAGTGAGATGGCAAGAACTTCAGTAACGCAGTGGTACAGAAGGACCGGGGGTTCCTCGGTAGCAACGCAAACCTCACATACAGAATCTGAGCACAGTCGTTGTAGCTTTGGGGCAGAAATCTTTGTGGGAGCTGCTTGAACTTAGAAGAATATGGTTGCCCTGATTTTAACATCTGGTTCCATTGTCTTGGACTAAAAGATGGTGCAGCGCTCTGCAAAGTGAGAGGGAGAAAACTTCCGGGACTCCCCCAGCAGGGGGCAACAGTTCATCCAAGACAAACCAGGGGAGACAGGCTAGCAAAGGAGCTGCTCTCTCCTTGAGCACTTTCCCAGCCAGGTTTGCCTAAAGTTCACTAAGGTACTGCCTCAGGTTAGACTTGCATCTTCCAGGCTCACACAGCTGACCTAAAAACACAAGGCGGATGGGCACTGTTAATACTTCAGAACCGTGCATACTTCAGAAACACGCATTTTGGAGAATGTGGAAACTTGTCTTTCTTTTTTATTCGAGTACACTAACGGCTCTAAAATTGCTTAATGGCTATTTTCTTTTTGTGAAAAAATAAAGTAAAACATGACCAAACGCAAACAAAACAAACAAAAATGTGAAGTAGAAAGAGGAAGAAGAGACTGCATTAGGTTGCTTTTACCTGACCAAGGTAAGGCTACAGCAAAGGGCATTAGGTCCCTTAGACTTGGAGGAGCAAAGAGACCTCTGAAAAGGTCAGAAGGTCAGATGGACTGGTGTCTTTGAGCCCACAACTTCATTTTTAAAAAACTTAAAGAGGTTATTTCCAAGAAGCCAGGAAAGCTGCAAGTAGAAGCAGGAAGAAAAGGAGACTGAGTTGATTTAAAACACTGGGAGCCAGGAGCAGCTCTTAGAGACTCTGTTTAAAACCAGCAAAGGAGATCACAAATGCCACTAGGACAGACTCCGGGACTGAAAGGAGGGCATAAGGCAATAGTGCTAAAGCGTGAATGGAAGCTACTCAAACAAATCAAAACTCCAAGGGTCAGGACTAGTTAAGAAATCTCTGGGAGAGAGAACAGGAGCACCTCGAAGGGAATGCCTTCAATGCATGAAAAGTTGACTTCTCACTTTACTCCCTCAACTGCTCCACTGGGGTACTCCTACTGCATACAGGTTATACATATCTGACCTTGCAAAAGTCCCTTTACATCTCCATTTCTTCATCTCTGAGATGAGAGAACTGGTCTCTGAGGTCACTTTCTGCTCTAACACTCCATGCTCCTACCATTTCCCCAAATTCCCTCCAGCTACCATAATGCTCGGTGTAACGCTGGAACCAAGTAGAGGCGATAAACTACATTGGTGGGAACTTTCAAGAAACCACAGAGAACGGACAAGAGCCTAGGATTCTGGGGCATGATCTTAGAAAAAGTACCTTATATTACCACTGGCCAGTGAGAATAAAGAGGTAATTCGAGATCCATGCTATCAGGGAGGAGGTGGGGGAAGGGGAGAGGGGAACCAAGCTTGGGTATAATGCTGTATCTAAAATTCAACATTTGATACCATAAAAGTTATTTCTGGAGTATGCTCAACAGCCCTTCTTTGTAGGCACTGCAAAAGCTATCCAGCAAAACAGAATGGAGAGAAAAGTCATAGACAAATATCAAGGAAATTAGTCAGAAATTGTGTAACTGCACTACATAATACAGCCTTATAAAAAGAACTGGGGAAGTTCCTATAGGATGTAATGTTAAATTCATACTGAAAACACCATCTAAACAAGAATCAATCAGTAATTTGACAAACATGAAATAGCAAACGTCCGCCCGCAGTCAAGCACTGGGAGGAATGATAAGTGAAACACACATAAACCTAAAGTGAATCCACACTTACAAGATAGCCCAAGAAAACATAAAGTTAAGGCCAAAGTCTGCTATTTACTTCCATATAAGATATGGCACTGGGAAGCAATGGAAATAATAAAATACCCATTCAACAAATACTATTTGGTTTGACTGTCAGATTGAATCTCGTAAAACAAATTATGACTGCATCTTAATCCATTCAAATAATCTTACCAATTTTAGTCAATTTGTTTTTTTTTTCAGTGTGTTCGTTTCTTAAGTATATTCAGTTCTGAGTTGCCATCTTAAACCAGAAGTCTCAATATTAGCCCTGAGTAAATGAACAAATCTGTTCTACAAAGATTACCTGTTTTTCCCCAGCAGAAGGACACGGAGGGATCTCAGAGTAGAAAGCCCACTGATTTCTTCAATTTGGTTATCATATAAATCCAAGAATATGAGCCTCTGTAGATTAGAAATATTTTGGATCCGAGTTATAAAATTGTGTTGGAAGTTCAACAAACGAAGGTGTTCCTCTCCATCAATGATAGGGCATACAGTCAGCTTCTGCCTAGAAAACATTTTAAAAGGTTAATAAAGTTTCGATGTGACAACCTGCCTCTTCTTTTTATTATTACAAATATTATTAATAGTATCTTTGTGCTCCCATGCTGTGAGGAGAAAAAAGCTAAAGAGAACCACTTCTTGGCTCCAGGAATGGAGCATCCTAGATCTAATTGTAAATCACTTCTATAAAAGACAATATACTTTGACAAAGGCAATTATTATAATGAAGTCTAAGATCTCATTATATTTAAAAAAATCTCCAATATCAGTTATTTCACATAAAACTGACTTATCAGAAAACACTCAATGTAATTGCTTTCTGAAGACTGCAATGATTCAAAGAGCCATGTCACATAACCTAAGAGATGTCCTTGCTATCAATCCACTGATACAAACACTGCCCAGGCAACTAAGTTATAAGGGAAAAAACAACAATTTATACACAGGTCTCTCAGAGAACCACAGCCTCTTGAGCTGGACTACATCTTAGGAAAAGCAAGAAATTCAGACATCTACAGTTCACTATGATGGAAACAGCTGCATCCTGAAATCCATTAATGGAAAGGTGGTCCTTATAACACATTCCCTCAGAAGCTTAGACTTTAAGAATGTTTACATGTTCAACATTAACTTTAGACTTTGCAGAACATTTAGAATGCTAGTGGATAGGATGAAACCTTACATCCTTTCAGCTGTCTTTGAAACACTAAAGCCTCTATTATGCAAAAAGTTATTATGTACTACATGTGAAGTAAATACATACAGGGTCCTTTAAGAATTCCACTCTTGTGATAAAATGGCCAGAGAGGAGTGATTCCACTCTGACGTTTTCAACAGTGTTCAAGGAAAATGTCACTGTATTGATCAGTGTGTGAACAACTATAGGAGAGACTTATTAGTACTTCCTTTCAGTAAAAACCAAGCAAACGTAACCTTGAAAGAAAATAAATCAGAATGCTACAAGCATGAGTGAAATTGTGGAGGTGATCAGAATCATCCTCATTTATAAAGATGACTGGCACAAAGAAATGACTGAATGCAAACAGTTGACAAAGATACGATGTTTAAAAATACAGATCCTGAAAAACTCAGTTTAAAATAGAAGAAAAGTAAAACATAATAGACAAGAGTTTAATTCTTTTCTGTGTGCTTATTTAGAATTCATTTCACGCACTCAATACTACCACATTTGCTTCTTGTCTTATAAATTATAAATTAATAAATGACAAGTATTCTAGTTTAAAATTTACATCTTTATCAGCTTAGCAAATAACTTTGTCTCCTTTTTCCTGCTTCAGTCTTCCTCTGTTTCTCAGTTAAACTTACCAATACCCCAGCTTCTAGTTCATCCAATTTTTGAGTCAGTCATCACTGAGAAAGGAAAATAAATAATCTCGGACTTCTCTCTTATATAAGTTACTATAGCTTGAAATAAAGTCACTTTCTTAGATTCCAAATCCAGTGACTAAGTCCAACTGCAAGGCTCACTTGTCCACCCCCTAACCCCCTAAGTCCCTGCCATGCAGTAAAACAAGCAAACACACACACGCAATAAGCCAGTGCTTTCCGAGGTGGTAAGGCGGGGCCGGGCGGGGTGGGGGTTGTTCTGCCTACAAAATCCCTGAGTTGCTCAGGGCACCTCCTGTCCCAATACCAGATGCATATTGGACAATACTTTTGCCTCTGCATATCCTACTTGATACTGGAACAACAATACTGCAAAACTGTCATGAGAGTTAGTGCCCTCAAGTGGTGCTCTGCCTACAACACAACACATCACACCCTCCGGAGAGCTTTTTCCCAACCACACACACAGATGGTCTATGACAATTCACTGTCAGTTGTGTCCTGCTAATGTAAGAAGTTTGCTTAACTATTTGCTCTTAGTCAGTTAAGCATCTGTCTTAGGCTCAGATCGTGATCCTGGAGTACTGGGACCAAGCCTCATGTACAGCTCTGCTTCTCCTTCTCCCTCTGACCTTCCCCTGCTCCATTTCTCTCTCTCTCACTCACTCTCTCTCTCTCTCTCAAATAAATAAGTAAAATCTTAAAAAAAAAACAAAAACAAATATGCTCTTGGAAACGACTGCTAAGCTAAAGGTATGCATAGCAGCATTGGTTTTTCTAGACTGGTTATAGCACTAACATAGGATAAGGGTGCTTCATCCACCATTCTACTGCCAAGGGCTTCCTAGATTTGTTTTATTTTTTTATTTAAATTCAATTTAGGTAACATACACTATATTATTAGTTTCAGGGGTAGAATTCAGTGATTCATCAGTTGCATATAACACCCAGTGCTCATTACATCAAGTGCCCTCCTTAATGCTCATCACCCACTTACCCCATCCCCCCACCCACCTCCCCTCCAGCAACCCTCAGTTTGTTCTATATAGTTAAGAGTCTCTTATGGTTTGTCTCCCTCTGTTTTCATCTTATTTTATTTTTCCTTCCCTGCCCCTATGTTCATCTGTTTTGTTTCTTAAATTCCACATAGGAGTGAAACCATATGGTATTTATCTTTCCCTGACTGGCTTATTTAGCTCAGCATAATACCCTCTAGTTCCATCCACATCGTTGCAAATGGCAAGATTTCATTCTTTTTGATGACTGTGTAATATTCCATTATAGATATATAATATTCCATTTTATATATGTTTGGATTTTATATATACATATATATTTTACATATATATGTGATATATATATATCACATCTTCTTTATCCATTCATCTGTTGGTGGACATCTGGGCCCTTTCCATATTTTGGCTATCGTGGACATTGCTGCTATAAACATTGGGGTGCATGTGCCCCTTTGAATCATGATGTTTGTATCCTTTGGATAAATACCTAGTAGTACAATTGCTGGGTCATAAGGTAGCTCTATTTTTAACTTTTTGAGGAACCTCCATACTGTTTTCCAGAGTGGCTGTACCAGTTTGCATTCCCACCAGCAGTGTAAGAAGGTTCGAGGGCTTCCTAGATTTAAAACTAGGAATCAAATCCTAAATATATTCACTTGTTCAACAATTTTTTAGTCTATTTTGTCCCAGGCTCTGTTCTAGGTGCTCAGGATACAGAACTGTACAAAACTCTCAGTGTTTGTGGAGCTTATATTCCCGTAGGAGGAGACAAACAATAAACCTGATAAGTAAAATACTTTGTATGTTGGAGGGTGATAAATGCTAAAAAGAAAAATAAGGCAGAGAAGGGGGTTGGGGGGAGTGTCAGGGTGGAAGGGGTAGCAGCTTTGGAGATGGTGGCGGGGAAGGTTATCCCCGACATGATGACATTTGAGTAAAGACCTGAAGGAGGTTAGGGAGTGAACCTACAGGTATGTGGGGGAAAAGCATTCTATGCAAAGGGAACATCAAGTGCAGAAGTCCTGAGGTATAAGCATGCTTGCGGTATTCAAGCAGCACCAAGGAGACAGGTGTAACTTCAGCAGAGTGAATGAAGGAGAAATTAGGAGGTCAGGCCAGTGACGTTAACAGGAACTCAACTGGATAGGGCCCAGAAGGGCCCATATGAGGTCTATATCATAAATTTTTCTATCCTAAAATCCATTTTTATCAATGTCATAGTCTAGAATTCCTATACTACTCTTTCAGGGTATAGGTAAGCTCCGTTATATTACATGGCTATAAAATCCGTCCCCACCCCCCTGGAAGAAAAAAAAAAAAGTGGTAACAGTGATTACACCTATGTGGGAGAACTGGGGAGCTGGAGAACAAGAGATGAGAGAACGACTTTTCTATCTTTCCAATCCTGTACCATGTTTATGTATTATCTAGCCAAAAGAAGAAACGAAAAGAAAAGAAATTGTCCTCACCTTTCTAGGGTCAACCTGTCTGAGTAAAGAATTTTCTCTTCAGAAGAACGTTGCAGAATGGGAAATGATGGCATTGATGAGCTTGCCAGAGTAATATGATCACCTATTGAAAAGGACATACAAATTACTTGATTAAGAAAAACCTTTAAAATCTTGAAACTAAAGTCACCTTATATTTAGAGAACTTTGGCATCTACAAATATCTTTTCTGGAAAGTACAGTTTCCATAGACTCTCTACACTTAAAATTAATTACTATATATGAGTTTGTTTCTTTCCTCCTCAACCCTAAACTCCGTGTTCTGTATATATGTTCCGTATATACAAAATCATTTTTCCCTTGCCCTACAGATCGGCTGAAAGTACAGAACTACTCTAGCGCTATCTCTACCCCTTTATAAGGCTGACTCCTAATACTAAATGTTAAGTCTCTTAAAACTGAGATGATAGTCCCTCATTACCAGATACATTTGGGCCAGCACTATGACAGCCCTGCCGGATTCTGGACTTTGAAGGTGTCTGCATGGAAGAATCTCCAAATGCTGATAAGGAGCTCATGGCAGTTTTCATTTCCAGCCCACATAGTTCTGTCACGTTTGGCGTGGATGAGATGCATGATGATTTATTACGAGGCGAAGGGCTTATTACTCTTCCATCTCCTTCAAAATATCAAAAAGTTTATCACAAAGCTACACAGTACATGACTTTGCTACTGGAAATACAGAGAAAGTAGTTTTGGATAGCAGATGTATCACTTTTTCTTTATATGTTCAGCTGCTATTAGTAGAAATATTGCAGAGACCAGTGGATGTGGATAAATACTGTACATTTGTAATTAGGGTCCACAGGGTGTATGATACCCCTACGAGGTTTATAGGCTGTTGGCCCTATAAACCTGACTGCCATTAAGTAGCTTACGGCAAACTGGCAAACACATGTGAAATTAATAGCCCATAGAGAACAATGTAAACAAAATGCAGAATAAAAAATAGTATCAGCTATATATTCACACATAAATGTGACCGTTATTTTCCACTTAAGAAGATGGGTTTGGTGGGAGGTGGATATTAAGGTCTATTCTAAAGAACCAGAAGAATGTAGAATGGTCAAGAAGAGATGCTGCAAAGTTCCAGAAATGAGGTAAGATTTGAGTAATGGGTCAAAGGGGTCAGTTTGAACATCAGAGGACTCTACGTATTTTCTTCTATAAAGAGAAATTTTCCTGAAAGAAGCAATTGATGTTGAAGGGAGCGATAAGCAGTAAAATAGAAACTATGGCTACCACAGTATTCTTCTGCTTAAACAGACCAGTAAGGTGAAAAGAAAAAACAAAATCTAGGATGCTAACATACTCTCTGGGAGACCATCAGACAATATGATGACAACTTAAAACCAAGTTCCCTATAGCACTATTTAAAAGCTGTCAAGCAACGATATTTGCTAGCTTCTATGGGTCTACAAAGCATAAACCGAATTATCACACACCCTTCCTCTTGTGCAAAATAATCAGTGTTCATAGTCCACTTTTCTAAATATCATGAAACATCAAGATAACTACTAATGATATTCTAGAGTATATTCACTCAGAATTGCCATCATGTTCACCAATGAACGGCTCTTGTGACAGGATTCAGCTCCTAGCAGGATACCAAAGCAACCATGATTCAGTAAACTGATTTGGAAATCAAAATTCAGATGGTTAAAAAAAAAAGAAACAAACAAAAATTGGTCCAAGGATTAACTGATGAAGGTGTAACTCGTCACCTAAAGATGATAAAGGTAAAACTCCAAACAACAGACAACCTGGATCTCTCTTATTAGCGTCAGAGTTAGGTTTTTAAATCATTTTGTTAAGGCTTCAAGCCAATCCTCAATTTAAGAGGCAGATTTAACCTTGAAGACTTGGGGTATACAGGAAATAATCAAAGAGTAGTTTCATTTATGCCTAAAGGAGTTTTATCTTCACACTTTTCAGTTCCTATTATACACAAAAGTCATAATCCCTACCCCATGATGAGCTTACTATCATGGTCAGTAATGATATATACCTTACAAGAAAGAGCAAGGAATGAGAATGATTAGGGAGAAACGCCTTAAAACCCACAACAATATCCCCTAAATGACTGGAAACCAGAGTGATCTATGATTGACACATCCACATACTTATATGGATATATAAACACCCACATATATACACATATATTTGTATATCAAACACTCATATATATTTGTGGGATGTTTCACCCTATATAAACCACAGTACTATATGGCAAAATTTTAATTGAAACATTTCCTATTATTTCATATGTCACTATTTAATTACCAGATCTGAAGCTCCTGTTTTCCCAATTAAATTTATAAGCTCTTTGGGAGATAGACCTCATTTTAATCTCTTTATATTCTTGGCCAAATCCAAATTTAGTAAGCGATCAATAAATTAATTAATTGATTCTCCAATTTACTAAAAGTTAATTGGAAATTTATTTTGCATATACTATTTCTGTTTTTAAAAAAAAGAAAATCAAAGTCTTGTATTTTGGTATAAAAATGCTGATCAGGAGCGCCTGAGTGGCACAGTTGGTTAAGCGTCCAACTTTTGGTTTTGACTCAGGTCATGATCTCAGGGCCATGATCTCAGGGTCGTGAGATCGAGCCCCATGTCAAGTTCTGTGCTCAGTTCAGAGCCTGCTTGAGATTCTCTCTCCCTCTTCACCCACCTCCATCATCTTGATTCTTTCAATAATGGTCTATACTCAAGAAGAATCTTTACTGCACTGCACCCTACATATGGGGATGAACAGATGGGTAGGTGGATGGATGGGAAAATGTGTGGAAGGATGATATAGTACATGGTGATGGGTGTGTGTCCACTCAGCCTTATCTTTGAGATACTGATTCTAGATTTCCCACTGATTTATCATGATCTTAAGAGTGAAGTACTGACTCTTCCTCTCTATATACACATTTTAGAATTCTTACTTAAGGGATCTAATAAATTAAATTCTGGTTAACTGAGATTTTATTGTATCCCTGGAATATCTGGCTCTTACAAATCTCAAGGATACAGGGATTAACTCTTAACAATAATCCAAAAAGCCCAAAAGAAATCACATGCCAAGTTTTAGATTTACCAGCCTAACTAAACATTCAGCTTCTTTCCTTTAGACTGAAAGTACCACTGATTAATTTATGCTAATGGACTATTATGTTTAATTACTTTTGGAAAAATAGAGTAAAAAAGGAAATAGGGTGAAATTATAATGATTAGGTATCAGGATGCAGTTTATTAGAGAAAGATTCCCAAACTTTCCTGATAAAGTGCTACTTATAATTTCTCCAAAGTTGTATGCCTTTACAGGTAGAATGGTGAGTACAGAAGTAAAAAAAAAACAGCTACAGCCACATGGTCTTCTTTGCATGAAATTGCCTGGAACTACGGAGAAGGCACATTTGGAAACAACTGGGCACAAATGAATAGCCTGTTACAGAGAATGATTTTGAATAAAATCCTTCAATGAAAAAAAAGGTTTATTTTTCCCTAAAGAATTCTGTATTTCATGAGTCATTATTTATGTATAAAACTCTATTCATCTCTTAGGTTCACAAAATTCATACTATTTCTAGCAATATCTAGTAATCATTAGCAAATATCTAGTAATACCTTAGCACTTAAATAAATTTACCCAGCCAGTCATCCAGAAATCTGTACAACAACCTCCTCTTCTAACTCGAGAAGAGCTTGGGAAAAGTATGTAAGTTTGACTCACGATTTAGAAAACAAATACATTATTATAAAAAATGTAAAGGAAATTCATAATGCTAACATAAAAAACCCTACTTGAAAATTTTCAGGTTCACGTCTATAACTCTGTTCCTAATACAGTGTCTAGCACATAGTATACTCAATAAATATGTACTGAACTGAATCAAAGAGAGCAAGACAGGTGCCTTCCCGTAGTGTGGAACTGCAGCTAAGCTGATGCCATACCTAGCAGTTGGCCAAGACGAGACTGTACAATACCAGAGAAAAGTCATGTCAAATTAGATGGGCCCAAGAGGAAAGTCCAGAAGTAACAAAATAAAAAAAGAAAACTAACCCAATATTCAAGATGATCACATGTTCATGCAGTAATGAGATGAACAACCTGGACAGGCCTATACACATCAACCCCCTCATACAAACTTCTGGGAGGCGGGGATGGTACAGTATATAAGGATTCTATAGTGCTTAACACTAGCCCAGTACAGATGGCTAGCAGTTTTTAACAACCAACTAACAACTCACATGTGCTAAAGGAAATTTCTCCTTGGACTGAAAACTACATTTCAGAAATAAAACCAGATCATATAAGGCAGTGGTTTTCAAGGGGTGATCCACAAACCACATCCATCAGAATGACTCGAGACATTAAAATGCACATTTCCAAATCCCACTCAAGACCTATAAAATCAGAATGGGGAAGAGGAAGAAAGGAAGGGTAATACTAAGAATCTGCCTTTCTAATAAAATCTCAGGTGATGCGCACTGAAGTATAAGGCCTTTGATATAAAATATCTACAATTATATGCACTAGTAAGGGAAAGATTTTCTTTTCTACTCCTGACTTTTCACTCTTTCCATTATTTCTTTATTTCCTAGATATCTGTGTTCCCATACTCTTACCCTCATTAACTAGCTATTTTTCCTAGTTCTAAGACAGTATTTGGAAGCTTCTTTCCTCTTCTGTTGTGCATAGCCCACCCTCAAACTACAGTCCAACTGCTTTTTCTGTATTGGAAATAATCTACTATGCTGTGTATATAAAATCAATTCTGATCCAAATAAATACCAAACCAATTTGATTAATGAACCATTGTTTAATGAACCATTTCATTTTTAATTAGGTCTATTTGGATTTAGGTAGTCAAGATTATTAAACAATATTATTCAAATAAGATAAGCCATATCTGATCTCTACTTGCTGACAATACCTTGTCTACTTGAGTAGTTTCTTTCAAGATCATGTTGTAAGAGTCGACCAGAGAACGATGGCGTTTCTTTATTTAGCTTGAATTCAACCTAAAAAACATATTTGAGGAAAAATTTAATAGTAAGTAACGAAGATAATTATAAAATTATGTACAATACTGACACAAGCCACAACAGAGATGAACCTTGAAAACATGCGGAGTGAAAGAAGCGAGACACAAAATGGCACATAGCGTAGGATTCCATCTATGAAATACTGATAATAAAAAGGTCTACAGAGACAGAAAACAGATTTGTCGTTTTTAAAGGGGATGAGAAGAGGGAATGGGGAGTGATTGTTTAATGACTCTCTTTTGAGTGACAAAAAGTTCTGGAACTACATAGTGATGATGGCTGCACAACCTTGTGAATGTATTTAATACCACTAATTTGTACAACTTAAAATGGCTAAAATGGTGAATTTTATGTTATGAGTTTTTTTAACATACACACACATACACACACACACACAATCAGAATCAATTTCATGAAGTCAGATGAAACCATGCTCCAAACCACTTGCAATTCCTCCATACCCCCACCACAAATACAATGATTAAAGGAACCATTTTCTAGAAAACAAAAGCAAAAACCATATGACAAAAAGTAAATTCTGTTGGAAAAAAACAACACTATGTTTTTATCATCAGAATTCCTTTTAAGAATCCAATTATAATAAAATTATATATCTAAACCTTCTAATCAGGGTTTCCTCTAAGTTGATTTTAAATTATTTGATAGGAAGACTGAGAAAAACAAAACCAAAACAGCCACTCATGATTAGCCACCAAAAAACCCTAAGTACGTATCTTAAAAGAGTTATGATGCTTCTGATTCATCCATACTGTAAACATTATAACAGCACTTGCATTATAGCTTTACGAATTATATGAGCTAAAGGTATTTTCTCAGAGCATAAGTCTACACTAGAGAAAGTAAATACGTTTGAAAAAAATCTGGACAAGGCATATCGTTCCTTGAAATACATTATAATGATAAAACAGGATTTTTCCACTGAAATCAATTAGCAAAACTTTGGAGGGAATCCATTATGCCCAATTATAATAAAGAATATTTTCAATTAATCTAGCTAATTGCTATTTATTCAAGACGATCAAATGGTCTATTTTCCAAGTGTTTATTTTCACATGTATTGTAATCAACTACTGCCTCCTTGACTAATGGTGTCCTTCCATCAACCCTCCTCATGCCCCTCCTTATCCTCCTCATGCTGTTGTTTGTAAACTCTGTCCTTCACTTTAGAGTTCCCCCAGTGACATCTACTAAACAATCTTTAGGAAAAAAACTCAATTGTGATGGTTGGAGGTATCCAACTTGGGCAAAGTGGGAAAAAATGTTCTGTGTCTTGAGACAGTTCCGTGGGAGGTAGATGAGTATATGAGGGCTGAGTTGAGACAGGAGGGAAAGAAAAACATGTGTATCTCAAAAATCAAATCTAAAGCTAGAAATAATGGAAATGCCAGGGGATATTGTGTGCAAATTTGGGAAAAAAGAATCTTATGTTCATATCTTAACTGCTAAATAGCATTAAGCCCAATATATTTTCATTGCTAATCTATTATGTTCTCCCCTGATTTTAAATGGAAGGTGTAGAGGTATCCCCCTAAATTATCACATTTTATCCATTATAAGATGCCATCAGTAGTAAGACATACCATCATTTTACCGACTACTAAGAAAGAAAAAACTTTCCTAACTCAATTATGATGTGCCATCAATTTTAAGAAGAATCCTGATTTAAGAAATATTTAAAGGTAAAAAAACAAGCAAACAAACAAAAAACCAAACTCACCTCTTGTAATTGGTGAAATAAGAATGAGTTTTTTAAAGAGGCTTTTTGACTTTATGTGGGCAGAAAATAAAAATTATTTTAGCTCTACTCTTTAAATCAAGCTATTAATTGTGTACGTTATAAAATAATTTATCTTCGATTTAAATACAAATCTGCTTAAATCTTACTTTGCTTTTTTCAGGAAGCGATGATGTTTGAATAACCAGATGAAGCCCACAGTTCACCTGCAATGTAAAAATTATAGCATAAAATATGCTCTTAATTTAAATACACACATATTTCTCCCCAAACTGGTACAGATAAAGATAAAACAAACACTTAGAAGAAAACAGAATGCTTGCTTTTTGTTTGTGGTAAATGATCATGTTCTGAGGATCTACTGAAAACAATAAAATCACGACTAAGAATTAAAAGATTTCACTGTGATTCATTTTCCAAAATGTCTGCAGCGATTTAACACTCTATCTTAGCACTCAGGTTTTTGACACTTGCCATTTTAAGTCTACGTAAATATCTCAATGGGACAGATTAAGGAGGTGAAGTGCCTATTCATAATACATATTTTTTCTTAATTAAAAAAAGGGTGAGAGATTGATTAAAAGAATTGAAATGAACCTTAGCCTTTCACAGCAGACCAGCTCCACCTTCTGGGAAGCCAAGAACCTGGACAAGACTTTGAATACCCATCATACAATATTAAACACCCTCCAAGTGCCTTGGTCCAGTCCACGAATCTCAAGCCTCGGTCAGACAATAGCTTAAGTAGATTCACGGGTCCTGGTCCCAATAATACAGCCCATCACCTAGGACAAAGACGCCAATCAGAAAGAACGATACGAACGGGAAAAAAGGGAAAGGAGACCCAACCTACGTTGTTCGCAGCCCGGCCAGATACAGAGCGGTATTTCCCGGGAATCATGGCAGGAGACAGTCCAGGATCTGTTAGAGCTGCCTTAGAAGCGACGATACAGCGGAGACTCAGAGACCGAAAGGGGTCATCTCCCAGGCAACCCGCTCAGGGGTTACCATGGAGACGACCATTTCCGGTCTGGTCCTCTCCTAAATCGACGGGCCAACCCGGTTGGTAGAGCCTCCGGTGATGTTTGCCTGGGTCCGGTGCGTCCGCACTTCCTCGTCCTACTTTCCTGGCCTCGTACAAACGGAGCGGGACTGTGGGGGGAGGAGACGGGGAGGAGGCCGGCCGCCTCGGTAGCTGTGACAACAACCACTTCCGGTCCGCTCCTCTTTACGGCCCACCTCAGCTCGGCCCGCGCGAAATTTGGATCCCTCTGCCGGCGGCCACCCGCTCTCGGGGGAGGACCGCTGCGAGCGGGCGGAGGCCGACACCCGAGCACCGCGTACTCCCCTGTGGGGCCCCAGCTCGGCACTTCCGGTGGCTGGAGGTAGGGGCCGGGACGAGGCGCCGCGCCGCCCGGACCGGCGCAGGGGCACCGCATTGCCCCGGCTGGGAGCGCGCGGGCGTGCGGAGGCCGAGGTCGCCGCCATGCCGGCCCGCTGCGTGGCCGCCCACTGCGGTAACACCACCAAATCCGGGAAGTCACTGTTCCGCTTTCCCAAGGACCGGGCCGTGCGGCTGCTGTGGGACCGCTTTGTGCGGGGCCGCCGCGCCGACTGGTACGGGGGCAATGACCGCTCTGTCATCTGCTCGGACCACTTCGCCCCGGCCTGTTTTGACGTCTCTTCGGTTATCCAGAAGAATCTGCGCTTCTCCCAGCGCCTGCGGCTCGTAGCGGGCGCCGTGCCCACCCTGCACCGGGTGTCCGCCGCAGCACCTAAGGGGGAAGAAGAGGGAGAGCACGCGGGCGGCCCCGAAAAGGGAGGAGCGCCCCAGGCAGTCAGGCAGGCAGAAGCCGCCCCGGGGCCAGCCTCCTGCACGCTCCTCCGGGCCAGGAAGAGGGCTGCGCCTTCACAGGTAAAGGGACATCAGGAGTCTGCCGAGGGTCATGGAAGGACCCCCGGACTGTGGCTCGGCTCTGCCACTAGTGTCACCTGGGGAAGGTCACCTCACCTCGAAGGGTTCTGTCTTCCCATCAGTAAAATTAGGAGGGTGCTGTAGCGGCGATCTCCAGGTTCCATTTAACATGAACACTCTAGAATTACACTTCTACCTCCTCCTGCCCCAGACTCACACAAACACACACTCGTCCTTTAGATTCTAGAGTCGCCTTCACAGCCCGCCGCAGACTTTTTAAATAGAAAGGGTTCCATCTGAGCAAATCTCAAGGCAAGGGGTGCTTGAAACTTTTTGCATAACATAGTACCTGAGCTTGAGGAAATGTCCATTGTAACCGCCAAAATGGTAAGGGAAGGGGAATGCGGAGCTATGGGTGAAGAGGGGGATTGCTGATAAACAATCCCTTCCCGCTCCTCAACTTTCTCTTGACTGGCTTCCTGTTGGTTAAAACATCGCTGCGAGCTGAATTTTCCCACCTTGCTCTTCTGTTACCTTACTAATCCTCTTAAGCATTGACTAGACTTACTTTGCATCCGGTCACTGCTATCTTCTCCCCCACTTACCATCTTAATGAAGACTTCCCATCCTTCTTGGAGATAATCAAACTTCAGCCCTATCACCATTACATAGATTAAATTATGACTTTAATTGGATCTAAAAGGTGTTCGTTTCTAGAGATGGGAAGAGTTCACCAATAAGTGAAGCGATCTGTAACTGACATTTTGACTTTGAATATTCAGATGGGTTGGTAGAATTCTAGAGCTGAAGGGAAACTAAGTGCTCCTCTAGTCCAGATTCACACTTCACATGCAAGGATGTCAATCCAGGAGATTAAGAATTTCCTCACGGGCCTCTAATATTTGCTGTAGGTCCAACTGCCAGATCAAAACTTTTTCTGAAATACCAGCCTGCTTCCTATATGGGAGTGGGTGCTTAAGACACTTAAGGTGTCCTGAAATTACTAGGATAAAGAGCAAAATTAATGACCCAACCTGCAAGTCCCTGTGTGCTTTTTGCCCCTGCCTACCATACTAGGCCTATCCAAGGCCATTGTCTTTGTTGCTCAGTATACACCAGTCATGTTGATCTTTTCCATTTTTGAACATGCTCTGTTCTATCCTACCAACAAGTCTTCACTCGTTTATGTTTCATGTAATACCCTGGAATCATCAATTAAGTCTTTTTACTTTAAAAATCAATTCAAGCATCCTTTCCTTTTGATCCCCTAATGATGTATTTTCATTCTTCATTTATTTCATATGCTTCCGTAGCACATACACTTCAATAACGCATCACAGTTGTCATGAAATAATTGTGTCATTTGCTTAATGTTTGTCTTCACATTAGGATGTAAGCTCCATGAGAGCAGGGATCCTATCTGACACGTTCATTATTGGCAGTACCTAGACAATGTTTTGCAAATTTTAGGAATTCAATAAATATTTGTGGAGTGATTATGTGACTCTAAGAACACTTTTTTGTACTACAATAGAATTTTCAGTTCTCTGCCAGCTACCCTTCTCACCAAGCTATATACCAGTCAAGACATCTGTCTCTTCTTTTAATCATCTGTCCACTATCACTACCCATCCAACCATTACCTAAGCACATATATAATACACAAATGCAAGTATCTAGTAAAAGAGAGGAACATTAAACATGCCATGCACGCCTTTATGCCATTTTACTTCCTCATAATTATACCGTCTAATCAAAACTTGGGAGAAGAAAAGCCAAGCTAGTGAAACAATCAAAGATTTTATAACAAAGGCTAACCTTGAGGAAATCCAGAGTACATACCAAACCTACTTTGCAATTAGAATACTATATATGTTAAAATAATACGTCCAGCCAACATTTCTAACAATCCATATTACATTAATATATTTGCTGTTTATTAGGAAACTATGTGTTCGTTTTATTAATAGTTACTTTAAAAGTATATAAGGTTAAAAAGAGTTTAGAGTTGACAGCAATACGTTTTTAGCCAGGTCTGGATTGAGAACCCCCGTAACTGCTAAGAACGTTTGCTTGTGCCACCTCTGGCTCCTTTCCCCACTCACTGTGTTTCCAATTCCAGGACCAACTAACTAAAAATCAAATTTCCAGGCATTCTACGACATTTATTGAAGGGCTGTTGTAGACACTGTTCTGGGTACTTGGTGCTTTCTATAGATAAATATCACTGAATGTTCTCTACCTGTAGGGAGCTTGAGAAAGGATTAGGGACTATCTCCCAGGAGAAAAGGGGCTCGGAGGAGCACTATACACGATCTGATATTTTGCTTCATGAGGCTGTGATTATTTTCCTTAACTGTTAATCTTGCATTCTTATTTTTTATCCAACTGTATTTTTTAAACAAAGTGTAACATATGCAGGAAAGTGCATAAATATTGTCATTAAATGATCACAGACTGAACAAGTGTAACCCCTAGATAACTCAAAGAAATAGAACACTGCTAGCAATCCAGGGGCCCCTATATCACCTGAGCTGTAGCCTTCCCTCCTCCTCAAAGAAACCAAGTTTGCTTTTTTATTTAGCTTCATAAAGTATAAAGAAATGTAGGCATTTCTTGCATCTGGCTTCTTTGTTCAACCTTATATTTGTGAGATTCATTCATGTTGCATATAGCAGTAATTTGTTTTCATTATTATGTAGCAGTCCGTTGTATGAATATGCCAAAAAATTTATCTGTTCTCTATTTGGACATTAGGGTTGTTATGATTATAAGTAATGCTGCTATAAGCATTTTTGAACATGTCTTTTTCATAGGTGCACACAATCCTGATGGTATATACCTAGAATTGCTGGGACATAGTAGTATGTTAAAATTCAATAAATAATTCCAAGTGACTTTTTAAAATAGTAGTACCAATTCACATTTACCAGCAGCGTATAAGCGTTCACATTGTTCCTCATTCTTGCCTACACTTGGTTGGTCAGACTCACATTCGAGGTCTTTTGCGAGGTGTGTAGTGGTGGTTTACTTTGCATTTCCCATTTCGTAAATGAAATTAGTAAGGGAACACCTTTTCAAATGTTAATTGAACACGTAGGTAGCCTCTTTGATGATATGCCCATTTTTCTGTTGGCTTATCTTACTCTTGTTGGTTTTGGGATCTTAATAAATTCTGGCTTCCTTTGTCAGTTAAGTATGTTTCAAATATCTTCTCCTGCGGTGGCTTCCCTCTTCCGTATAGTGTCTTTTGATGTACTGAAATTCTTAATGTAGACCAACTTACCGGTATTTTTCTATATGCTTAATGCTTAAACATTCTATTAGGCTGTTTTCTATAAACTTGTTTTAAATTTTTACATTCAGATCTACAACCCATTCAGAATTGACTTTTGTGTATGATGTGAGGTAGGGTTTAAGTTTCATTTTTTTCCCATATAAATACCCAATTGACGCAGCGTCTTTTATTGAAAAGGCTAGTATTTCCTCATTATCCTACAGCGTCAACTTTGTCATAAGTTAAGTTTCTATGTAGACATGAAGTCTGTTTCCACGTTTTAAAATGCTGTCCATTTATCCATTTGCGTATTTTTGCACCATTATCACAGTACCTTAATTACTGTGGCTTATATTAAGAATCAATATTCAATTGATCGATTTCTCTTACCTTGTTCATTTTCATGGATGTCTTGGCTATTTGGGGCTCCTTAAAGTTCCATATATATCTTAGAATTGGTTTGTCAATTTCCACAAATTATCTACCGGGATTTGATTGGGACTACATTGAATTTATAAATGAATGTGGGGAGAAATAGCATATTGACAATAGCAGTTCTTCCAGTCCACAAACACAGTGTATCCTTACATTTATCTGGGTTTTTACGTTCCTCGTAAAAATATTTTATGGCATTCGATGTAAAGGTTTTGTACATTTTTTGTTTGATTTATTCCTATTAGATTTTGCTATTATGAACAGTATTTAAAATTTTGTTTTTTATGTATTTATGTAGATAAATTTATTTTTGTTGACCTTATATCCAGAAACCTTGTGTAAATCTATTTATTCCAATAATTTGTTGATATTTTTCAATTTTCTACATGTCTAAAACATTTCAGTAAGTAGTTTTTGATGTTTGTGCTTTTATTTCCTATTCCTACTGCACTAACTAGAAACTTCAGTATAGTGTTGGGAACCAAAGAGGTGATGAGGAATCCTTTTTCTCATTCTTATTTCCAGAGGGAAAGCCTTTACAAGTTTACCATTTTTTGCTACAGTTTTGTGGGTTTTTTGCCGCTGCTTTTTATCATAAATAGAAATATTCCCACCTATTCCTAGTTTTTGCTACAGGTTTAAATCATAAATGATGTTGAATTATATCAAGTGCTTTTTCTGAATCTATTCATGATCATATATTTTGCCTATTATTCTGTTATTGTGAATTATATTACCTGGTTTTGAAATATAGAACCAAATTTGCATGGCTGAAGTAAACACATTTTGGTCAAGGTGTATTACTCTTACATATTGCTTAATTTCATTTGATAATACTTAGGATTTTTACATCTGTGTTTATGGGCAAACACAGTTTATAATTTTTCTTTCTTGAAATGTCTTTCTCAGATTTGGTATCAAGATTATGCTGACCAGTTTGGAGTTATTTCCTCTTACAGCATTCTCTGGAAATGTTTCTATAAATTGACATTATATATTCATTAATAAATTTGGTATTAATATTTGGTAGAGTTTGATGATAAAGATACCTAGTCCTTACCTGGTCCTGGAGTTTTCCTTGTGGAAAGACTTTTTTTAAGATTTATTTATTTATTAGGGACACCTGGGTGGCTCAGTCAGTTAAGCATCTGCCTTCGGCTCAGGTCATGATCCCAGGGTCGCAGGATGGAGTCCCACGTGGGGCTCCTCCCTCAGCAGGGAGCCCGTTTCTCCCTCTGCCTCTGCTCCCCTTGCTTGTGCACTCGCGCTCTCTCTCTCTGACAAATAAATAAATAAAATCTTTAAAAAAAAGATTTATTTATTTATTAGAGAGAGCACTCACACACAAGCGGGAGGGGTAGAGAGAATTTCAAGCAGACTCCACGCTAAGCTCAGAGCCCGCCGCAGGGCTCTATCTCATGACCTTGAGAGCACGACCTGAGAGGAAACCGAGATTTGGATGCTCAACCAACTGCACCACCCAGGTGCCCCCTTGTGAGAAGATTTTTAATGATGGATCTGTTTTTTTTAATAGTTATGGGGTTATTCAATTTTTTGTTTCTACACTTATTTTGATAAATTATATTTTTCTAAAAATTTGTTAAATTTTCAAATATATTGACACAAAATTATAATCTTTGACCTTTTAAAATTCTATATGATCTTTAGTAATTTTTGCTTTTTCATTCTGTTTTTGATCTGCTTCACCTGGTATTCATCGGTTTTTATTAGTCTTTTCAAAAAATAAACTGCCTTCTTGGTCTTCTTTCTGCTATTTTTTTTTTTTGCATTATTTTTTGTCACTTTTCCTTCCCTCTAACTAATTTTTTCAACTTTGATTTTTTAGTTGATAGATTAGATTTATATATTCCTGAGCTAAATGATTAACAGATATTTTCTTATCTATTTTTCCATTAAACAAGCTTGGTAAAAAGTGAAAACTTGACTTAAAGTTATCTTTACATATTAAGATGTGGTATTTCATGCAAAGAATATTGTTAAGAATAACCAACTTGCTTATGTGAAGACAAAACACTGAATTACCAAACACTTCAAATTGTGCCCAGCTGCTTAAATTTTTAAAAAAAAGTTCCAGTTCTGGGGCACCTGGGTGGCTCAGTCAGTTGGTTAAGTGTCTTTCTTCAGTTCAGGTCATGATCCCGGGGTCCTGGGATCAAGCCCAGTGTCTGGTTCCCTGCTCAGCGGGACCCTGCTTCTCCGTCTCCTCCCCACTTGTGCTCTCTGTTGCTATCTCTGTTTCTCTCTGTCAAATAAATAATAACATTAAAAAATTTTTTCCAGTATTTTTTAAATTATTTTTGTAAGACTTTTTTTTTTTTTTAGGAATGTTAGGTTCACAGCAAAATTTAGGGGACCATAGAGAGATTTTTCCATATTCCCACTGCCCCCACACATGGGTAGGCATCCCCAACATCAGCACGCCACAGGAATGGTACATTTGTTAGAGCTGATGAACGTACATTGACTCA
Source organism: Ursus americanus (assembly GCF_024610735.1). NCBI lineage: Eukaryota > Metazoa > Chordata > Mammalia > Carnivora > Ursidae > Ursus > Ursus americanus. Next base: position 32,344,165 of record NC_142154.1, read on the forward strand.
TCACTATCACCCAAAGTCCATAGTTTACATTATAGTTCACTCTTGGTTCCTCTACTTTTAAAATTTTTATTTACTATTCTTCTAACTTCTTGAGAAGTTAAATTGGATCATGGGTTTTCAGAATTCTCATATTAATGGACAAAGGGGCATCTGAGTTTCACATGCTTATTTCCCAATTGTAGAATTCCCTAGAGTAGTATTAATAAAAGAAAAATTGACTTCTGAAATGAGGATATGTTAGAAATATTTTGTGGGATACTTTTTTGTGCAATGTTAATAATTCCAATCTAAATTTATTAAGCCTAATTAATTTTTCTATACTCTTTTGTGCGTATGACTATAAATTCCTTTGTAAGCATGGCATTCACTGAGTCCCACAAGTTTTTGATATAGAATAGTATTATTTAGCTTAAAATATCTTTTTATTTTCACTATAAATTTATCTCATCTTTTCATGGGTTATTTAGAAGTAGATTTTTAAATTTCCAAACATACAGGCATTTTGTAGTTCTATTGTTGTTATCAATTTCTAAGTCAGTTACCCTGTGGCCAGAGAATATACAGCATATGAATTTAATCCTTTGAAATTTATTGAAACTTGTATTAGCCAAAACATAGGTCAGTTTTTATAAAAGTTCCATATGTACTTGAGATGAATGTGTGTTCTGCGGTTGAGTACGTGTTATGTACATGTCTATAATCATGTTTACAGCTTCTCTATCCTTTTGGAATTTTTGTCTACTTACTGTATTAATTACTGGGAGAGGCATATTAAAAATCTGTGATTTTGAATTTACATATTTGATCTTGTAATTCTAACAGTTTTCGTGTTACATAGTGCTAATATAGCAACCTCGGCTTTCTTTAGGATAGTGTTGGCATAGAATGTCTTCTTATATCTTTTTATTTTCAATCTTTCTGTATCCCTAAGAGTTTTGCCATTACCGTCCTATGATTGCCCCTTTGAAGAGAATGTATCTTTTTCCTCTGGCTACTTCTAATGTCTTCTCTTTGTTGTCCAGTTTTACTGTAAAGTGCATAGGTATGGCTTCCTTTGTTTTCATTTGGATAAATACAAATAGTACTTTTGTAAAACCATGTCTTAATGTCTTCTCTCCATTTTGGTGAATTTTCAGATGTTATTTGCTCAAATAGTGCCTCTGTCCCATTTTCTCTCTCTTCCTCTGGTACTACAATTAATATCATTTATGATACTTTTTCATCTTATCTGCTTTGTCTCTTGTGATCTTTTCTTTATTTTCCAAACTTTTGTCTCTCTGTGCCTCATTTCACATATTTTCTTTGACTCGTGTTCCAGTTGATCAATATATATTTGGAAATTCTGCTTCTTAACCTTTTAATATGAAGAAGTAATAATCAGATATGTGCACAAAAGATTTATGTTCAAAGATTTCCAATATAGATTGTTTTAATAAATTACAGTGTATCGGTACAATAGAGTGTATATAGCCATAAAAATTATGTAGAATATTAAATAACATAGAAACATGATATATTAAAGGAAAAAACAAGGTTACAAAACAGATGATCCCAGTTTTTTAAAAAAACACATGGAAAAAAACAAAAAGGTTCCAAAATACAAAGTTGTTAACTACAGATCAAGAGATTATGGCTAATTTTTACTTTATTCTGCTTCTCTGTATGGTGCAAATTTTTCTCAGTGATAAAAAGTTTTATTGTTCTAACAGGAATAGAAGTTATTTTTAATAGCCTAATTAAAGCATAAACCCATTTTGTAAAGAAATATGTACTTATTCTAGACTTTTATAATGCTTGTCTTAGAAGTAGATATAGCCAGTGGAAATTGGTCATAATTTTACAAACACAAATAAAAAGGTAAGACTTATATTTTTATTTAAGTCCTCAGTAATATTAGGTGTAATTATTCCTGTTCCAAAGGACTCTTCAGGGCGCCTGGGTGGCTCAGTCAGGTAAGCGTCTGCCTTCAGCTCAGGTCATGATCTCAGGGTCCTGGGATCGAGTCCCACATCGGGCTCCTGCTCTGTGGGGAGCCTGCTTCTCCTTCCCCTCAGCCTCTGCCTCTCTGTCTCCCATGAATAAATAAATAAAATCTTAAACACAAAAAGCAAAGGGATTCTTCACAGAAGTTTTTTCACGAAGTTTCTATAACTTGGGTGATAATAGCCTATGTTACAACAACTATGAATGCCAACTAAATATTTTTTCATTGGTTCAAAGACAGTTGCCACGACCAGGGCGCTAGATAAGACTGCAAAGCACTTTAATTTTTTTTTTTTTCTTTATCACTTCTTACTTCTTCCCGCAGGCCTCCTCACATATTCCAGATATCCTTTCTTAGCGTCTTCCACATAATTTCTAGGTACTCAGTCTTATGTTACCTTCTTTTTAAAAATTTTTTATTTTAATTCAATTTAGTTAACATCTGCTGTTTATTAGTTTCAGGGGTAGAATTTGGTGATTCATCAGTTGCGTAGAACACCTAATGCTCACTCCATCAAATGCCGTCCTTAATGCCCATCACCAAGTTACCCATCCCCCCACCCCCTACCCCTCCAGCAACCCTCAGTTTGTTCCCTATAGTTAAGACTTGTGTTTTTTATGGCTTGCCTCCCTCTCTGTTTTCATCTTATTTAATTTTTCCTTCCCTTCCCCCATGTTCATCTGTTTTGTTTCTTAAATTCCACATGTGAATGAAATCATATGGTATTTGTCTTTCTCTGACTGATTTATCTAGCTTAGCATAATACCCTTTAGTTCCATCCACATCATTGCAAATGGAAGATTTCATTCTTTTTGATGGCTGAGTAATATGCATATATGTGTGTGTGTGTATATATATACATATATACATATATATACATATATACACACACATATATATACATACATATACATATATATACACACATATATATATACATACATATACATATATACATACATACATATATATATGCAGACACACATATATATGCATACCACATCTTCTTTATCCATTCATCTGTCAATGGACATCTGGGCTCTTTTCATATTTTAGCTATTGTGGAAATTGCTGCTATAAACATTGGGGTGCAGGTGCCCCTTCAAATCACTATGTTTGTATTCTTTGGATAAATACCTAGTAGTACAATTGTTTATGTTACCTTCTAAGTATCCAAATCCTCCTCCTTTCTGCCTCTTACTTCCCTGGCAAATCAAAATTTCCATTTCACGTTGTAATTTTTCTCAGGGAAGTATAAAAACATTAAAGGCAATCATATTATTTTATTTAAGTGTTTCTCTGTAAGGTATAAAGGACCAATGATTAGGCTTTCTAGAATAATGCTACTGCTATGATATCCAGTATTTAATACTAGTAGTATTATCTCGTATAGCTATTGATTTAGGGGGAAAATAATGAGTTGTAAGAAATTAATAACTTATAAATTTCTGTTTGACCAGAATGCTTAGCATTTTATGATTTACAAATAGTAAAGAACAGTATGGCAGAGTTCTTAAGAACTTGGACTTTGGAGCCAGCTTGCCTAGGTTCGAATTCCAGTCTTCCTAATATGTGACCTTGAAAACTATTATTTATATTGTTTTACCACTCACTTTGGAAAGATAAACCGTACTAGTTAGACTTACCTTTGATATAGTTCTCCTCTGATTTATATTTTTAGATTACATGTGAAAATGAAGTTAAACAAACACAAGTCCCTGCTAATAATCTATCTTATGGTGTCACTTCAGTGCCTACTCACTGTGAAGAAGGCCCAGTGCATAAAAGTACACAAATGTCTCTGAAAAGGCCCCCTCACCGCAGTGTTGGTATGTTTAGACTCTTCAACTGATCGATAATTGAATTGATCTTTTGTATATGAAAGATAATGACAAGCAAAATGTAATTCACAAGCAAATGTGTTTATTCTCTTTCAGGTATTCAGGCCAAAGTGAAAGTGTTAGGAAAACAACTGTGTAATGCCATGACTCAGACCGACGGATTGCAGTCTAGAAGTGCCTCTCTCTTTGACATTTACTCCAGTGACTCAGAGCCAGATGCAGACTGGGATGTCAAGAGTGAGCAGAGCGATGTGTCTTACGTAGCTGTGCGGGTGAAAGAAGAATCTTGTTAAAACTGCAACATCAAGTGACTTGATGTCCTATAGATTTTCAAATCTTCACTCACATAATTACTTCTTTGTTCTTGTAAATCTTTCACTTTGGGATAGTTGAGTTTCAGCAAAATTTGCTCAGCTCTAAGGCAAAAATGTGGCCGCCTGCCACAATAATGAAGATAATCCTCCCCACCCCCACTTGCACGACTTGTATCTTGTTTTCTTTTTATCCTTTTGGTGGAAATCGAGTTATAAGACAAAACCACAATAGCAGCATTTCCAGATGGAGATTAAGCACAGAATGTTTAAGCTTACTGCAGAAGCAGCACTCATATGGGACTTGTATGACATTCACAGGTTAGAACGTCACTATTCTAAATAATTTGAAGATAATAGTAAGCACAACCAAGTCTGATACTATTACATGATTTGGGAGCCAGGAAACTTATCCTTGATTATTATTTTTTTATCTTGTATATTTATTAGTTTGTCCATTTGTAATACTATTGGACTTGGGGATCAGTCCCTGTGAGCATTTCTGGTGAAGTAATGGCTCTTACAGAAAATTTTCAAAGGAATTAATTTAAATAGAGAGAGAGTTTCATATACTTGGATTGCCTTGTTAATGCAATCTATTTGCATTGGTTCCTATTACAATAAACCAATTAGCCTAATTTAGATTGAAATTATTAACATCATGCAAAAAAAAGTATTATATTTCTAACATATCCCCATTTCAAGAATTAGGTTTTCCTTTATTAATACCATTCTATTGAATTCTACGTTTGGGAAATAAGTGTGTGAGAAATAGCTGCCCCATCTGCCATTCACCAGGAAAATTTCTATGGCAATTTTGTACCGTGAAGTAATTTGTTACAATTGTTTCTGAAAAACTTACTATAACTCTAATCTTCTATTGAGAATAATAAAAATAAATGTCCATTTTATACCTCACATGTCTCGTTAGTTGCGCATGATTGGAAGAACTTGCATGCATTTTATCCTAGAAGGTTTAAATAATACACCAAAGTGATTTTCTTCCAAAGCTAATTTCATGTGTGACTCAATTTGAACAGTGTAATTTTAATAAAAAGAATAATAAATAAAATATTAATAGAAGTTGTGGGCCTGAACAATGATTATGTAAACACATAATACTATTACTATTATTGTTATTGTTATTATTGTTATTGCTGCTTTGGCTTGAATTTCAGATGACTATTTGATGTTTTGAGAGAGCATTGTGTTTTAAAATTAAGAATATAAATCTTCTGAAGCTAAATACTGTCAGTAAATATCTATTGCTTCTTGAGCTTTTGAATAGCCTATTGCCTTAATTCAAATTATAATGAATGTTATATGCCCATTCATCCCCAAATTTCACTGCCATGAGTTTACTTCATTTCCATGTGTTAAACAACTTTGACAACCATAACCTACCTTCCTTCCTTCCTTCCTTCCTTCCTATTCAGTTAGGTTTTTGTCTCTTACCAGTTGAGAATTTATGTTTGGTTTGTTGATTCACATGGTTTTATAATGTATTGCACAATGCTTCACTGTCCTAAAGTAAAATGAAATACTGCTTTTATTTTATTTTTTTTAAAGATTTTATTTATTCATTCGACAGAGATAGAGATAGCCAGCGAGAGAGGGAACACAAGCAGGGGGAGTGGGAGAGGAAGAAGCAGGCTCATAGCAGAGGAGCCTGATGTGGGGCTCGATCCCATAACGCCGGGATCACGCCCTGAGCCGAAGGCAGACGCTTAACCGCTGTGCCACCCAGGTGCCCCACTGCTTTTATTTTAAATTAAATGTGAGGAACTTACAGTTTATATAATATTGATTACTTTTTGCATATTTTCAATTATCTTAATTTCTTTTGTTGCCAGATGAGTTTAATGGGGGAAGATGAGATATACCTCAACCCTGCCATTATTTTTCATTTGTTTATGTAATAAGTACTTATTAAACATACTCTGTGACAGATAAGTGTTCTAGCCACCAAGTATACATTGGTGAGCAGACAAAAATTCTGCCCTCTTGGTGCTTACCTTTTAGAGGGGAGCCAGACAATAAACAAGGAAATGGATGAATAATTTTAGATAGTGATTCGTGCTATGAGGAAAACAAAGCAGAGTAAGATGTTAGAACATAATTGGGGTGGGGAAGAGGGTTTGCTCTTTTAGTTAGGGTAATCAGGAAAGGTCTCTCCGAAGATACAATACTTAATCAGAGACCTTGATGATCAGAAGAAGCAATCGTGTGATGATTGGAGGAAGAGCAGTCCACACAATAGGAATGGCAGGTGCTCTGGTATTTGAGGAACAACAAAGAGGCTGGGGTGGCTGGAGATAATGAACTAAGCAGAGAATGGTAAGAGATGAGATTGAAGTGGTATACAGGACCAGATCATGTAAGGCATTTGCTGTCACTATCAAGAATTTTTATCTTATTCTAGGCTTAAATTCTATTTTAAATGTATTTTATGGCTGGCTTATCTGCCAGTATTTATTTCTTACACTTAAAAAACATAATTGGATTCACACATAAAGTCATTGCACTTTAGGCAAGAAAAGAGAGAACTATCAAGAGTGTGTGAATATAAAATAGAAACAGAAGGAAAGCTACCAAACTCATTCTATGAGGCCAATATTACCTTGATCCCCAAACCAGGCAAAGACCCCCTCAAAAAGGAGAATTACAGACCGATCTCCCTAATGAATATGGACGCCAAAATCCTCAACAAGATACTTGCTAATAGAATCCAACAGTACATTAAAAGGATTATCCATCACGATCAAGTGGGATTCATACCTGGGATGCAAGCGTGGTTCAATAATCGCAAATCAATCAGCGTGATACATCATATCAACAAGAAAAGACTCAGGAACCATATGATCCTCTCAATCGATGCCGAAAAAGCATTTGACAGAATACAGCATCCTTTCCTGATTAAAACCCTTCAGAGTGTAGGAATAGAAGGTACATTTCTCAATCTCATAAAAGCCATCTATGAAAAGCCTACTGCAAATATTATTCGCAATGGGGAAAAGCTGGAAGCCTTTCCCTTAAGATCAGGAACTTGACAAGGACGCCCACTCTCGCCACTATTATTCAACATAGTACTAGAAGTCCTTGCAACAGCAATCAGACGACAAAAAGGGATCAAAGGTATTCAAATCGGCAAAGAGGAAGTCAAAATGTCTCTCTTCGCAGATGACATGATACTCTATATGGAAAACCCAAAAGAAGCCACTCCCAAACTATTAGAAGTTATAGAGCAATTCAGTAACGTGGTGGGATACAAAATCAATGCTCAGAAGTCAGTTGCATTTCTATACACGAATAACGAGACCGAAGAAAGAGAAATTAGGGAATCCATCCCATTTACAATAGCACCAAAAACCATACGTTACCTTGGAATTAACCAGAGACGTAAAGGACCTATATTCTAGAAACTATAAATCAGTCTTGAAAGACATTGAGGAAGACATAAAAAGATGGAAAGATATTCCATGCTCATGGATCGGAAGAATTAACATAGTTAAAATGTCCATGCTACCCAGAGCAATCTACACTTTCAATGCTATCCCGATCAAAATACCAAGGACATTTTTCAAAGAACTGGAACAAATAGTCCTTAAATTTGTATGGAACCAGAAAAGACCCCGAATCTCCAAGGAACTGTTGAAAAGGAAAAACAAAGCTGGGGGCATCAAAATGCCGGATTTCGGATTTCGAGCTGTACTACAAAGCTGTGATCACAAAGACAGCATGGTACTGGCACAAAAACAGACACATAGACCAATGGAACAGAATAGAGAGCCCAGAAAAGGACCCTCGGCTCTTTGGGCAACTAATATTTGATAAAGCAGGAAAAAATATCCGCTGGGAAAAAGACAGTCTCTTCAATAAATGGTGCTGGGAAAATTGGACAGCTATAGGCAAAAGAATGAAACTTGACCACTATCTCACACCATACACAAAAATAAACTCCAAATGGATGAAAGACCTCGATGTGAGACAGGAATCCATAAAAATTCTAGAGGAGAACATAGGCAGCAACCTCTACGACATCGGCCAAAGCAACCTTTTTCATGACACATCCCCAAAGGCAAGAGAAACAAAAGATAAAATGAATTTATGGGACTTAATCAAGATTAAAAGTTTCTGCACAGCCAAGGAAACAGTCAGAAAAACTAAGAGGCAGCCCACGGAATGGGAGAATATATTTGCAAATGACACTACAGAGAAAGGACTGGTATTCATGATCTACAAAGAACTTCTCAAACTCAATACACGAGAAACAAATAAACAAATCAAGAAATGGGCAGAAGATATGAACAGACACTTTTCCAATGAAGATATACAAATGGCTAACAGACAAATGAAAAAATATTCAAAATCATTAGCCATCAAGGAAATTCAAATCAAAACCACACTGAGATACCACCTTACGCCAGTTAGAATGGCAAAAATAGACAAGGCAAGAAACAACAATTGTTGGAGAGGATGTGGAGAAAGGGGATCCCTCCTACATTGTTGGTGGGAATGCAAGTTGGTACAGCCACTCTGGAAAACAGTGTGGAGGTCCCTTAAAAAGTTAAAAATTGAGCTACCATGGGGCGCCTGGGTGGCACAGCGGTTAAGCGTCTGCCTTTGGCTCAGGGCGTGATCCTAGCGTTATGGGATCGAGCCCCACATCAGGCTCTTCCGCTATGAGCCTGCTTCCTCCTCTCCCACTCCCCCTGCTTGTGTTCCCTCTCTCGCTGGCTGTCTCTATCTCTGTTGAATAAATGAATAAAAAATCTTTAAAAAAAAAAAAAATTGAGCTACCCTATGATCCAGCCATTGCACTACTGGGTGTTTACCCCAAAGATACAGACGTAGTAAAGAGAAGGGCCATATGCACCCCAATGTTCATAGCAGCAATGTCTACAATAGCTAAATCGTGGAAGGAGCCGAGATGCCCTTCAACAGATGACTGGATTAAGAAGTTGTGGTCCATATATACAATGGAATATTACTCAGCTATCAGAAAGAACGAGTTCTCAACATTTGCTGCAACATGGACGGCACTGGAAGAGATAATGCTAAGTGAAATAAGTTAAGCAGAGAAAGACAACTATCATATGATTTCTCTCATCTATGGAACATAGAACTAGGATGATCAGTAGGGAAAGAAAGGGATAAAGAAGGGGGGTAATCAGAAGGGGGAATGAAACATGAAAGACTATGGACTCTGAGAAACAAACTGAGGGCCTCAGAGGGGAGGGGGGTGGGGGAATGGGATAGACCAGTGATGGGTAGTAAGGAGGGCACGTACTGCATGGTGCACTGGGTGTTATACGCAACTAATAAGTCATCGAGCCTTACATCGGAAACCGGGGATGTACTGTATGGTGACTAAGATAATATAATAAAAAATCATTATAAAAAATTTAAAAAAAAAAGAGTGTGTGAATATAAAGCTTGTCCTGTCGAAAATACTGGTAATTCTGGAGAGTTGATGGTGGTGATGGTGTCATTTTCTTTTAAATCTCCCCATGGAAACAAATAGAGCAGTTCCTATTCTGCTAGTGGCAAGGAAGCTTGTATCAAATTAACCCTCCCATGGATAACATGTATAGAAAACAAATAACTTTGATGGACCTGGGGAATGTCAAAAGCAAGTAGAAGCAGCAAGTCAGCCTTAAAAGAGGTGAACTGCAGTGGGTGAGATGTCCTTTGTGTGCCTTCCCACCTGAGTGCACTCCCCATTCCATGCTGTGAGGGGCAGCTAGAACTCAAGCAGAAAGTTGCCATCTTACTGGCTTGAGGAGTCAGAGTTGAAGATGAAGGGCAACTGGAGTGAAAAGTGGTGGGGCAAGCCATGGAAAAGTAGAAGCCACAGGGAAAGGACCCAAATGTGTTTACAAACCACCCAAATCTTGGACTAATCACTGAAGTATACATGTGTTGCATGGAGAGACCTCAGGGGTCTCAGCAGAAAGTAACAGTTGGAAGCCTTGGCTTAGCGGCTAGCCATCATAGAGGAAGCAGAATTTGGAGTTTATGAGTTTAGCCAAGTTAGTTGGCTGTTAGAACAAAATCCATCGCTTTAAAATAAGATGACAGAACTTATCATCTAAAATGCCCAGTACAATATTCAGAATTACTAGTCATGTGGAGAAATTGGAAAAGTGTGATCAATAATCAAGACAGGGGCTCCTGGGTAGCGCAGTCGTTAAGCGTCTGCCTTCGGCTCAGGGCGTGATCCCGACGTGCTGGGATCGAGTCCCACATGGGGCTCCTCCGCTGGGAGCCTGCTTCTTCCTCTCCCACTCCCCTGCTGTGTTCCCGCTCTCGCTGGCTGTCTCTCTGTCACATAAATAAATAAAATCTTTAAAAATAATAATAATAATCAAGACAAAAAGGAAGCAACCCCAGGATAACCAGAACTTGTAATTAGCAGACAAGAACTTTATTTCTTTAAAAAATCTTTTATTAACTTGATAGAGAGAGAGCACAGAAGGAGAAACAGACCCCCGGCTGAGCCAGGAGCCTGATGCAGGGCTCCACCCCAGAACCCTGGGATCATGACCTGACCTGAAGGTAGACACTTAAGCGACTGAGCCAGGTGCCCCCCCTCCACTTTTTAAAAGATTTTATTTAGCAGACAAGAACTTTAGAAGAGCTGTCACAAATGTGTTCAAACACAGAAATACAGCAATATTGAATGAAGAGGTGAGGAATCTCAGAAGAGAAAAAGCAATATAAAAAAGAACCAAATGGAAATTCTGGAGCTGAAAAGAGACAAGCTATCAACACTGACACAGGAAGAAACAGAAAACCTGAATTGCTCTATATCTATTAAAGAATTGGATTATAATCCTTTCACACAAAAAAGTCTATGTTCAGATGGCTTCACTTTTAACTTCTACCAAACACATAAGGAAAAAATGAAAATGTTACATAAACTCTTTCAAGAGAAAAGAATTAGGGAACACTTCCCATTTCGTGAGTTCAACATTATCCTATTACCAAAAGTAGGCAAAGCCATTAAAGAAATTACAAAGCAATATCCTAATGTGAATGTAGATGCAAATATCCTTAACAAACTATTAGTAAACCTATCCTGCAATATATTATAAGAATAATACATAATGTCCAAGTATAGTTTAACTCAACACTGCAAGGTTGGCTTCCCACTCAAAATTCAATCAATGCAATCGCCAAATTAAGAGAATAAAGGAGAAAAATCACATGATCATCTCATTAGATTTAGAAAGAGCATTTGACAAAAGGTAACATCCATTTACGATAAAGACTCTCAGCAAACTAGGAATAGAAGGGGACTTATTTTCTCAGTGTGATAAATAGCAGCCATCAATAACATCATAGTTAATGTTCAAGGGCTGAAAACTTGATCAGGAACAAGGATCAGGAGAAAGGCAAGGACATTGTGCTGAAGATCCTAATTAGTGCAATAAAGGCAAAAAGAAAAAAAATGCATAGAAGTTTAAAAGGAAGAGGGGGCGCCTGGGTGGCACAGCGGTTGGGCATCTGCCTTCGGCTCAGGGCGTGGTCCCGGCATTATGGGATCGAGCCCCACATCAGGCTCTTCCGCTATGAGCCTGCTTCTTCCTCTCCCACTCCTCCTGCTTGTGTTCCCTCTCTCGCTGGCTGTCTCTATCTCTGTCAGATAAATGAATAAAATCTTTAAAAAAAAAAGTTTAAAAGGAAGATATAAAACTGTCTTTTTAAATAGAGATCATGTGCATAGATATGCCTATGGAATCTATAAAACAGCTAATAGAATAAGTGAGTTTAGTAAAGTCATGTATAAAAACCAATTGTATTCCTATATACTAGCAAAGCAAAATAAAAAATCAAAACAATTTACAGTATGGAAAAACAAAGGGTTTGGAAGAACCAAGTGTTGGATAGAGAAGGAGCAACTGGAACTCTCATACATGGCTGATGGGAACGTAAAATGTTAAAACCATTTTAGAAAACAGTTTGACAAACTATAAAGGTGACATACCCATATCATTCAACCAAGCAATTCAACTCCTAAGTATTTATGCAAGAGAAATTAAAATACAAGGACTTTTACACAAATGCTTATAAGAGCCAAAACCTGAAAACAACCCACGTATTCATCAACAGGTGAATGGATAAGCAAATCACAGTATATTCAGACAATGGAATGATCTCAGCAATAAGAGAGAACAAGCACGTTTCTTTTTTTTTTTTTTTTTTTTAAGATTTTATTTATTTATTTGACAGAGATAGAGACAGCCAGCGAGAGAGGGAACACAAGCAGGGGGAGTGGGAGAGGAGTAAGCAGGCTCATAGCAGAGGAGCCTGATGTGGGGCTCGATCCCATAACGCCGGGATCACGCCCTGAGCCGAAGACAGACGCTTAACCGCTGTGCCACCCAGGCGCCCCAACAAGCACGTTTCTAACGACATGGATGAATTTTGAAAACATGCTGAGTGAAAAAGTCCAGATTCAGATAAGAGTACATATCCTGTATTCCCATTTGCTACGAGAGAGTGAGAGATAACTAATCTGTAGTAACAGAAAACCAGCAGTTGCCTAGGACTGGAGCAGGGAAGACACTACCTGCAAAGGAGAGAAGGAAATGTTTGGAGTAACGTGGCTGTTTTAGATCCTGATGTGGTGATAGTTACATTGTATCCTTGTAGTTGTAGAGACAGTAAATGCTGTACCCTACATATCTGTGTAGTTGTGTACATTATACCTTTACAAAGTTGACCAAAGAAAAGGCCAATACACGCTAATTGCCAAATGACTAGTACAGACAATAAATCCTGTAGTTTTTCAAGCTAGGCTTCACAGAAGAGGTAAAATTGGAGTTGCCCTTTCAGGAGAGATAGGATATAGATATGCTACATTAAAAAAGAAAAAAATCTGAGCAAAGAAAAAGTCAACACCGGCATGAATGCAGAAAGAGCAGAGTGGGTGGCTTGAAGGGATGGTGGTGGTATCATTAGACTGAAGGGAGAGACTCTTACCAGGGAATTGTGGGAGATTCAGATGGAACGAGGAGAAAGTTAGGGGCAGAATGCTGCCAGAACAAAGAGATGGATCTTTATCCTTTGGGTCCTGAATGACCTTTTGAGATTTTTGAGCAGGGGAGGATGTTAGGCAAATGAACCTGGATTGTGGTGCAGGAAGAATCAGCAAGCAGAGAATTTGCTGGAGTTCAGATGACAGACTTGCAGTAGTCCTGGCTTGAGAAGATCAAAGATTGAACTAGAGTGAGGAAGGCAAAGAAAGGAGGTGATACAGAGAAGGAAGAATTGACCACAAGTATTAGGTTAGACTCTGGATTTGTGAACAAGGACAGAGTAAACAATGAGTTTCCAAGCCTGGGTAGCTAAAATGGCAGGACAATGATAGAGATAAGAAGCAGCCAGTCTGGGGAGAAAGATGCTGATTTCAGTTTTAGGAGTCAATTATCTGAGAAACCAACCTTGACCCAATTCTTACCTCTGTCTTAAGACTGGATGAAATGTCACTGCAGGGGCGCCTGAGTGGCTCAGTCGTTAAGCGTCTGCTTTAGGCTCAGGGCGTGATCCCGGTGTTCTGGGATCAAGCCCCGCATCGGGCTCCCTGCTCCACTGGGAGCCTGCTTCTTCCTCTCCCACTCCCCCTGCTTGTGTTCCCTGTCTTGCGGGCTGTATCTCTCTCTGTCAAATAAATGAATAAAAAATCTTTAAAAAAAAAAAAGAAAGAAAAGAAAAGAAATGTCGCTGCATATACCAAAGAGTGTCATGCTTAGCCCATCACATTTATCACCTTGTGTTGTGACTGTCTACCCATCTCCCATAAAACTTGAAAGTAAGGACTATCTTTCGTTAGTATTCCCCTGTGCCAAGCATTGTTCTGAGAGCCCAAGTGTTTTGCGTTTTGTGCTTGTAGGAATTTGCTAAATACATACCGAATGTTGAGTTTGAGAGGATAAAGGAACGGGACGGGGATGTGTTCCTCAGGCGATTAGAGTGGTGAGTTTAGGGTATAGTCTGGGGAGGTATTTACATAAAAGCGATTGTTGAAACCATGATGGAAGATTCCTAAAGGACAGCTTATAAACAAACATCCTGTGGCACTTAATGTCTTCATTACTTACCTGGCAAATTTGCTCCAAAATGAGAAGCAGGAGAGACCAAGAAAATACATGCAAGCCTGCATTCACCATTAGTCAAATTAACAACTTCTGAATATTCAGGAATTGGCTCTTCAGATAATTGGCGCACACACACACACACACACACACACACACACACACTGCTTTGCCTGGCATTTGGTGTTTGCCTCTTCCCTTTTGTACCGAGAATAATGAAGCAGGGACATATGAGAAAGTGGGAGAAAAATTCTAGCGGCGTGACTAGACATTCTGGGTTTTCACCCTGATTAAATACTAATCTCCACCGCTAATCAACTGTACGAGCTTAGACAAGTTACTTCATCTCCCTGGGGTTACATCTTCTCATCCGAAAACCTGTGGTTTTAGTACCTACATCATATTTTTGTTGACAGGATTAAATGAGGTTGAATATGCAGAACTCTTAGAAGAGTGCCTGCCACCTGGGAAGCATGCCACAACTCTTAGCTAGAGGCGGGAAAATTTGGTGGAGAAGAGGGTGACCTTTGGCGACCACTACCTGGGCTTGAATCCGCCTCTGCCACTTACTGGGCAAGTTATGTTTTTGTGCCCTGTTTCCTCATCTGGAAAGCAGGAGTGTATTAGTACCTCTATCACAGGCTTGTTATGAGAATTGCATGAACAGTAGCCACCTAGAGCACTGGCTGACGCATAGCAAGCGTCATGTCCGTGTTCCTTAGGGTTACCATCACGAAGAGGCAGCCCACGGAATGGGAGAAGATATTTGCAAATGACACTACAGATAAAAGACTGGTATCCAAGATCCACAAAGAACTTCTCAAACTCAATACATGGGAAAAAATAATCAAATCAAAAAATGGGCAGAAGATATGAACAGACACTTTACCAATGAAGACATACAAATGGCTAACAGACACATGAAAAAATGTTCAAAATCATGAGCCATCAGGGAAATTCAAATCCAAACCACACTGAGATACCACCTTACGCCAGTTAGAATGGCAAAAATAGACAAGGCAGAAAACAACAAATGTGGAGAAAGGGGATCCCTCTTACACTGTTGGTGGGAATACAAGCGGGTACAGCCACTTTGGAAAACAGTGTGGAGGTCCCTTAAAAAGTTAAAAATTGAGCTACCCTATGATCCAGCAATTGCACTACTGGGTATTTACTGCAAAGATACAGATGTAGTGACAACAAGGGCCATATGCACCCCAATGTTCATAGCAGCATTGTCCACAATAGCTAAATTATGGTAGGAGTCGAGATGCCCTTCAACAGACCAATGGATAAAGAAGATGTGGTTCATACATACAATGGAATATTACTCAGTCATCAGAAAGAATGATTACCCAACATTTGCAGCAACATGGATGGGACTGGAGGAGGTTATACTAAGTGAAATAAGTCAAGCAGAGAAAAACAATTATATGGTTTCACTCATTTATGGAACGTAAGAAATAGCAGGGAGATTGGTAGGAGAAGGAAGGGAAGAATGAAGGGGGGGTAAACAGAAGGGGGAATGAACCACGAGAGATTATGGACTCAGGGAAACAAACTGAGGGCTTTGGGGGGGGATTGGGATAGACTGGTGATGGGTATTAAGGAGGGCACATATTGCGTGGAGCACTGGGTGTTATAAGCAAATAATGAATCATGGAACACTACATCAAAAACTAAGGATGTACTGTATGGTGACTAACATAACATAATAAAAAATTATTATTAAAAAATGGATTACCATCACTCCTTTACTCTGGTATCTTGATTCTCAAGCCCGTCTCCAGCTAGGTCTGTTCTCTTCACTGCCCCTCCTCCGTCAGTGGCAGGACGACCAGTGGACATTTTCTACTAAGTTCATACAGTGACACTAGATGGGGCTGCTGAGCCAAAGCACCCAACATTTTTGGAGCTGAATGAGACTTTCAGGAATGCTCTAGTCAGCCCTTTTTATTTTGCAGATGAAGAAACTAAGGATCAGAGAAGTTATCTGATGTAATCCCTGCCTACCGTTGTCTCAGCAACCCCGTGTCCCCATTTCTGGCAAACCCAATCCCACTCTTCATCAGAAACGACTGAATAATAAAGCTGGATGTGCTTATAAATCCTAATTTTCTACAATCATTTGATCAAACCCAAAGGATCCTGTAAGCTCCGCAGGAGGAGGACCAAGCTGCCGTCACTCACTGACTGCTCTGTCTGGCCTATGGTAGATCCCCCCTTAACATCCGTTGAATGAATGCTAGGGATTTATCACATTTTAAAAGTTCTAGAGATTTCAAATCTTCCTTAGTACTTGCTCCAATAATCTCCGAAGGGGATTCCTTCTAACACATCCTCATTCCCTTCATGTATATGTCAATCAATGCTTTTCTTCTTTTTCCGGTTTCTGTGAAGGTGTTAGAGCTGGAGAGGACTTTGGAAAAATCACCCAGGCGAAATTTTCATTTTGTCAATGAAAAAACTAAATTACAGGGTGCCTGGGTGGCGCAGTCGTTAAGCGTCTGCCTTCGGCTCAGGGCGTGATCCCAGAGTCCTGGGATCAAGCCCCATATGGGGCTCCTCCGCTGGAAGCCTGCTTCTCCCTCTCCCACTCCCCCTGCTTGTGTTCCCTCTCTCGCAGGCTGTCTCTCTCTCTGTCAAATAAATAAATAAAATCTTTAAAAAAAAAGAAAAAACTAAACTACGCCCATGATCATGTAATAAAGTGGTCAGTGGCAGAGCTGAGATGAGAATCTCCCTTAGCTTATCTTCCTTAAAAAATAATTCAATCTGCTTCAAAATACTATCAAATTTCTTCCACCTGTCCTTTAAATGTTCCCTAAGCTTTCCTCCAGATCATATTCTCCAGAATATTATTAATTTTTATTACTTCCCACTGGGAGCAGGCTTACCATTCCTATCTTTCCTTTCCTGATTCCAGGACAACTAACCAACCTTGCTACTCACCCATCTATGATTTGCCCCTCCTGGTTTTTTTTTTTATTATTATTTTATTTATTTATTCGACAGAGATAGAGACAGCCAGCGAGAGAGGGAACACAAGCAGGGGGAGTGGGAGAGAAAGAAGCAGGCCCATAGCGGAAGAGCCTGATGTGGGGCTCGATCCCAGAACGCCGGGATCATGCCCTGAGCCGAAGGCAGACGCTCAACCGCTGTGCCACCCAGGCGCCCCTGCCCCTCCTGGTTTTTAATCCCTGTCCTTGAGAAGAAAAAGTTGATCCTCTTTCCCACCTGGACCAGCAGGGATGGGTTTTCAGATATTCCAAGGAAATTGTCCCTGCCTGGTTAGTTGCAAAATAGACGGATGTATCATATGGATGGAGGTTTCTGTGATTTGTCTGCATAAACGACCACCCAGGCCGCAGGGACACAGGCAGGCTAAAGAATGTTGTTTCTGAGACATCGTGAGACATTGTGAGACTTGTGCTGCATAAGTGACCTTGGGAAACTGATTAGTTGACGTTAGCTGGCTTCCTGGTCAGAACTGGCCCTTCTGGTCTGGACGCCAAGAGCTGAAAATCTTGCCTTACATCCCATAAGGCTCCAGGCTGGGGGGCCCACCCACCCCCCAACGGAATCCAGGAGGGGAGGCAAACACACCCAGCCCAGGCTCCTTGAACATGTAAAGACAGGATAACATAGGAATGCAGCTCGATCCAAACTGCACGTGGGCAAACAGATGTTTAACTTCGGACCCTGTCATTTGCCCTATAAATGTGGCCCTTAGGGGGATTGTCAGCTAGACGTCTCACCTGAAGGGAGGACACTCCTCCCCGGCCTCTCAATCCGACTCCAGCCTGGCTGTCTCCATGGGGCTTCCCCAGCTAATGAGGTTGGAGGCTGTATGTACCCAATTTGATGTCACTTTGTCCTTTACTGCTTACTATTGCTCTCATCTATCCACAGATTTCCCTTTTCCTGTTTCTGTTTCTATTAGGTTTTTATAATATCCGTCAAGTGTCTTTTCCTCTTCGAAATGGAGACGAGAGTATGGCTGCCATGAATGTTTTGTTTAGAACAAAGGACCCCAGACATCTAGGACACTTCCAGGATTGTTCCAAGATGGGGTTTACGTTCTATTTAGAGCTCAAAAGTGTGCTGGGCACTGAGATAACATAACCCAGGGCAATCCCTCAACACCCTGTTCCCTGGCTGCGCTGAATGACACTCGGCTTCTGTTTTGCTAACACCAGGAAATGAAGACTTTCTAGAGCCAAGCACTGTCTCCTTTTAACCATTTCTCTAGCGTTCTAAGGACTTACTGGTTTCTTTCGTTACAGACCCTATGATCTTGTCGTGGTAGATTTTTTTAAATGGTCATAAACTCTTCTACCCCTATCAAGAGGTGAAATCTATTTGTCCACTCCGTAAGCCTGACTTGGCCATATGACTCACTTTGGCCAATGGGATATTAGCAAAGGTGTCATGCCGGGGCTTTGAAAGTGCTGGAGCACTGGGGCTGTCCTCTGGCTGTGCTTGGAACCCTGGAACTACCATGGGAACGAGCCCAATCTAGCCTGCTAGAGGGTGAGAGGAAAGGCAGCCAGACCCTTGCCAAGAGCTATCTAAATATCAAACATACGTGCGAGGCCATCCTAGATCATCCAGCCACCGCTGACCTGCCTGCTGAATGGAGAAACATGAGTGAGCCTGAGCTTATCAGCCACGCCCATCCACACAGAACTTCTCAACCAACCCATGGAACTGGGAGGTAAATTAGTGGTTGTGTTTTGTCATTACATTGTGGGGTAGAGTAGTACAGAGGAAACACTCTCTCATATATATGCAGTGGTAAAGACTCCCTAAAGAACTGGCAATGAGTATTTTCTAGTTCCCTCATGGTCTTAACCATCCTCCTATCTTCTATCATCTAGGCTTAGTTAGCCGTTCTGACTATATGTGGTATTTTACCCAAGGGGACGAATAGCAGAGTATGGCTGTTCTTAAAGTGGGTCAGCTGCCAGTTTAGACTTCGGTGCCTTCCACTTGGCAATCCATCATCAAGGGTCGTGTCTTTCACAGGTGGTGCGATGTCTTGGGAATTAAAGTCCTATCTCTCTAGGCACAGCTCTGATGTAGTGTTGGGCATGTTGGTGAGTTTGTGGGGTCCTGAGGTGATGGCCAAAAAGGGTTCTTCAGATGTCTTGGTGCAAAATGGTGGTTTTATGAAAGCACGGGGACAGGACCCATGGGCAGAAGGAGCTGCTGTCCCAGGGTTGTGAGGGGTGGCTGATTATATACTTGGGAGCTGGGGGTAAGGAAAAAGGGAGATTTCAAAAGAACTTTCCTATGCTAAAGAGGGCCTACAAGATACTGGAGGCTTTGGCCTTGTCAAGTTAAGGTTGTTTTTCCCCCTAGCAGAGCATTCCATGAAGCCAGTTGGGAGTTTCCTGGCGGAACAGCACACTCTGCCAGCTTCAAGTATCTGTCAATGGGCTGCAGGTTTCAAGGACATTTAATGCTATCTACATTTCCTTCTGGAAGTTAGGCTATTAATAAGAATGCTTTTTTTCTTGTAAATCACTAAGACTTTTGTAAAGGGAGAGAGACTGGTGTCCTGCAGAATTGGAATCTAAGTTAACCATTTGTTTCCCTTCCCTTAGCTTTAGGGCAGCCAGGAGTGCCTGAGGAATGTCACACAGATCCCACCTGGGAGTGGGGGTGGGGAGGGGGTTGTGGGGTGTCAGCTTGGGCTTTGTCCTCCGCTTGCCTTCTGCTACCTCATCATTTCCCCCTTGAACAATTTTTGACCCTGAAATCTTTAAAGTTGTGGAAGGCGGAAGGTCTCATCTTCTGTAACTTCTTCCTGCTGAATAGGGGCGTAGAGATGTCCCTACTGATGGGTCCATATTGGTCAGTGAGGAAATGTATAGGGGAGTTATGAAAGTTGGGGGCAGCTGAATCCAACACGGACAGCATATACGAACCTCCTAGAGTAGAAAGGATCATCTGTCAGCTGGAAGTTACGTCAGTGAAGGAGTCTTGACACCAGGCAGGGAGACACCGCAAAAGACAACAAAATAAGGTTAATAATGAGAAAAAGAAGCCTGATAAAAATACCCATTGATAGTTAACCATAATTTTCCTCCAGTCCAGAAGTTTTAACCAATCATTAAAGGAAAGAGAGAGATTGTTTAAAGTGCCGATTTGAGCATTGATGTCTCAGAAGCATTTCGTGGTAACCTGGAATGTATACACGGCATTGTTTTTACGATAGCATAAGTTCTACTTTTCGCAACAGTTAAAACATCTAAGGCCATTCTATTTTGTAAAGCTGCTTTACACATTTGTATTACTTCAGTATTTTAGTATTTTAGTAATGTCATTTTGAGGGTCATTTAGGGCTTTGACCATGTACTTAATAAGAGTTTCTATGTGCTGAACAATACCCTCCAGTCTCAAAGAGGGAACAAAAATGGATGTTAGGTGGTCGTACCAATCAGACATGTCCACCATCATTTTAAATTTGGAAGCTTGGCTGGGTTGGTAATAGTTTTAATACTACGTCTGTGCATCCAGGCAAAACCCAGAGCACAGCGGCCTATCCAGCCTGGGGGAGGCCATGGCCACAAGTTAGAGCCGCATAGCCATTGGGTCCCGTTAGGAGGCAGCCATCTAATACTGGGCCTCCTTGCAGTGCAGTCAGGATATCAAGGGCTCCTCGGTGTTGGAGGGCCATCCTTTGACTTGTGTAGTAATTTCAGGCCCATATTTGATTGGGGGTCTATGGCTTGACAATATCCCCTTTGCTTGGAATTGCTCCCTGGGCACGTAAGACTAGGAAGGCATATTTGGAGTCAGTGTAAATATTAATTTTTTAGGCTTTTGCCAACTGCAAAGCACAGGCGGGCACTAACAACTCTACTTTGGGGGCAGACGTATTTGCTGACAGAGCTTTGCCTCAACAGACTGAGTTTGACTCTAGCACACCCAGCTTTCCTCGTTCCCCTTTCCAGGAAACTCCGCTGCTGCCATTGCTGAGCCAACTGTCATCTGCATTTTAAATCTGCTCAACTAGAGCGGCGCCTGGGTGGCGCAGTCGTTAAGCGTCTGCCTTCGGCTCAGGGCGCGATCCCGGCGTTCTGGGATCGAGCCCCACATCAGGCTCCTCCGCTATGAGCCTGCCTCTTCCTCTCCCACTACCCCTGCTTGTGTTTCCCTCTCTCGCTGGCTGTCTCTCTCTCTGTCAAATAAATAAATAAAATCTTTAAAACAAACAAACAAAATATCTGGTCGACTAGAATAAACAAGATCAATAACCACTGCACAGTTATGCCCCATAGAAGTACGATGGCCTGGTCCAGGCGTAAGGGGAGCTGGGTTTAGTTCGACAGGTTTTAAATATTATTTCAGGCATATCTATAAGCATTGCCTGGTATTTAATAAGTCTGCCTCCCATCATCTATTGGTGGCCTTTGGTCTCTAAGACACTCTGGACCTGATGTGAAGTCATTACAGTCAGGAATTGTAACGTGAGTTTGGGGGCTCCTTTTATCAGGAGGGCTGTTATATGCTTGGCTAAAACCTTTGTTTGCAATTGAACATCAATAGAGGTGGCTTGTAGGACAAATATGACTTTGAGGGACGAAACCATCAAGAAGCCCTTTTTGTTTGAGGTCCAGCCTTAACAGTGTCCTAATTATAAGGAAATCACTGGCAAGTGGGAGAAGGCTTGTCTTAAGAGACGAGGGCATCCCCAAGTGCATCATCCAGTCCAATCATGAGGAAAGTGGGGTCATCCGTTATCTCCACAAGTCCACAGTTAACCCCATGGAGTGGGGTGCGCTCTGGATTTTAAGCAGCAATTTTGTCATCCCAGCCTCACAGAATTGGTCAAAGTGACAGTTACACAATTGTTGGGGGATCTGCGTTTCTAGTTGTTTAATCATATGCCCATGGGCTCCTGTTATTATCCTCACAGAATAAAAAGCGCAAAGATTATCTATACATGAACTTTGTGGGAACTGCTCTGCAGTTTACTTCAAGTGGTCTAGCTTAGGCAAACATCACTCAAGGAAAATCCAAACTAGGACTTAACATCTGCAAAGGTGGGTTATTGACACACAGTTTGTCTCTCTAAAATAACCCTCATTTCTAGAGATAGCCAAATCAAGACTAATTTGTTTGCAAAACAAGTCCAGTTTTAACAAACTTGGCCTAATCATTTTCATAAGCTCAGCAAGAATGATGGATCACATAAATCTTTTAGAACCTGCTTTGCTGGAACTTTTTATAAGGAATCTCCAGGCTGAACTTTTAGTAGCCTCTCCAGGCCAGAAGCCAGGCCAGGTACTTGCCAACAGACATGCGTGCAATACCTGCAGATTTAGGCAAATTCCACTTTTCAAGGTCCCCAAAGTATCCTGAGGTTCCTGCACCTGCCAGGAAGTGACATTCTTTGCTCACCTGGTGAGGCTGCTGGGAACTCTGGGATACTGCAAGGTATCAGGCCAACAGTTCCAAGGGGCTCTATTGGCTCTATGTTTCATCAAGTCAACCTTAGCTCCTGAAAGCTGTTCGGTCATATCTAAGTCTGCATGTCTCTCAAATATAACATTCCAGTCAAAGCCTTGGTAAAATAGCCCATGTTTCCAATGGTGTCCTGTTACAAGGAGAACAGATTCTTTTTTTGTTTGTTTATTATTTTATATGTTATTTTTTTAATTAACATATAATGTATTCTTTGTTTCAGGGGTACAGGTCTGTGATTCATCAGTCTTACATAACACCCAGTGCTCACCACAACACATACCCTCCCCAATGTCCATCACCCAGCCACCCCATCCCCCCAACCCCTCCCCTCCAGCAACCCTCAGTTTGTTTCCTAAGATTAAGAGTCTCTTATGGCTTATCTTCCTCTCTGGTTTCATCTTATTTCAATTTTTCCTCTCTTCCCCTCCGATCCTCTGCCTTGTTTCTTGAATTCCACATATCAGTGAGATCATATAATTGTCTTTCTCTGATTGAGTTATTTCGCTTAGCATAATGCCCTCTAGTTCCATCCATGTTGTTGCAAATGGCAAGATTTCTTCTTTTTTTTCTTTGATGGCTGTGTAACATTCCATTGTATATATGAACCACATCTTTATCCATTCATCTGTTGATGGACATCTGGGATCTTTCTATAGTTTGGCTAAGGAAAACAGATTCTTATTGAACTCATGCAAATGACTATGATTGCCATGGAAGAAAGAATATTTACTAATACTGCATATGTTCCACCTGGATCCTCCCCATTGTCAATTTTTACCTGGGACACTGGTGGGGAAGTCTGAAGTTGGGGGTGTTAAGTCCAGAGGGTGCTCTTTGCTACTTGATAGCAAGGGTAGGAGTCATGGTATAGGAGGTATGCCTGAGGTATAGGGACCAGCTACACTGGCCCCACCCAAGGTGGCAGAAACAGGAGGAGGGGGAGGGGAAGGCAACAGAGGTGAGACGCCACCAGAAGGCAAAGAAAAAGAGTTCCCAGTTCTAAACCTCATCAGCTCAGACAGATGAGCAGACACAGTGGTTTTTTCCACCAAAGTGGAAATATTCAGTCCATGCTCGACCAGAGAAGATGGGGAATTTCCCCGAAACAAAGGGAGTTTCAGTCGCTGCTTGGGAATATTCCTTAAAGTCCCCGTCCTGTGGTAGACTAACCACAGTTGGCTCCAATTATAGCCATTAACCTAGAAAATGAGGGAGAAGCCCCCACATCTATTAGGAGGAGGAACAGTGAGAAAGTCAGTGTCCCCTTTGCTAGGGATGGCCTGGGTTTATTTGGAGGAGGCCTATTTAGATAATTATCATCTAATATGTCAGGAGGGAGTTTACTAGCCTGGTTCCTGACCAAACATGTTCTACAAGAGGCCCTTAGGTTGGGGTCCTGGTGTAGGGCAACGAAGGCCTAGGCGCAAGCTATGAAGCTGTTCCCGGATTTCTTCTCTGTCGATGCCCGCTGTGCTTGGTCATGCTGCTTCGAAGAATGAAGAGGTAGATGAGAAGAGTGGTGGGCAGTAAAGCAAAGTCTACCGAGTGACAGCAAAGTGATAGCACAAAGCTCCTGAAGAGGAAGGGGACCCGAGAGGGTTGCCACCAGAGTATCTAAGTCTGGGGGTTTTTATGGGCTTGTTGGAGGGCTGTTTTCATCTGATTAACCCTCCCTGCACCTGTCACCCAATCAGGCTTTGTCATATCTATCACATGGAAAAGGGTGGAGGGCTCCTTCCAGGGTGCTGTAATATCCTTGTAAGGGTGATTTCCTCTTAGAGTGGGGGCCTCTAATCCCTGCCTGCCCCTCTTCAAACTATCCTTCATCAAAGATACTCTAGGTCCATTTGCCCTATTTTCTGCAGAAGAGATCTAACTGATAGATCCCACCGAGGCTATGCAGTGTTACAGGAGCTCAGTCCTTTCCTAAATTTTGCAATCTGAATTGTTTCCAGTGGGTTAAAAGGCACCCCAAGGGAGATTCCTTGGAAACTGAAGAAAAGAGAAGAAGAAAAGTAGAGAATGTCCATTACCTAGAAAATTCCCCCCAACTCCCAGGTGGTGTCCCACGTGCAGGATATGTCAGAGGTTGCTGGTGTCAAAGCAACCCCAGGCATCCCCCGAACAAAATTGCTATGACCACCACCGCTGATAAAGGCCCCTGTAGGAGGGATGCTAGGTCCTCCTGCTTCCCCATTGCATCCTAGGCTACAAATGGGTGCCTGGCATACGGACTGAAATACTGTGCCTTGAAGGTCGTGCCTTGAAGGTCATGCCTTATTTTACCTGGCCTTGAAGAACCCACCATTTTTAGCCCGTGGAGAAGACTAGCACTTTTTACAAGGGGAAATTACCTAATTTTGTAACTCAAGTAGTTAGAGGATATTGACAGAAGACAGTAAAGATAGAAATCCATTATGGTCTAAGTGACATTCCAACGCATGTGTCTTTACAGCCCACTTCCCAAGGAAAGAGTCCCCGGTTGGGTTGTAATTCAATCGGGTACCGGTTTCAGTCAGCTCCCAGTGAATGTCTCATGGTCAGAAGCAGCTGGAGCAGGAATGTGAGGGGGAGCACATTAGACCAATGAAGAAGAAACCTCACGCAGGAGTCTTAAGATTGGCAGCCGTCCTGGTGACTTAGGTGGGTGTCCCATGCCCAAGACAGACAACTTTGTATAAGGACAGAAATGAAGAGAGGATATCAAGTTTCTGGGTCTTATTACCATCCCAGCCGGGGTGCTAACTTCCAGCCAAAAGGCAGGCCTTCTCCCCCACAGTGAGTAGCCACAGGCTAGAGGATTACAGCCGGAGCAATGTCAATAAGACCATACTCCTTGAAAAACCCCTGAAATGGGAGTAAAGGAAGAGAAGAGAAAGTACTCACCAAGTTTGTACCAAAGCTGAGTCCAGATGTAAAGACTCAAAGCCCCACATTGGGTGCCAAATGATGCAGTTTTTGGCATATTAGTGAATTTGTGGGGTCCAGCAGCGACAGCCAAGAAAGAATTCTTGAGATGTCTTTGGTGCAAAATGGTGGTTTCATGAAAGTACAGCCACAGGACCCATGGGCAGAAGGAGCTGTTGTCCCAGGGTTGTGAGGGGTGGCTGATTATATACTTGGGAAGTGGGGGAGATAAGGAAAAAGGGAGGTCTTCAAAAGAACTTTCCTATGCTAAAGAGGGCCTACAAGATACTGGAGGCCTTGCCATTGTCAAGTTAAGGTTGTTTTTCCCCCTAGCAGAGCATTCCATGAAGCCAGTTGGGAGTTTCCTGGAGGAACAGCACACTCTGCCAGCTTCAAGTATCTGTCAATGGGCTGCAGGTTTTAAGGACATTTAATGCTATCTACACTTCCTTCTGGAAGTTAGGCTATTGATAAGAATACTTTTTTTCTTGTAAATCACTAAGACTTTTGTAAAGGGAGGGAGACTGGTGTCCTGCAGAATTGGAATCTAAGTTAACCATTTGTTTTCCTTCCCTTAGGTTTAGGGCAGCCAGGAGTGCCTGAGGAATGTCACACAGATCCCACCTGGGAGTAGGGGTGAGGGGAGGGGTTGTGGGGTGTCAGCTTGGGCTTTGCTCTCCGCTTGCCTTCTGCTCCCTCATCAGATCCACTGCATGGTTTCAGATCCAGACCACTCTCCTCGTGGATGTGACAGCTTTTTTAGACTCTGCCAATGGAACTTAACTTCTCTGCCTGAATTTCCTCTATTATTTTTTTAAAGATTTATTTATTTTAGAGAAAGGGTGTGAGTAGGGGGAGGGGGAGAGGGGGAAGGGACAAGCAGACTCCCCACGGAGAAGGGATCCCCATGTGGGGTTTGATCCCAGGACCCCGAGATCATGACCAGAGCCGAAAACAAGAGTCAGACGCTCAAGCCGACCCAGGCGCCCTGAATTTCCTCTCTTACTGAAGTGCTAATAACGTTCTCCTTCTTGACAGTCTTCTCATCCTTTCAGAAAGCACACACTTTTGGAAACCCTACATTATAGTATGACTTTATCTCCAACATCATCCCAGGCTTCTAATCCACAGTCTGGGTCCCCTGGACCCCTCAGGCCGTTACTTGCAAGTGCTCGCCCGTTCAGTTCAGCTCTCAGCACAATATGAATAGTTTCTCGCTCATTCAATGAACGTAGAAGAATCAGCCCTTCCCTTAAATATCTCACAGCATATCAAAAAATTCTGAAAACCAATTCCAGCCATGTGTTAGTTAGAATTTGATTCCCAGTGGAAAAGAGAGGTTGAGATGATGACCTTGAGAGGGAACAGAATTACCTAATAGGCTTATTCCAGATAAGATAGTCCTGTCCTGAACCGTATTACCCTTGGGGCTGCTTGATACAACTTCACATGAATCTGACGTGTCACGAAACAGTGGTAAGCAACTCTAGGGCATTCACTCATATTCTAAAAATGAAAAACCACAGTTGAACTAGTGTGATATTGCAGTAAAATTTTTATGACAAAGTGTGGGTTGTTCTACAGCAATCCCTCCCAATTCAGTTTGCTGATGACTCACCCATTCCGGTCTTCAAGGCGGTGGGGAAAGATGCACTCCCTGCATCTTTCACTGGACATCAGTCTTTGCTGCTGGAATCCTCAGAGTTGCTGGGGGAAGTGACAGAGCTTAGCTCAGTACTGGCTACAAATTTTGCATGGACATTTCCAAACTTAAAATTAACTGTCCCTGGGTTTCGAACCAAACTGAGAGAAACCCAGGAAAACCTCTGAAGGTCGGAGTGTCAAAAATAGGAAGGTTTGTCAGTGAGGGCTAGTAATCAACTAGGAAGCTTTCTAGTAAGTAATTAGTTTTCAGCCCAGCTGAGTGTTTTCATTTCAATATTTTCCTGTAAGAAAAGCAGCAATACATCCAGTGTGGGAGATTAGGATAAAACAATCCTGTATGAATACCCAAATAAAAGTCACCTGTTAATTTAAGATGCAATTACAAGGAAAAGAAACCCTCTCTAATTAGCTCGGGCACAAAAGGGAGATCATTGGAAGCATAGCAGGGACAAAGCATTACAGCATAATATTTACGATCTTTCCCCACTGTGCTTTTTAAGGAAAAAAAATTAAGATTTATTTATTTATTTGAGAGAGAGAGAGGGAGAGAGATCACGAGCAGGGGGGAAGAGTGGAGAGAGAAGCAGACTCCCCACTGAGCAGGGAGCCCAATGTGGGGCTCCATCCCAGGACCCTGGGATCATGACCTGAGCTGAAGGCAGACGCTTAACCAACTGAGCCACCCAGGCGCCCCTCAAGGAGAATGTGTGTGTGTGTGTGTGTGTGTGTGTGTGTGTGTGTACATACCTGCGTGTGCTACTGAGCTACTGAACCTGAATTATAGACCGTAATACTAACAGATATGGAGATCTGCACTAGCCAGCCCCTCTACTGACACGCCACCCGAGATGGCCACAGCCCTAAGTCTGCATGTACCCATCCCACAGCTATCAAACACTTTCTGGGGGTACTACTCTAGTTTTGTGAGGGAGTCCCTGAGAGGTTCACCTTGGGTCAGGTGTCTATACAGGGTCCAGTCATCTATCACTGGAAGGGAGCCCCAAAATCCCCTTTTGGTGGGGTGCCTGGGTGGCTCCGTTGGTTAAACATCTTTTTTTCTTATTTTTTTTATATGTATTTGTCAGAGAGAGAGCACAAGCAGGGGACGCAACAGGCAGAGGGAGAAGCAGGCTCCCCGGGGAGCCCGAAGCAGGGCTCCATCCCAGGACCCTGGGATCATGACCTGAGCCGAAGGCAGACACTTAACCCACTGAGCCACCCAGGCATCCCCAAAAATACAGATTTAAAAAGCAATAGGCAATAAGAACTTTCAATGTTTTAAGTCTATTAAAATCAGTAAATGTCTTCAGTGCTCAAACACATCTAAGTACTAAAGGAAACCATAGATGTGATTAAGTTTTGAACCACATTATGTTACGATTGAATAAAAGAGATGCGACATTATAACTAAAAAACACCGAAACAGTCTACATGTATTAATATGCTTCATATTTCTATATATGCATCTCCGTGCCTTGGGTTTTCTGTTTAGTTGTATATCATAAGCATTTCCTCTCATCATTAAAAATTTTCTCCAAGTACTTTGACGGTTGTGCAATACTCCATTGTATGAATATTTGTGTGTATATATATATACACGAACTATTACATATTTATGTGATTTTCAAGTCTCCACTACTTAATATAAAGCTGCAATAAACATTCCTGTACCTTAATCTTTGTGCGCATTTCTGATTATTTCCTCAGAGAGACCTAGAAGTGCGATTACTAGATCAATGCCCATAAATATTATTCCATTTCCTTGTATTTTTTTAAGATTTATTTATTTATTTGACAGAGAGAGAGACAACCAGTGAGAGAGCGAACATAAGCAGGGGGGGTGGGAGAGGAAGAAGCAGGCTCCCAGCAGAGCAGGGTGCCCCAATATTATTCTACTTCCAATTAGTTTTCTAGAAAGCTTGTACCAACATGTCCACCCATTAGCAATGGCTGTGTGGT
Source organism: Ursus americanus (assembly GCF_024610735.1). NCBI lineage: Eukaryota > Metazoa > Chordata > Mammalia > Carnivora > Ursidae > Ursus > Ursus americanus. The sequence continues at coordinate 32,373,410 of NC_142154.1, forward strand.
CAGCTCATTTTAGCACCAGCTCTTACCCATTTAGAAAAACAAAACAGGGGTGTGTGGGTGGCTCAGTTGGTTAAGCGTCTGGCTTTGGCTCGGATCATGATCCTGGGGTCCTGGGGTCCTGGAATCAGGCCCTGGGTCAGACTCCCGGCTCGGTGGGGAGCCCCCTTCTTCCTCTGCCCTTCCCCCCACCCCAACCCCACTTATGCTCTCTCTCTCTCAAATAAATGTATAAAATCTTTTAAAAAAACAAGAAAAAGAAAACAAAGCATGAAACTGGACATTGCCACTGTATACAGTCTTTGCCAGTCCCATGTATCGTATTTAATTCCTCACGTAGGTTGACCAAAGTCTAAAGATACGGTCCCCAGCCCAGTAACATCAGCATCCCTTGGAGTTTATTGCAAATGCAAAGCCTTGAACTCTGCCCTAGACCTACTGAGTTGGAAACTCTGGGGATGGAGCCAACCTGCATTTTAGTAAGTCCTGTAGGTGATTCTGATGCCCGGTCAAGATTGAGAACCATCAGTTGAAAGCATTGAAGAGCCCTTTCTAAGCCCTCCCAAGTGTCACCCCCTTCTGAGTGCCATTTTCTGGGCCCTGATCATTTATAAGGAACAGAATAACGTGGGATAAAGGCAGTAGTTCCGTTAAGAGGGCCCGGGTTATAAGTCCTGTAAGACTCCCTATTGGGTGTGCGTCCAGATACATGTAATAATGACTTATTACACTGTTGTAGCTTACATTTCAACGTGGACATTTTTCTATATCATTTATCCTAAATGAGACACTGGAGGGAAGTTTTAAGCTAAGTTACCCCAGATGTTTCATGGTTACGCAAGAGTGCAAAACAAAACATGTTTTCCCCGCTGAATGAAAACACAATATAAGTTTTCTTTAGCAGCTGTGGCTGGAGATTGCAAAATGGAATACTCTGGCTACCCTCCAGGCCATTAGTTACCCTCCCCCCTCCCCCAAGGGCAAAGGACAATCAAGCCAAAGAGAAGGAAAAACACAATGCTCTCAAGTTCACGGCTGATACTGAGCAATGGGGCTGCTGGAGCATCTGGAATGCATCAGAATAGAGGTGACAGGGAGGAGCGCAGAGCACCTCGCCCCATCACCTCTGAGTCAAATTCGTTCTTTGGAACGGCTGTGGGAGGCACGACCCCCGATCTTCATCTCAAAGCGATGCATGCCAGGATGTCAAGGCAGTGTGGGAGGTGCGATAGAAAAAACGGGCTTTTCAGTCTTTCCAGTGCCCTCAGACGGCATGGCAGCTATGGCTGTCTTCTTCGCCTGGATTTGATAAGACCCTCCGCACAGCCCCCCCCCCCCCCAACGAGGTCGTTCGGGCCTTAGCCCCGTTGTTCCTCTAGAACAATGCAAGCTGGGAGAGCGGGAAAAGTCAGACAGCACACGTGTCAATCTTCATGTTCTGCCACGTTCCAGGCGCATAACCTTCAGCGAGTCACTTAATTTTGCTAAACCTCTGTTTCTGGACAGTGCCGCATTGGGACCGCTGCGAGGGCCGAATGAGATCACGTGCGCAGCGGACAGTCATTGCTTCATGAAAGGTCATTCCCTTTATCTCCTTACAGGACTTGATGTCTTCTCAGTATGTCAGCCCCCGCCCTCGTATGGGGAACCCGTAAAAAATATTCTGTTGAACCTCAGAAAAAAACACACACAATCTCATCATCATGCAGTTCGAGATCCCTTCAGAGCGAGGAAGTTCTTTTCTTCTCTAAACGCTCTTGTCTATCAGTCTTTTTGATACTTCACGGTGACCCCAACACCTCTTGCTCGGGTGAGCATCTGAACTAAGAATTCTGCAAAAAACCATCCTTTTAGAAATTAGCCTGGGTTGCAACCACGCTTCCTGTCGGGGGGGAGCAAGGAATGAGAAAGCAGGCATTGTGGAGTCATCTGCTTGGACCTTGCCGGTCCTGGGCACTGGGCCTTCAGGGTTCCAGCCCAGCTCAGCTGCCAACTGAATTCTTTACCAACACGTACCCCATGCTACTTCAAGTCTGTCTCAAAATCCCTGGTCCAGGAGACTTCCCCAAGGCCAGACTTGACCTAAAGCTCAGGCCATGTCCAGAATTATACCAGATTTCAACCGCCCTCCCAACTCCAACCCTTCCTTCTTGGCCTCTCAGGGACCAACATTTAATGGCACTGAGGGGTTCAGATCTGGAGAACAGGACAAAGACTGAGGACAATTATTATATTAATTTCTACCTGATTTAATGGAAATTTCTTAGAGTGTGATTGATTTCCTTAGGACCCTGGTACATGGACCAGTGTTAGTAATGGGTTGTGCCTCCACATTTCCAGATACTCGCCCCCCTTATCTGTCCCCTCATTGCCTGAAGCCTCTGAGAACTTAGGAGCTAAGGTCTGAATTTAATCTTGAAGATTATTTAAACTTCCAGAGTCTCACCTGTAAGGCCAAGACAATTGCACAGGATAATTGTTAAAATTTGCATGCAGAGGGGCGTCTGGGTGGCTCAGTCGGTTAACTGTCTGCCTTCAGCTCAGGTCATGATCCCAGGGTCCTGGGTTGGAGCCCCGCGTTGGGCTCCCCATTCAGTGAGGAGTCTGCTTCTTCTCCCTCCACCCCTCGCCCCTACTCATACTCTCTCTCTCTTTTCTCTCTCAAATAAATAAATAAAATCCTTAAAAAAAAAAAAAGACTTGTATGCAGACAGCATAACCTAATCATAATACTCAGTAATTAAGGTCTGGAAATTCCCAACCAGAGTTTGCAGTCCTACGGTTTAAAAATTTCTTAGCCAGTCCTTCCAAAAATAGATGTTGAATTTTATTTTGTACCTTCACTTCTGAAATTCTTTGCCATCATTCAAATATACCTTCACTCAATAACTATTTAATAAGCGCTTAATGTGTACCAGAAGTATGAGGATATATTAGGATTAGAGTCACGAGGAGGACATACACGTCCCTGCCTTCGTGGCATTTATTATCTATTGGGAACTTTAGACATCAAACGGGGAGTCGAAATTATACATGAGCTCTCTGAAGGGGTCAGCAGAGAACAGAACAAAAGCATTTATTGATCAAGTGTGGCCGTACCGTTTGGGTTATCGTCTTTAGAGTTTTCCCTGTGCCTCGCAACCATTCAAGCAAATACCCAGTTTTGTGCCTCCTTGCCTCTAGTGTGACCAGCTCGTCCTTGCTCGTGTGGCACTTTCTTGGTTTGGGCGCTAAAAGTCGCATGGTCAGAGAAAACCCTCAGTCCTGGGCAAAACCAGGATGGGTTATTTACGCTTCACGCCTCACAAAAAGTTTGAAGCAGGGGCGCCTGGGTGGCACAGCGGTTAAGCGTCTGCCTTCGGCTCAGGGCGTGATCCTGGCGTTATGGGATCGAGCCCCACATCAGGCTCCTCTGCTATGAGCCTGCTTCTTCCTCTCCCACTCCCCCTGCTTGTGTTCCCTCTCTCGATGGCTGTCTCTATCTCTGTCAAAAAAAAAAAAAAAAAAGTTTGAAGCAGAGTTCTCCGGCTTTTGTTACCAAAAGCCTGAGTCCTTTAGGTTAACTGACCCGAATGCTTTAAAAAGGTCAATGCCTTGAAGCAGCAGCAACATAGAAAGCTGGAGGCACCTTCCGGATTAAAGTAGACTACAAGGACCTAGAGGGAAAATGTCATGTGTGACTCTTCGTTGGATCTTGGTGCTTATTTTTAAGCATAAAAAATTATTGGAATGGAACATTCCAGGGGAATGTGAAAATGAAGTAGATATTTGGTGGTTTTGTGCAACTGCAGATAATTTTGTTAGATGTGGCCGTGGTGTTGCAGTTATGTAGGTAAATGCCCTGCCTTTTAGAAGACATAGGCTGGACTGCGCAGAGGTCAGGCCACAATGATGGCAAGATTTTCACAATTTTTAAAAAATACCTATTTATTTATTTTAAGGGGGATGGGGGGCAGAGGGAGAGAGAGAGAATATCCAGCAGACTCCCTGCTGAGCTCAGAGCCCAACGCGGGGCTCGATCTTACAACCCTGAGATCGTGACCTGAGCCGAAACCAAGAGTCAGACACTTAACCGACTGAGCCACTCAGGCGCCCCAAAATTTTAACAATTCTTGATCCAGTAGAATTTCCAGGGATGGGTATGTGTTATTCTTTCAACCTTTCTGTATAAAAGTAATACAAAGGTTTGGGAAAGAAGCCAGCAACCATTGAGCAGGACAGAGTTTGAGATGAAGGAACTTCTCCTTGAACGAGAAAATGATTCCTCTAGAATGGAAGCAAGACTAAAAAGGAGGATAACTGTGTGTAGGTGCTGTTGACTCTAGGCACATGGGATCATAGCGAGCCTAGCAAAGACCCACATACCCCAGACTTGGCATTGAAGCAGCCAAGAGAGCCCCTGACTGATGATACAGACATCTCAGTAGACAGATTCCTGAGCAAACACATGGCTGGTGACCAGTTGTCTGGAATCTTTATCCAAGTTCAAGTTATGGGAAGAGCCTGAACTCAAACTGATCCTCAGTTTCTGTCACCCCAAAGAGTTACATTTTCTCCACATCTGAGTTTATGGATTTTATTGTCTTGTGCGCTAAACTGGTAACTCCAGAAAGGAAGGTCTGCCCAAGTAAGTGATATTTTCGCTGAAATCTGAAAGATTAGTAGGATCTCAGCCCCTCAGACACTCCCCAAGTATCTGTGGACATTTCCTGGGGTGTCTCACGTGTCTGAATGGACAAGTGTAGCTAGGCATCGCCTGGTATCTACGGATTATCCTTCTTCTACCGTCTCAGCACTTCTCTGCTAGATAATGCCCTCTGCCCTGGACACAGCTGTGTCCACCAGGTGCCACAGACTCCTTCCTGCAGCCAAGGAGGGGCACAGGAAGTGCCAGAGCTGTGAGATGTTGTATGCCTTGGCAAGATTGCCTCCCCCTTTGCGTGTATGTTCAATCAGGGAGGTCCTAAAGTCATATTCCTTCTGCCTGGATAGTTAAATGGGTTACAGGGAAGCAAACCTTTCAGGTTTCTTTTTTTTTTTTTTTTTTTAAGATTTTATATATTTAATTTGAGAGAAGGGAGAGGCAGGGGAAAGGAGTGGAGGGAGAGGGAGAGAAGCAGACTCCTCACTGAGGGTATAGCCAGTCGAGGGGCTTGATCCCAGGACCCTGAGAGCATGACCTGAGCTGAAATCAAGAGTCAGGCACCTAACTGACTGAGCCACCCAGGCGCCCCTCAATGCTTTCAGTTTTCATGCACAAGCCCCAGCTTTTCATCCATACTCAGATAATAATCATGGAGCATAAACAGGGTTGGGCAGTCGGGCCTTGGCCCACATGCAAACACACGTCAGACACTAAGCTATCCCCCCCCCCCCACCACCGCTCACTCCTCCTTTCTGACAATGGAGCCTTTGTTAGTGGGTCTGGCTTGTGGTGCCTGGCTCCCTCTTCCCTGGGATGACTGTCCTCCTGGGAGGAGCTTCAGTCCCTCCTGGAGAGATCTCTGGGTCTGCTCTCCTGTTCTCTGTATATGCCAGCTCCATCTGAACCCTAGCTTGGGCCTACACTTTCTGCTCATGTCTCCCGTTAGATGGGGATGCTTGAGTAAGAGACAGGGTCTTTTTTGCTCTAAAATCCCTGGGGCGCCTGGGTGGCACAGCGGTTAAGCGTCTGCCTTCGGCTCAGGGCGTGATCCTGGCGTTATGGGATCGAGCCCCACATCAGGCTCTTCAGCTATGAGCCTGCTTCTTCCTCTCCCGCTCCCCCTGCTTGTGTTCCCTCTCTTGCTGGCTGTCTCTATCTCTGTCAAATATATAAATAAAATCTTTAAAAAAATAATAATAAAATAAAATAAAATAAAATCCCTGAAAGGTGCCATGGGCCTGCCATGCAAGTGGTATTCAATTTATTTTTGTTGAAAGACCATCCCACATACTAGTCCAGCAGTCACCTGACTTCAGATGGAGACCACTTCAGATATTGTTTAAAACACAGATTTCTAGGCTCCCATCCCCTGATTCATTAGATTGGGGTGGGGGCCCAGGAACCTATGTTTTAATAAGATCCCAGGTAATCATGATACAGATGGTCTTGGAATTTCTCTTTGCCTCTACCTTGGGCAGGCTTGAACCAGGAACTCTACTAGACCTTCAGCTCCTTTGTGAGAATTAGGAATATGCACCCTTTCCCTTTCTAGTTGCACCAAGTTCAAGGCCAGGGGTGCGACTTGGTGAGCAGAGTTTAGGCTGTAATTTCGGCCCCTTCATCCCCTTCGCCAAGCATTCTTGTGCTGTGCACAACACACGCAACTGTTTGCAGCAACCTGGTCTGAAGCCCGCTCCTGCTAAGGAATGTTACAACAGAGAAATTCAACTTTGAGTCACCCAGTGTCTCAGGAAACTCGAGGAAAACTCTGAGGTTGTACTGTGCTGGTTACTTTCTCTTGGAGATCAGTGAGCCGGTAGCCAGTGATTCTCCAGGGGTCTGGAGAACAGGAGCTCGAAAGATCTTACACAGAGGTTCTCCACCTTTACTGCATATTGGATCAGATTGATGGACACGTCTCACTTTGGGAGCTTTGAAAGATTCTAGCGCCCGGGTCTCGCCCGGGCATCAGAACTGAGTGGATTGGGATGCAGTCTGGGCATCAGAGTGCTCTACAGCCCCCCAGGTGACTCTAACATGCAGGCTCTCTGACCTCCTAGAGCCCTCACCCCAATCAGACAAATGCATTGGCCGCTGTGTGTCTTCTTAAGAACTGGAGGACCAAGGGTGGGCTCACGCTTCCGCGAGAATGCAGCTGACTCGCTCGCTCTGTGTGGTCCAGCTTTGCGTACGTTCTGCAGGCTTTTCCTCAATAAGATAATGAGCACTTTTGTTTGTGCTTCTTGGCATTTCTGCCAATGACCACAACCCTGCCGTTTCTGGACACTCCCCTAGTCCTGTGCTCGCTTCCCTCCCCCCTACATCAACTCCATCTACTTTTAATGCTTCATACTCCACATCCCTTTGACAAGCTAATCTTCCACAAGTCATACACGGCAGGCAAAGCTTAAATACTCTCTCTGAAGTCGGCGCCAACATAATTGGATAATGTGTCATAACAGCAAGATGTTAGTTTTACATGGTGGGACCCAAACTTGATACGTGGTTCTTTTGGGCGGGGAGGGACCTCAAACTTAGGGGAGTGGGAGACAGTAGCTGAGGGCCTTTTGGAAGCCCCCACTGTTTTTTCCACTTGCGGCAATGGCTGGACTTCTACTAATAATGCTGGTAATGCTACTGTCATGAAGGGATGAGAAGAAAGAAGAAAGAATCCAATTCTCCTAGAAGAATATGAACTCCTAGAAAGAGACACCACATTCTATTCCTTTTTGAATTTTACATCGTTCTTACCACGTAATGTGTATACTTTCGTCATGCAATACATGTTGAGTTATCAAATTTTTCAAATTCAAGTTCAACACCCATTTATTGGGCGGCTACTATGTCCTGGATCCTGAACTAGGTACTTTCATCCGTTATCTCATTCAATCTTAGTAAATCCTCAGGTATTAGTGAGGATACAGGCTAAGATGCTGTAACAAAAATATCTCAAAATACAGGATCAAACAGGCTGTGAGCTTTTCTCTTAAATGAAGGTCCAGATTATGGTCCACTGAACAAGCCCAGGGCTTGGCTGTTGGTTCTGCTGTCTTTAACGTGCTCTGGTTACTTGCTCCTGTGCTTTCGTCCTCGGTTCCTACATGGCTGCTCCAGCTACAGGTAGAGGGAAAAGGCCGGGGAAACACACCCACATTTCTAGAAACACAGCCCAGAAATGGGAGCAAACCTTTTGCTCACATCTTATTGGCCGGAGTTCAGTTGTGTGTTTGTAACGATGGGCAAAGCATGCTGGGAAATGTAATCTCTAATTGGGGGGCTCTGTATCCATCTACAACTGGGGATTGGTTTTATTAGGCAAGGGAGACTGTATATTGATGGACACGTCTCATAAAACATCTCATGCCCGTGGATGGGTATCTTCGTTCTTACTGAAGCTAGAAATGGATTCTAGAATCATGCTGATTTCCTGCCCAGAGAGGTCCTTTGTTTGGTCAGTGTGTTCAGAATTAAGTTGGCTCTGAGAGGCTACTTCGACTTATAAAAGTTTGCCAGACTGACCCCCCAAAATACCAATTACTTAATTGACAATGGACGAAGACACATATCCGCAACAGGAGTGTTTGTGTTCCCCGTTCAGGCTGAGATTTCCCCTGTATGGAGGTACTTAGAAGGCCACATCACAGTGTATGCTGGCAGATCCCGAGCGTCTAATCCGGGCCACGTGCTGCGCTAGACGTCTTCCTCAATCTCATTTGACCCACAGACCCAACTCAATGAGGTAAGGATCATTCCGAGCATTTTACAGGTACGAAAACTGAACAGCAGAAAGCCTATGGAGCTAAGGCGTGGCAAGACTGGCGGCGGGATCCAAGTGTACTTGTTTCAGGAGCGAGTGGTTTCCACCGCACACCACTGCGGATGTGGGAGCTTCAAGACATCCTCAGTCATGTTTTCACTGGCTGGGCCTCTTTGTACAGATTTCCACCATGGCATTGAACGCAGGAGACACGTTTATTACTGAAGGCCATCTTTTCCAGGCTCTCTCCATCTCCTGGTATTCATGGATCATGTCTTAGTCATTTTACAAAATTAAGGCTAGCACGGGGCCTGGTGTTTGTTACACGCTGAAACAAATGATTACGTGAGTAAATAAGTCAGCCTCCTTTCCCTACAGTTAAAACCAGACCCTTTGCTGAGCCCCCACCCCCATGTTACCAATTTTTCCTTTCAATACTTAGCCTCCACTGCCAATTTCCCCACATCAATATCTTATTCTAAGTCCTCGGTTTGCAACTCTAGTGCCAGGGACACTCAAAACTATTTCCAGTTGATTCTCAAACAACAATCTTTCCTTTACTGAAAAGGTCTCCCCGGGGTTGACTTTTTGCTTCAACCTAACCTCAGTCCGTCCCGATGACTTGTTAATTAGTATTTCCTTTTGTTTCATCTTCAGAAGCCATAGGGGAAAAACTATTTCCCACTCGGAGTTTGTTATAAAGATGAGCCCTCAGGATTCCAGGGGAAGGGAATGGTGCCAACTCCAAGCTGAGGTCATGATTTTGCTGAAGGAGATTCTGCTAATGAAGTCGATGCCGGTGCGAACCCCCGCAGTGAGGCTCAGCACAGGCCTGGGTGGGGCTGGCCTCAGCCAGGGCCTCAGCTCTGTGAAGGAAAGAGCTGGAAAGGAGAGGGGCCCTTTAAAAGCTCCTTCACCAGCGGCACAGAGAATGGGTGTGTGGGTGGGACAAATCAAATCAAATCAACACACATTTCTAGATGCAGGGCTTTCTGCTAGACAGGATGGGGCTGTAACAAGGACAGAGAGGTCCTTCTCTCAGGAATAAATTTACCCACTGAATCATGTGTTTAAGCATACAGCAAATACCAGTGAGCCTTATTAGAACTCACTTTCCTCATCTGAAGAGTGACTGACTGAGCTGGACTCCTCCCATGAGACACTACCAGTAATGCAAATGGGGGTGTCCGTCCTCCCCACCCCAAGGCATCATGCTAAGCCCATCACTACAAATGAGAAACGTATGTGAAGTTGCTTTAAAAATTCTATGCGAGTTTTGCATTCAATTCCAAGTATATATTCCAACAGGTGGGGTGTGTGTGTGTGTGTGTGTGTGTGTGTGTATGGTTCTTCACTCAGGGGAGGCCTGGCAGCAAGGTTTATTCTTGGGGATCCCCAGTCCCTAAAAGGAGGAGCTCAAAACTGAATGATGTCTGACATCCTTTCTAGATTCAAAATTCTTTTATGAGAAGTCAGAAAGAAATAATATCAGAGACAGCTTAGGTAGATACATTTGAGCCTAAGGACATATCATTCCATTTAGTTTTTCTGAACTCCAACCAAATACCACACTGCCGCAGACAAGATTCACCCCCCAACTGCCAGTTCTTAAACAGTAGGAGCCTAGGAGTCTATATTTTCAGAACATTCCCCAGGGCACTCTTATCAGGCAATTGGAAACTCTGAGATAGGTATGTACGAATTCTTCAAGAGCCGTAGAATCTGGTGCAAATATGAGCCATTATTGTGGGTAAGGATAATAATCTTTGCTGTCTTCGCCACACAGGAAGGTTTAAATGAGATAATATGGATTGCTTTGTGAAAATCAGGAGCTAAGGTTATCAGAACGGGAGGTGTGGACAGGGCTGCAAACCTCTGTCCTCCGGATCTTCATCGCAGTGGGCCAGATGTAGAGCATTCTACAAACTCCACAGTCCCGGCGGGAGGCACCGCTTGCTTGGAGCAGACCCTGGGGACTTCCTGCCTCTTCCTTCCTCCCTGTAGCTTAGACGCAGGCTGTGAGTTGTTCTGGTACGGACCCCAGGGGGCTCTCTCTTCCTTGACTTACTCATTCTCTGGCCCCTTCAATCAAAAGAGAAATCTGACCAAGACACGGAAGGGGTTTCCAGTCAAATCTTAAAAAGAAGGGCTGCCCTTGCTGCACCCCCCCCCCCGGGGGTCTCTCCTGGCCCCAGCCCAGACCCCCAGGGTCCCATGCATGGGGTTCTTTTACAAGGACGGTGCTTTCCAAGAGACCCCACTTCTTGAGCCTCTCTGATCTGCTTCCCTCTATCAAAACATATTGGTCCAGGGCTCTGTCCGCTTAAAGCCCTAGGTTGGCAAATTAACATAATAATGATGTTCAAGGAGGTAAATGAAGAGCTTCATGAAAGCACATTCAGGTTTTATTTATGTCTATGCTTATGTCCCTCGTTTCTGGGTCACTTGTGCAGGGTTGCTATGGAACTTACTTAAAGCTGAATATGAACAGAGTTTTCGAACATACTGGCATTTCGATAGCTCCCTTTATTCATTCGACAATATTTGAAGGCTTGCTGTATGCAGGGCATAATCTAAGAAGCAAATGCAAAGGGCACTACAAGACAGTAGCTTTCAAACTTTGGTGAACTTCGGCATCACTTGGAAGGCTTGTTAGAACACAAAGTTCAGAACCCTAGATCCTGATTTCGGGAGATCTGGTTAGGCCCTGAGAATCTGCCTTTCTCTCAAGTTCCCAGGTAAGGCTGGTGCTGCTGGTCTGGGGACCAGGGTTTAGGGCACGAAAGGAACCAAGTCCCTGACCTCACAGGGCGCACAATCGAGAGTGATTGTGCCAAAGAGACGAACGGTGGAGATTCAGGTCGTCTTGGCAGGTCCGTGTGGGGAGACACCAGGAGGCACAGAAGTCCTTTAAGGTGCCGTCCGTGCCTGCCCTCCCCCAGCCCCCAGTCATCCGCACAAGGAGAAGTCCGAGGTGGGGCGCCCTCCCCTCTCCGGGGCCGTGAGGAGCCGAGCGGGAAGGAGGAGGGAACAGCGGGCGCGCGCGGAGGCGTCGGGGGTCGGGCGCATCTTTCCCGGCCGGGCGGGGGCGCGGGGCGCGGGGCGCGCGGAGGAAGTCGCCCTCCCCAGCCGCGGCCCCGCCCGCTCTGGCGCGCGGCTGGCGGCTGGCGGCCGGGGCGGTGGCGGCGGCGGCGCGGGGCGGGGCGCTGAGACCCCCGTCCCTTCCCGGACGCGCTCGCCGCGCCCCCGCCCCCTCGTCGCAGTCGCCGCCGCCCGGGCTGGCTGGGCCTCGGCGCGCGGGTAGCCGCGGCGCCGCATTCCCGGCCGGCCGGCGAGCCATGGCCCAGGCCGGCGAGGAGGCGCTGCCCGGGCCCGAGACCGCGGTGCAGATCCGCGTCGCCATTCAGGAGGCCGAGGACGTGGAGGAGCCGGAGGACGAGGAGGAGGGGGCGGAGGCGCGCGGCGCGGGGGACTCGGCCCGCTACCTGAGCCCCGGCTGGGGCAGCGCCAGCGAGGAGGAGCCGAGCCGCGGGCACAGGTAGGCGCGGCGGCGCGGCCCGGCCGAGGGGAGCCCGCCCCGGGTCCCGGCCGAGCAGGGGCGCCGGGACGACTCCGCGGGCGGAGCGGCTCCAGGCAGCCCCGCCGCGGGCTCCGGGCGTCCCGCCGAGGCAGAACGTGCTCTCGGCGGTTGTTGGTGCCCCGCTCCGCAGCCTTGTCGCCCGACCGGAGCTCCCGGCGCTGGCGGCGGGGCTCTGAGGGGCCTGGACGGAGGCGTGCCCTGGCACCCCGGAGGAATTCCTTCCTGGGCCATCCTCGCCATCTTCTCCCTCCCCCCCCCCCCGCCCGGAGGAGGCTCTCCTTGCGTCCGCTCACCCCGGACCTCCCCAAAAGCCAGTCCCAGCCCCTCCGGGACTGGCCCACCTGCCCCTGAGAGGGGCCCCACCGAGCCTGCACTGGCTCTTTCGTCCTGTCTGCTTATCAGTACAAATGGGTGGGGGCAGCCCAGGCCCCGCTACCACTTGCTGCTGGGGGATCCGAGGAGTGATTGCATGGTGCAGAGAGCTCTCCTGCCCAGATTTGGAATCAGCTCAAGGCTTGCTTGCATCCTCGCGGGCCGGGGATTCCTATTTTCGCGCAGCCTCCCCCACCTGACTTCTATGCTTGCATCATCATCTTGCAGCCTTGCTAGTTGGGTTCCTGAGTGATGAGCAGTCTGGAGCTGTGATGGCACAAGAAGCCACCTGTCTAACCGTGCCTTTGGGCCCCGAGCCCTGGCATCAGCCAGAGACCTTGGACTTGTGTCCACCCACGCCGGCACCTTTCGGGTCTGTGGTTTCGTTCCTGCTATTGAAAGGAGATGAAAGTATGGAGTATCCATAGCCAGGACAGTAGAGCAATGGCAGAACTTGCATATCCGGGAAATGCCCTCAGGAACGTAGTAAGAACCCTCTTTTTGGGGGGTTTCTGAGCACGTACTTTGTAGTGGTTAGGGCTCTGCAGGATCATGCCCTAGCAGGCAGATGCTTACTTCACCGGCAGAATACTCAACGGAAGGGCATGAGAATACTGGGTCCAGAGCCATTCCCCATCAGTGGCTGACCCTTCCCCAGTGGAAGAGGTCTGGATGTAGGTACCCAGAGTTCATGGCAGTTCAGTGGAGACAGAGGTATCTGAGGACGAAAGTCCAGCAGAAACGCTGAGCCGTAGCAGATGACCCCGTAGCTACAGTAGGGCTCTCAGCACTCTCTACTGTAAAGCCTGATTCATTCACTCACTCACTCGTTCAGCTCTGTGCTGGGATTACAAGTAATGAATCCATAGTCACTGACATCTCAGTCTCGAGGAGAAGGCAGCCACCTAGTCAGATAATTTCAGAGGTTATGTAAAAGAGCTCGGAGTGGCCGATCCTTCTGATTTCATTTGCCTGTGAGTGTGGTGACGAGCTCCCCCCTGTACTGGGGACTAAGTTTGGAGATGGTACCATTAGCAGGGATTAAAGCCCTACTTATTTCTTGGGCCTGGAAAGATCCCCCTGTGGAGATGAGGAGAACATGATCCTCATTTGGGGGGGCTTCTTGCCCCTACCCCCACTCACTCTCCAGAGCCACCCTTCCCTCCCAGCTCCAGGGACTGGAGTCTCGTGGAGCATTCAGTGTGAAGCATTTCCTGCTGCCCACTGGCAGAGAGTTGACCCCGGAAGATCCCCGGAGACTCTTCAGGGTAGTGTTGCTGAAAGAGCCCAGCAGGCAGACATCCAGAGCATGAGAACGCAGCCAAGAACAGGACCCACGCTGTCTCCCTGTTTGGGCCAGCCTGGCACAGCAGCAGCCTCTGCCCTGTGTGGACACTTCTCAGTTTCCAGAGCCTCCAGAAGAAAGCTCAGGTTCCTAAAGCTGTTCGTTGAGATGTGACACCCACCCACATCATCCCCTTGGCCCACTGCTTCTTTCCCCGCCTGTCTCAGTAATTCGTGCTCCCCCAGCACGAACCCCTCTAGACTCCGGAACATAGGGTACAGTTTTGTGTTTACGTGCCTTTGCACTCCCTCCTCTGGGTCTCTCTGATTAACTGATCGATCTCTAATCAGCCTTAAAACTTCACTGTGCCTACCAGGTATTTATCCAAAGGATACAAACATAGCGATCTGAAGGGGCACATGCACCCCAGTGTTGACAGCAGCAATGTCCACAGTAGCCAAACTATGGAAAGAGCCCAGATGTCTGTCGACAGAGGAATGGATAAAGAAGATGTGGTGTATGTATTTACAATGGAATATTACTCAGCCATCAAAAGAGTGAAATTTCACCAATTGCAACAACGTGGATGGAACTAGAGAGAATTATACTAAGTGAAATCAGTCAGTCAGAGAAAGACAAATACCCTATGATTTCACTCTTATGTGGAATTTAAGAAACAAAACACATGAACATGGGAAAGGGAAGGAAAAATAAAATAAGATGAAAATTGAGAGGGAGACAAACCATGAGATGCTGAATTCAAGGCAACAAACTGAGTGTTGCTGGAGGGGAGGGGGATGGGAGATGGGGTAACTGGGGAATGGGCATTAAGGAGCACTGGGTGTTCTATGCAACTGATGAATCTCGAAATTCTACCTCTGAAACTAAACAACAACAAAACACGTCACTGCTTTGTCCCCACAACCCCCAATCCCCACCCCGAAGCTGTTTGTTTCCTGTCCTTGGAGTTGCTGTAGTAGTCTGCACATTTTATACCTAGCATTGACCTCAATTGTAACTGTATAGTTCTGTCTCCCTCACAAGAATACGAGCATCGCGAATTCGGGGACCACGCTTGCCTTGCTCTCGTTGTATCCTCAGCACCCGGCTTGTAGTGGGTGCCCCTAAATGTTTGTTGAACAAATGCATGTCTCTATCCACTGCATCATGCCATCGGGTTGAAGTCTTTGGGTGGTTTTCCACCAACTAGACGGTGAGATCCTTGAAGGCAGTGACCTCGCCTTGCCCTCTCTATACCACCAGTCCTCAGCCCAGCGCTTGGCTTTTCCCTGGGGTACAGGCAATACGGAAATAAGAAAAATGTTCTTTACTCTTTTCCCCACACCTCTCTCACCGAAAAGGTGTCTTTCTTTTTATTTTCACCTTTTTGAAATAGAAATTTGAAACATAAAATGTGAAAGAGGAATATTGTGAGAATTCATACACCTACCATCTAGATAAAACAGTTGTTAATATTTTTCCATATCGTTTGATGGACTTATGGGTGGTTTCCTCTGAACCACTTGGAAATATACGCAAGACTTACTATACCCTCAGCACTTTGTTTGAGAGCTCTTACTAATGACATTCTCCCGTAACACCATAACACTATTATTACAATTAAGAGAATTAACAATGATTCCTTACTTTATTCCCTAAAATGATCTAATAGCCAAGTCCCATATTTGGGTTTCCCCCCAATCGTCCCACATCATATGTTATAAATGTTTCTTTTTCCCCTCCAACCAGAATCCAATCCAGGTGGTGGCATTTGCCTATTATGTCTCTTAAGAATCTTTTAATCTAGAACATTCACACTTTTTTTTTTTAATGCATTGCTATTTTGAAATAAGAGGCCAGATGTCTTGTTGAACGTTTCCCGGTTTGAATTGGTCTGATTTTGTTCTGATCGTGTAGTTTAACTTGCTCCTTTGTACCCTGTGTTTCCTGTAAATTGGAAGACAGGCTAAGGGCTTGATTCGATTCGGATTAAACGTTTTGGCAAGAACACCTCCTAGGCAATGCCGCAGACTTTCTGTTGCATCCCCTCAGGCCGCTTTCCCCAAGGTGACGCTCTAATTCGAGCACTTGACTGAGGTGATCTCTCCATTGTGAAGGTGCGAGTCTCCCTTTGCAATTAACAAGTAATACGTGGGCTTCCTGTGAATATTCGTTCACCAAGGCCCTTCGCCTAATGGTTTTAGCATCCGCCGGTGATCCTTGCCTGAGTCAGTTCCTCAGGAATTACAAATTGGTGATTTTCTAATTTTATTATCCTTTGTACATTTATTAGCTGGCATTCTTCTCTGTAAGAGAGCTTTGCCTCATCATCTGGGATTGAACAAGAAGAGTCCCTTCTAAGGAGGCAACATAAATGCTTAGTGACCAGTTTTCAAAGAGAGGAGTGGCTGTAACAGTCACATCAAATAATTGAAATTAGAGCCCTCCCTGTGGCCCTCCTCGATTCATGGACTTTTGTTTATTCACTTTTTAAAAATTTGGGGCGCCTGGGTGGCACAGCGGTTAAGCGTCTGCCTTCGGCTCAGGGCGTGATCCCGGCGTTATGGGATCGAGCCCCACATCAGGCTCCTCTGCTATGAGCCTGCTTCTTCCTCTCCCACTCCCCCTGCTTGTGTTCCCTCTCTCGCTGGCTGTCTCTATCTCTGTCGAATAAATAAATAAAATCTTTAAAAATAAATAAATAAATAAAAATAAAAAATAAAAATTAGCTACAATCATTATTTTTGATGTTCAAAATGTCCCTAAGTAGGGGAACCCCTTCAGATGGACTTCAGTATAGCTTTGGAACGCGCCCTTGAGTCTCTGAGCACTTTCTTGCCTTGTGGTACTTGGTATTCTGGGCTTGCTTTGTACTTTTCCTACTCCAGTCGTGGGATCCAGCCATTTCCACAGGAATCCCTGTGGCTAGTATTTTTCAAATACTAGCAGGAAGGTATTTAGAAACCAAGACCTAGAATTAAGAGTGCTTATTTCCACTGGGGCAACATTGGTTTTAGGCCCTTTCAATAGTGCTAGGAAATACATTTTTAAAAATAAGTTTATGTTGATAATTCCAATTCATACTTGACATTATAGGGTTTTTGTTTTACTTCTTCTATTTTTTTTTGAACTGACAGTCTTGATTCCTAACAACATTAACATATTGACTTGTTTGCTTTGTCTTACAATGTGTAAAAATGATTTAAAATTATAATACTAAATATTAGCATGAATAATAAAATCACTGAAGCATATCTTCATTTAACAAACAGAAACATCTAGGTTCCTTTCTCTCCACGATCTTTCAGGGACATTGCACAAGCTTTGTGCTATCTTTTCTCTGTTCTGGGTGACGATAGTGAAAGACTCCGTTTATTAATGCCAATTATGTACCAGATGTGGGGCTAAGTACTTTGCATACATTATCTCTGCTTCGCACCACAAACCATTATTTAGACCTGCAGAGACATCCACTAGTTTTACTCCTTTCCCAGGCCCTAGGAATTATGCCACAACAGCGTGGCAGAAGACCGGGTTAGAAAAGAAGGTCGTGAGGTCTGTAATAAGTCTATAAGAACCCATGGGCCACCCAGACATAGCATGGGGCCTCCGCTAATGGCATTCAAAATATGATTGTTCCCATAATGCCTTTGCAAAGTCGGACACACATGCTTCCAACCTGTCTTTCTGAAAAACCTTTATCTTTTGCATCTGTCCTTGTGTTTTTATATTGCGTTATCCATTTAATTACCTTTAGAACCTTTTCAGATGCATTATCGTTTCTAGAAGCAAGTCAAAAGGAGCTATACACAGATTGTACCGGACCCTGGTGTTTTAAATGATGCTTTCTCTTTTTTGTTCAATATCCACCTTTTTGCTGTCCACCGTTTTCCTGGTATTGGCAGGCAAAGCACCGTATCAGACCATCTGCAAAGAGAGATGATGAGTCCAGGAAGTCCTTTCTGTGTTGAAAACCATAGTGAGGAGCTCATTACTCCACCATTTTATCTTGGACATTTTTATTCATCAGGTGTCATTTGATTAAGCATTCAATTAATATCTCCAGATTATCTTGAGATTCTATGAGAAAGGCAACCCTGGAGATTTTATGCTGTACTTTATCTCGCTAGATCATTTACAAATACGATAAATATTTCAACACTGATCCGTGGAGCCCCAGTCATCTGTTTTGAAATGTACCTCCTTATTTCTACCCTTTGTTTTCATTTCTAGCAGGTTTACAGCTATAAAAAAAGAACACATCAGTACCCCCAATTTACAATGATGTATTTAAAAGGAAACAATAATGTAAACATAAAACTTAAACGTACATTTTTTTCCCAAGTCCTCTGGAAAGGCCACTCATGACATATTCACCAGTAACCATACTTCCTGTCTCAGAGAATCCTGATAGGTGTGATTTGCCCTTACAGAAGCTATTCGCTTCACATTGGTGATGCTTTGTAAATTCCTACTACGTGCAAGGCTCTGGGTTGGTGCCACAATGAAAGACACCAATGTGAATCCTGTGCTCTGGGGGCTGAGGGGTCAGGGCACTAATTAGATATGCGCACAGGAGCTCTACTCCACGGGCGGGCAAGTGTTAGGAGAAGTTGAAATTATTTCCTTCCTGGCGGAGTTGCATTTGAGATGCAGCTTGGTGTATGGCTAGGACTTGGACCTGAGAGATAGAGGCCAGATGTGCAAGGAATTGGAACAGCATACACCCAGGGGTGGAGTTCAGACACCTCGCAACACTTACAGGGACCTAGTCGTCTTTTACTTGCTTTTGTTTTAGAACAAAGGATCTGAAAGGAAATAGAAATACTTTTGGAAGCTGGTGACAGCCACATTGGAAGTGAATCGGAGTAAAGAGCTAAGGACTTTGGATTTTATTTAATAGACTAGAAAACATTAGGATTAGTATTAAAGTAGAGCAGCAACATAGCCGTTCTTCAAAATGTGTAATAAGGCACAGAGTGGAAGAGGCTTAACCCAGAATACGACAGGTGTGGGGTGGGGGAGGTGGTAGGAGGTGGGAAAGCAGAACCGTAGAGAGATTCTGGTTAGGAAATGTGTGAAGGATGCGGGGATTAAAAGGGATGATGATATCTGAGAGGTAATTTAAATTCTGCCTTTATAACAGTTGCCTCACCTCACTGCTTGACCTCACGTGAAAAGTAGCCACCAACATACTCTTTACTTTCAAGGAGAAAAAGAAGAACTAAGATGATTTTCTAAAGGAATTGAATGAGCTAACTGGTGAACTTGGGCAGCTAAGTTAGAGCTGGTACCTGCAGAGTAACTCCTCCTCCATGGAATTTTAATATTTAATAATTCCTGCCTGCCCACCCGCCAGTGGAGCCTGCCGGTGGGCATGCCCCACCCACGTCTATGTAACCACCTGGGAAGAAAGTCAATCACGCTGTACCGCTGCGGAGGAAACCTACTTGACCCACCAAGAAAAGCAACCCAGACCTTCCTTCATTTTTCAAAATAAATAGCCATGGAGCCCAAGTCCCCACTTCTTAAGTGTGAACTATATACAGTGACTCCCTTCCAAAGGGCACAGTATGGAAGGGGGGGAAGTAGTCACTTCACAGCGGAGACACAAGATAATGCCACTTCAGCCAGGTCAACATCGGCAATGGTCAGGTATGTGCATAGTCCCCTTGATATGATGTGAGGAGAATGGAAATTTACCTCTCTCCTCTTCCCTAAAACCCATACACACCATCTAATCATAATATCTCAGATAAATCCCAAATGAAGGACGTTCTGCAATATGTCTGACCAGGACTACTCAACACAGTCAAGGGCATTAAAAACAAAGCTTGAGAAACTGTCCACCCAAGAGGAGCCTGGGGAGACATGATGACTAAATCTAATGTAGTATCCTGGATGGGATCCTGAAGGTGAAAAAGGCCATTAGGTAAAAACTAAGGAAATCTGAATAAGGTATGGAATTCAGCTAATAATAATGTATTAATATCAGTTCATTAAATATACCATACTAATGCAAAAAAATAACAGAAGAAGGCTGATGTGGAATATATGGGAACTCTCTGGACTACTTCACAATTTTTCTGTAAGTCTGAAATTATTCTAAAATAAGTTTGTTTAAAAAAAATTTTTTAATAGTGAAAAAAATGAATTGATTACCAGTCCCATGAAGAAAACCAATTGCATGAAATTCAATGAAAAACTGATCCCAGAGGATATAGAGGTGACACTGTTGAAAACAAAGAGACTATAAAAATATACATCTACTCTCTTTAGGACCCGAGAAAGAATTTAATATATTGCAGACACAAAACAAGAACAGGATACTCTTAAAAAGGAGCGATCTGAAGACATAAAAGAGTTCTCAGAGAGTACATAATTCCTGAAATTAAACAGTTCAGGAAAGATTGGAAGGTCATGTCAGGAAATCTCTTGCCATGTAGAACATAGACAACGGCAAAGACAGACAATATGAAAACGAGGATGGAGACATAGAGGATCGATCTAAGTGGTCAGTCAACCAAAAGGACTTTAAGAAAGAAATGTGATCTTAGCAAACACCTTCGCCCTGCACAGAGCAATGTTTGTAGTCATAAAAATAAGTACAACGGATTGACTTTCAGCTTTTAGTATCTGAAGACAAAACAGGGAATGTTAGTTACAGGATAGAATGTAAACGTAATGAACCATGACAAGATAAAATAAAGGTACATCTAATAGAATTTGAAAGGTTGGAAATGGAAGGAGAGGGGAAGAAGGTAGGGTCATAACACACACATCAAGTATAATGAGGAAGCAAGACGTAGCATTTAGTGTTGATGGAACAAGAGAGAATTTTAAGTGTATTATTTTAAAACAATTGGAAGGCTAATTTAAAAAAAAACCCAACAAGAATATAAAATTTTAAAAATTAGAAGAGGCTTTGGGAGATGAATGACCCCAAATCCTCACCTTATATAATAGGACATGAATAGAGAATGTCGAAAATTGGCAAGTGAGAAATAGAACTGTAGACATATTTTACAGAACCACAAGGCAGCTCTCCTAAGAACAGAATAGGTGAATAGAGGTTGCCTCAGGGGGGAGAGGTGGAGCGGGGAATCGTTGCTTTCTTTATGTTATGTACTATTTTATTTTTTGCTATGTGTGTGTATTACTTTAATATTTAAGATTCATTTTTGATGAACTATGAATAGTGTCCAAGGGAGAAGTAATGAGAACAGTTGGAATGGAAAAGAGAACAGATGGGAGACAATGCGGAATAAAATCAGCACTTGATAATTGGCTCAGTGTGGGGGCAAAAGAGAGGGCTAAAAATGCATCCGGGGTTTTGAGCCTAAATGCAGAGAAGAGTGAACAGGGAAAGTAGGTAGTGGGGCAGTTTGGGAGGAAAGATACATAGTCTTTATAGGACAGTTGTAATTGACAAGAAGTTACCAACATTCGTCTCTAAGGGATATAAATTCTTTAATGTTTGCAAAAGATACAGGGTCCTTTTCATTCAAAGGCTGTTGCAGGAACCAGGAGACAAGGCAGCATGCTCCCAGATATGCAAAAAGGCCTGCCTCTCTTCCAAGGTCCCCCTTTGGAGAGGCACAGTTGCCGCTGACAGCACCCATGCAGAGAGGGGGTCCTGGGTGCAGGAAGCTCAGCCCTGCACTTGCGTAGGGGTTTATATCACCTCCCCAGAACTGCCCACCTGTTCTGGAATCTCTGGCTACCTGCCTGTCTGCTCACTCGGTGCAAAGAACTGATGCAGAGTCACCCCCTCAGCCCCCCACAGTGTGGATTGCTTACCGTGAGACTATATGAAAAAGATGAGCTTCCCAGATGGAATGTCCCTCGGCAGGTGTAGGCTTCAGTACTCCCCGAGGTCGAGCTCTGCAGAAGGTGATGTTTCAATTCTGGACATACTGGATTTGAAGTGCTAACAGGCTATCCAAGCATCAGGCAGGCAGTTAGGAATTGAGGATGCGGGCCCCGGCGGTAAGAGAAGGATGGAGGGTTGGGAGGAGGCAGATCTGAATTGGGTGAGCGATCCAGGGGCTGGAGTGTAGAGGCCGCCAGGGGATAAAGAGTCCGGGATAGATCCTTGGAGACATGGGAGCACAATGAGTAGACTGGAAGCACAGTTAAATGGGGAGAAGAATCAGAAAAGAACAAGTCACAGGAGCCTGGCGGGAGGAGTACTGAGAAGAAAGTGGTCAGCTGTGTCCCATCCTGCAGTGGGGGCCGGATGACCAAGGTGGAGAAAAGGTATGGCCAGTGAATGCTGTGGCAATGCCCAGACATACAGAATGAGTTTGCAGGCCGGGACGGTGGGCACAAGGGAGCTCTGGGCAAGTCTGATTGATTTTCTCGATCAAGTTGAGAGAGAGTCATCTGCAGGGAGGAAGGGCTTCCCATGGCAGACCTCGGGAAGAATGGGAGGCTCTAGAACGGGCACTGGAAGAATTGAGAATTTTTTTTTTTTTAAAGATTTTATTTATTTATCCGACAGAGATAGAGACAGCCAGCGAGAGAGGGAGCACAAGCAGGGGGAGTGGGAGAGGAAGAAGCAGGCTCATAGCGGAGGAGCCTGATGTGGGGCTCGATCCCACAACGCCGGGATCACGCCCTGAGCCGAAGGCAGGCGCTTAACCGCTGTGCCACCCAGGCGCCCCAAGAATTGAGAAATTTCATCCCCATCTTTCCCTTATGTTTTATTTGTCTGAGTTTACTTTTTATAATAGCGTCAACTACTTTAGTCGGGGAGTAGAACTTACTAGGCTGTGGGTCCCTTTGATGGTTTGGTCACCTCTGATACACTTGATATTTGTAGTAATTAGGCCGTTTTGCCAATACCTGAGTCCACTCAAAACTCTTCACTGGTCATTACCCCACACCTCACCCCAACTCCTGCTGTTTATTCTCATCCCTGTCAGTGGGGCTCAGACTTTCCCATGCATTTGAGGTTATTTTATCTGGTGTATTCAACGTACATATTTTAACTACTAGTTAGGGAATAAGCTTTCTCTAATAAAGTGAAAATCTGTTTTGCCCATCTTGCTTCTCCTTTTCATTCCAGTGATTGTTCCACTGGCGCTTTTCCTTTGGCATGTTTTAAGGACCACTTTTCTCAATGCAGTATTACTATCCTGCTATTTGTAATTAATAGAAAACCCAGCCAACAAGTGAATTAAACAAATGGATTTTATCTTTCTCATGTGATCAAAAATCTGCAAGTAGGTAGGTAGAGGAATTGGTTCAGCAACTCAATAATATCAGGGCCAATAATGTCAATAAATTAGGCCAAGCTAATTCTCTTGGCCTTTTACTTATCATAGTGAAATAGCTGCTACAGCTCCAACCATCACATCCACACTCAAAACAGATAAAAAGGGAAGAGGCAGGGCCAAAAGATTTTCACTTGTGTTTTATTGGCCATACCATGACAGATGGCTACTACCTGTAACCAAGTCTGAGAAAGTACATGTTTAGGTTTTTTGGGCTTTTTTGTTTTTTGTTTTTGTTTTTGTTTTTAATAGCCTCCATAATAAAGGAAGGCAAGTGAGAAAGAGTTTGCTATTAGATGTTGGGTGAATCTAATGTCTACCACAGCTATCTTCTAGAAACTTCTAAAATATTCAGTTTGTCTAATGTTTAAGTTGCCTTTAACTTATTTTATTTTACAGGCTGCCTTAATGTATTTCCTTGGTTTGCCATCCTGTTTTTAAAACCCTTTTTAGGGGCGCCTGGGTGGCGCAGTAGTTAAGCGTCTGCCTTCGGCTGAGGGCATGATCCCAGCGTTGTGGGATCGAGCCCCACATCAGGCTTCTCCACTAGGAGCCTGCTTCTTCCTCTCCCACTCCCCCTGCTTGTGTTCCCTCTCTCGCTGGCTGTCTCTGTCAAATAAATAAATAAAATCTTTAAAAAAAAAATAAATAATAAATAAAAGTCTTTTTAAAAAACATACTTTTAAAGTTAGTCTCTCAGACCTTTTTTTTTTTCCCATCAGTGCACATTTGTCTTGGGACATCGGTGTGGTATTTCAAAAACATTTCCAGAGCGTCTGCAGGCAAATAACAAAACGCTTCATTTTAAAATCAACCAATGCCTACTTTTATGCTAATTATAATTTCTGAATTTGAAAAATCAGGAGACAGATTTATTATTTTCTCTCCTGCCAGAATATTCCATTTTTATTCTCATCTTGACTCTTCCACAGTTGTTGTTTTTTTTGGGGGGGGCGGTTAAGAGTCAGTGAAACTTTTGCTGGAGTTGAAGGACATACATGTATGTACCTTTTCCAGTTTTCCACTATCGCAGTACTAGCTGACTTCTACATTCTGAGCCCCTCCCCTTTTTGTATTAGTTCATTGTTTTATTTAAGGGCTTCATCCCAATCCAAGGAAAGTGTTAACTGCTTGCTTCTTTTTTTTTTTTTTTTGAAAGATTATTTCTTTATTTGAGAGAGAGAATGGAGAGCAAGAGAGAGCAGGGAGCCTGATGCGGGGCTCGATCCCAGGACCCTGGGATCGTCACCTGAGACGAAGGCAGACACTTAACGGACTGAGCCACCCAGGTGCCCCTGACACTTCTACCTTTTGGCTATTGTGAGGATGCTGCAGTGAACTCTCTGAGCCCCCTGGGGAGCCAGGCAGGTTCTCCCAACAGAGTAGAAGCCCCCTGAATGCTTTAGGTGGACTGGGTGTCTGCATCTGTCCCAGGACGTGTTCATGGAGACTCTGGGTCTGGTAGTCGTGTTACGAGAAATCAAGCTGCCACGTAGGAAAGCGGTAATGTTTTTTCTGGAAGTAATTTCTAACCAATCCTTTTTATTGAATAAGATCTATAGGCTATTGTATAATACATAATTTAATTTGGTCATTAAATATGCCAGCGGGAACTCACCTTCGAGAGCTTCTAATTAATAGAGTCAACTATGATGCAGACCATCATAAACTCCCTAGATGTCTGTGGATTTGAAGTTTTTGTCATCCCTTGGTGAGAGATCTGCCTTCCTCCAGAAGCTTTGTTCAGGATTTCTTTGGCTTGTTCTCATATCCTAATATTCTCAGGGAGAAGGGGAGGAAGTCTGTTCAGCTGGAGCCGCTGGTGGGTGTGGGTCTCATTTAGAAGAGCCCTGGTGAATGGGATTGTTTCCAGATTCCGTGGCAGAGCCCCAACAAAACGTGGAAAGTATTACGTGTGCTGGCTTTGGAGACAAGATTTGAGTTTCCATCCTAGATCGGAGGGGTAAACGAGCGTACCTGCCACCTACCGGCTTCGGAGGGCATGCCAGGCACCTGTGTGGGCATTTCTGCGTATTAGTTCATTGAAGCTTCTGACCGTCCTGTCGGGAGAGTGACTGTCGTGAGTCCCAGTGTACAGATGACAGGACCGAGGTGTGGCAGGGGAGTTCCTTGCCTGAGTGGACTCAGTTAATAAATGGTGGTGGCAGGATTCGAACCTACATGGGCTAGCTCTAGGATTGGGACTCTTAGTTACTCTGCTAAATTATCTTCTAGAAATCGGGATTTGGGGGGCGGAGTGGGGGAGGGAAGAGGAAGAAGGGGGTGTGAAAAGCATCCCGTCCGTGGCCGGGCAGCCCGTAAATGTTAGTAGAGGCTGTTGTTACTTGAATGACCCTCTGTCCAAGTTAAAAACAGAAGCTTGATTTCTTTGCCGGTGGGGCAAAAGCCAGCCCCGTTGTGGCCCGGTGATGACCACCTCCAAGGAGTCCAGTTCAAGTGTGACCCGGTGCCATTTCCTAGGGCAGCAGAAACAAACTACCACAATCTGGGTGGCTTCGAGCGACAGAACTGATTGCCTCACGGTTCAGGAGGGCAGAAGTCGGGAATCAAGGTGTCAGAAGAGCGCTCCCTTCCGAGGGTCTGGGGACGGATGGGTCCCAGGCCATTCCCCTGGCTTCTGGTGGTTTGCTGGCAACCCCTGATGTTCCTGGGCTTCTGCCGAATCCGCCCAATGTCCACCTGCCCCTTCATATGGCATGCTCCCTGCGTGCTCATGCCTCCAGAGTTCCCCCTTTTATAAGACACCAGACATACTGGATGAGGGGCCAGCCCCTCTGGTGTGATCTCGTCTTTAACCGATGACATCTGCAAGGCCCTATGTCCAAGTAAGGTCACGTTCTGACCTACAGGGCTTTGGGACTCCAACCTATGAAATTTGGGGGCGGTGGGGGGTACACAATTCAGCCTGTAACCCCCGGTGTCTCCTTCTGGTCTCAGTGGCGCCACGACGAGTGGGGGCGAGAACGAGCGAGAGGACGGCGAGCGGGAGTGGAAGCCCCCGGACCAGGAGTTAATCAGGAAGCTGGTGGATCAGATCGAATTCTACTTTTCTGATGAGAACTTGGAGAAGGACGCCTTCCTGCTGAAGCACGTGAGGAGAAACAAGCTGGGGTACGTGAGCGTCAAGCTCCTCACGTCCTTCAAAAAGGTAAGGCTTCCTTCTCACAAGCGGACTCGAGGATTCGGGGGGCGGGGGGGGCGCAGTTCTAAATAGTTTTTGCCCCCTCGATACCTGGTGACAAGTGATTTTTTTTCGCCCCCCTGGGGCCTGAAATAGAGAAAAATGATCGAGAACAGGGATTTAAGATCGTTATGAAGACTTCTCTTCCCACCGTATGGAAAGGGGCCTGGGTGTTGGGACAGATGTCAGCGGGTGGCGGTGATGAAATGATAGGGCTTGTTCTTAGTAAAGGTCAGGCACTCTTGCCAGGCGAGGGGGTGGCCGGGAGGATGCTGTGCCAGGTCACGGGGACTCAGTGGCCTGGAGAGACACCTCCTGGGCCTCGAATTGTGTGAAATGCGGGCTTTTCCCTTGTCTAGTTGAATAAATAAGAAGGAGGTGCACCCAGAACTCTGGGGGTTGCTTCCAGCCTCCTTCCAGACTCCTGCAGCCTTGCTGTGTAAGACCAACGTCCTCATCGGTATGGCGATGTGGGGTGTCTGATCCTTGCTGCCGTGTAGGCAGGGGACCCAGCAGCTGGCCTGTTGTGTGAATTCCCCCTGTCTCAGAGCGTGGACGGACGAGCTGGAGTACGAACCCCGTGTCTTCCGTGGGGGAAGTGAATTTGCTAGAATGGAAAAGCACCGCATGGCCTGTTGCATAACGGGCTATGTAGCAGCTGGGTCCCAGCCAGGCTGCCTGTGCACTTCGCCAGAGAGCCCTGGAGGAGAGCTCTTCTCCCTGGGGCTGTTCTCTGCCTCACCTGCTGCTGTAGTGCTCTGTCCTTTTGCCCAGTCACCAAACATACCCATTCTGCCGCGTTGGGCACGGGCTAGAGGACACGAAGGTGGCGCTTCCCCTGCCCTTGCAAAGTCCAGTGACGGAGAGAGAGCAGTGCAGGACTGCCCGGTGACTGTAGGCAGTAAAAGAACAGTCGTGTGCGTCAGAGCCAGCAACCCTGCCGGGGTGATGGAGAAGTCTTTCTAGAAGTGGTGACATTGAAATAGGATGTTGGAGGACGAGTAAGAATTTTCAGGATACAGGAGAAGGAGAGGGACTCTTCATGTTGCGAAGGAAAAGCCTCCCCTTCCTCCTGTGTGGCTCCTTTGCTCTCCCCCTCTAACACACTCACGACACTCTGACACCAGTCGTTTATGTTGGGGGAGGGGCTCCCCACCAAGTAGTTCTGTGTCTACCCGGAGACAGCATCGGATCCTGCAGGTTAGGGGTTAATCCCACGAGACTGCCCCCACTTCAGGAACCAATGGCCAGTAGGAGGCCCCCAGGTCACCCACAGCTTCTGTCCAACTTGGCTACAAATCACAGGTTCCCATCACCTGCTCCCCCTGGGATTTGTTTATTTGCTGGAAGAGCTCACAGAACTGAGGGAAGCACTTGCTTAGATTGACCAGTTTCATAAAGGCTGTGATGAAGGATACAGGAGAAGAGCCCGCTTAAGAGATATGCAGAACAAGGCCCTGCATGGAGGAGCTTCTGTCCCTGCGGACTTGGGGTGTCTCACCCTCCCTCTCAGTCTGCGGATGTATTCACAGACCTGGGAGTGCTCTGAAGCCCATAGTGTTGGGATTTTTATGGAGGCATGATCAACTGTTAAGTTTCCTGCCCCTCTCCCTTCCCTG
This sequence comes from Ursus americanus, assembly GCF_024610735.1. Classification (NCBI taxonomy): domain Eukaryota; kingdom Metazoa; phylum Chordata; class Mammalia; order Carnivora; family Ursidae; genus Ursus; species Ursus americanus. Next base: position 32,401,145 of record NC_142154.1, read on the forward strand.
AAAATTCCAAGCTTCTAACCATGGCTTGGTCTTTCTGGTGACTGGCCCTCAACCGGGACGCACCCGGAAGCCCGCCCGGAATCGCCTCATTAGAACAAAAGATACTCCCAGTGTTCTCGTCCCGTAGGAATTGCCAGGGTTCCAGCAGCTCCGTGCCAGGAAAGGGGACAAAGAGCAATGTATATAGATGATAGAGAGGGACTGTTCCATCGTTCTCCGTCCGTGAGGCTCCAAGTTGGGTTTTATTCCAGGCTGAAACCGGCCACTCCAGTTTTAGGAGCTACTGCATTGAAATATGAAAGATCTTTTGGTACAAAAGATCTCTTTTGTATCAAATGCAGAAATGCAGAAACGCAACTTCAGAGAAGTATTTGAACATTAAAATCCCCATGTCCTATCAAAACGCTACATCGAAATATCGCACATGTCCAGAGAACAGTGAGTGAACCCTCGCACGGAAGTGTTTGTGGGGGACCCCAAAACAAAGCAGCCAGTTCGCATCCCTTTATTCCTCCCCAGGGACCCTAAGCATCAGCCTGACTTTCTTTCCCTTCGAAGCCGCCACTATGGCTCTGTTCGGAAGGCTTCTTCTTTGTTGAAAGCTGGCCGCAGAGTAGACATAGACTCCCCACCACCATCAAAATGAGAACAAAGGCCCTTTTCATCCCAAAGGTTTTCCTGCTGATCATAATGGGAGACACATAGGACAAACAGGGAAATGACAGTTTCTGAAAATAGAAAGTTCTACCGGTAATTGCACAAGGAAAGCACCTCCCTGGCTCCTCATCTGAGGTGGTGCCCGGGGGTGCTCAGTGGACCCCGCTCCTGGCTCTGGAGGGGTTCTGGGTCCTTGCCAGAGCCTGCTTCCCTCTCGATTGCATTCAGTCTTCCATCAGCTTCTCCAGCCCTTGGAGTGCGGCAGCACCGGCCCTCCCCTGAGCACTCCTTGCTCAGGCTTCAGGCTTCGGCAGTAGCTTTGCTTTTCCTCTCCTGAGTGGCCCCCTCCTGACTGGTTTTGGAGAAGGCTCCCCCCGGGTCATGCTCTGAGAGCTGCTGCCTGGCTTCCTCACAACTTGGCAGTGACCTTTGGTCAACATCTTCACCCTTTCTGGATCCCTGATTCCGTTCACCTGAAGCCTGACCCTTTGCCTGGACCTTTGCTGACCCTCTGTTCTGGGGGTGTGTCATGGAGACCAGCCCATTGATTCTGGGTGTAGGTGACTTGTGGGTCCCACAGCCTAAGCCCAGTCTGGGCCATTTCACCCCGAGACCAAGGCTAGAGTGCACAGCACCCGCTGCAGGAGCCTGCCTCTGCTGATAGCTCCGCGAGGTCTCCCACGCTGCCCTGTTAGCGAGCCTCCCTTCTTGAGTTCTGGGAAGTTCCCATCTGGTCTCAGGGCTCCTCTGCACAGCGACTGCATTGGCCTGGCCTCAGAGGACTCAGGGTGATCTTGCCATTCCTGGCTCAGGTTACCCACCCCACCCACCTCCACTGTTTCTGTGGGATGGGATGACTCATGCTCCCTGGCATTCCGTCCAGCGGAAGTGGGCCTCTCGAAAATTACTGTCTTACAATATAAACATAGCCTCCATATACTGCACATCGATACGCACAATTTCCACTCAGGGAGGGAGGGAGGGAGGGACGGTTTCATCATTCTCTGTGAGGCCCTACTTGGATTTTATTCCAAGTCAAAACAGTCCACATCGTTTTCAGGAGATATTGCAGTGGAATATGAAAGATCTTTGGAACTTTCTGTGTGTCAAATTGTAAACAGAGAAACATGACTTCAGAGAAGTGTTTGGATGTTAAAATCTCCGAATTCTGTCAAAACGATAGCACGTAATTCTTGAACAACCGATAGCACGGGATACCTATCGAGTACTCAGTACGAGCTAGACGCTGTCCTAGGTCTTGTGTGTGTGTAATGTGTGTCTGCATGTAGATACGTATCTGGTGACTTATTCATTTGATCCTCACGACAACTCTGAGAGGTGGACATGATTGGCGCCTCCATTTGACAGATGAGGGAGTTGAGGCACCAAGAGGCTGAGAAAGTGCAGGTCTTACCGCCAGCCGGACGTAGGCCTTGGACTTGTGTATCTAACAGCCTTGTTGCAGGGCCTGCGGGTTTAACCCCTAAACGTGTGTGCACTAGACTATCTCCACCGCCACAGAAAGTTCCGTTGGACGGCACTGCTCTAAACAGTACTGGCTAGCTTGACATCGTCAAAAGCGTGTGCGTTCGCTCACTGGACTTTTGAATGCCCGCACCCACCAGGTACGACGCTAGCGACCAGGGTGCCGGGGGGTGAGGAAAGGAGGGAGGGAGACGACAGGACACGGGCTGGGCGAGGACAGAGAGGTGCCATTCCAGATGTGCTTTGTCTCCTTCAGGTGAAACACCTGACCCGGGACTGGAGAACCACGGCGCACGCCTTGAAGCACTCGGTGACCCTCGAGTTGAACGAGGACCAGCGGAAGGTGAGGAGGACCACCCCCGTCCCGCTCTTCCCCAACGAGAACCTCCCGAGCAAGATGCTCCTGGTCTACGATCTCCACCTGTCCCCCAAGCCGTGGGCCCCGGCCACCCCCCAGAAGAACGGGAGGGTGCAGGAGAAGGTCATGGAGCATCTGCTCCAGCTCTTCGGGACCTTCGGGGTCATCTCGTCGGTGCGGATCCTCAAACCCGGGAGGGAGCTGCCGCCCGACATCCGGAGGATCAGCAGCCGGTACAGCCAGGTGGGGACCCAGGAGTGCGCCATTGTGGAGTTCGAGGAGGTGGAGGCGGCCATTAGAGCCCACGAGTTCATGAGCTCAGAATCTCAGGGCAGGGAGAACATGAAGGCCGTCCTGATCGGCGTGAAGCCACCCAAAAAGAAGCCGCTCAAAGACAAGAACCAGGACGAGGAGCCCGCCGCGAGCAGCCACCCGAGCAGGTCCCTGAACAAGAGAGTCGAGGAGCTGCAGTACATGGGGGACGAGTCTTCCGCCAACAGCTCCTCCGAGCCCGAGAGCAATCCCACGTCCCCCATGGCCGGCCGGCGCCATGCGGCCGCCAACAAGCTCAGCCCTTCTGGCCCCCAGAATCTCTTTCTGAGCCCCAACGCCTCCCCGTGCTCGAGTCCCTGGAGCAGCCCCTTGGCTCAGCGCAAAGGCGTTTCCAGAAAATCCCCGCTGGCCGAGGAGGGGCGGCTGAACTGTAGCACCAGTCCCGAGGTCTTCCGCAAGTGCACGGATTATTCTTCTGACAGCAGCATCACTCCCTCCGGCAGCCCGTGGGTTCGGAGGCGCCGCCTGGCTGAGATGGGGACCCAGGAGAAGAGCCCCGGAGTGAGTCCCCTGCTGTCCCGGAAGATGCAGACTGCAGACGGGTTACCCGTGGGGGTGCTGAGACTGCCCAGGGGCCCTGACAACACCAGGGGATTCCACGGGGGACACGAGAGAGGCAGGGCCTATGTATAAATACCTTCTATTTTTAATACCGGCTCCCTCGAAATACCCGGCATGGCATAAGATGCAATTAAGTCCCCATCGAAAAATTTTGTATACATGTAGACCTCTTAATTTATATATTTGTAATGTATATAAGTTGTCTGGTATGCTATGGTTTTAAGAACATCTTCTAGTTCCGCACAACCAGCATGACCATTCTTTTGATGATGCCCAATGTGTCTGAATGTTACGGCTCTGCAGGGCTGCGCGACTGACGCTCCCGAGGGCCGGTCGGGCCGGCGGTCTCTTCTTCGGGACAGAGTTCTTCCCCGCGGTGACTGAGCTGTCCTCAGCGGGCCACGCAGGGCCTTCCTGAGAGCCCACGGGAGTTCTGTTGTGTCACGGCCACTCATTCAGCCGCTAGCATGGTGTCTTACAGGACCAAATGTGTATTTCCTGTCAAGTGAATAAATAATGAAACCCCCAACTGGGAGTGCTGGCTCTTGAAGTCATAGGTGGTGCCCGACAGAAGTCCGGGCCGTCTGACAAGGCTGTGGGTGTTCGGTCAGGAGGCCCTGAGGAGCTGAACAGAGACGCATGTCGTGAATGTGCCCAGGGCAGCCCTGGGGCTCTCCCCGGGGCTCCGGCCACCTGAGAGGTCAGCAGAGTTTGTGCAGCTATTAGAGAACACAGTGAATCCTACCCGGGCAAAGGCGGCTTCGTAGAGACCAGGCTTTCCGGATGTGCTCCCCAGACTGCCTCCTTTCCCTTGGTTGATGTCCCTTGTCCCTGGAAGCTGACCGGCGTAGCAGCAAGAGCGGTGGCCGACATTCAAGTGCGGGCTTATCCACCTGCTGTCGGGGGGATTTTAGACGAGTCCTAGTGGGTGAACCTCGTGAGCAATTATTGAACGGTGATTAGATGCCAGGGACTATGCTTAGAGTTTTCCAGGCATGATCTCATTCAATTCTCCCCAAAACCACGCGAGAAAGGTCCAGATAATATCTCCATTTTACACCGGAAGAAACAAGTGGGTTAACTCCCTCGTCCGGGCCCGAACGGCTACATGAGTGGAGCTGGCTTGAACCTAGCAGTCCGGCTCCAGGGCCCATACTCCTCACCGCCAGATGGTACGCAGCTCTCTGCACCTCACCATCCACATTCAAAACAAACGACCACAGAAGGTGCTAATATTTTATTCAGCACCTCCTATGTGCTAGGCGTTTTGCTAGACACATTCTTCTATTTGTTCTATCAGTGTCTCTGTAAGATATTGTAGCCGTTTTACACATGAAGCCGCTGGGGTAGGGTAATCTATCAAGCCGTTGCGAAAGTGGAAGAAAGCGAGTGTATGTTTAATTACACGGTTCTACAGAAATCAGCAGCTGCTTATTATCTGGTTAGTAAGATAGCGCGTCCCTTAAGTCCCAGAATTCCTGTTCACTGGTAAATGCCTCCGGGAATTATTTGGATTTGCCGTTTCCACCACTGTTAGCCGTAGATGGCCCGACAGCCTGTGTCTGGACCCCAGGCCACCAGGCCTCCCAGCTCCAGGCCTCTCCCCGGGCTTGCTCCCTCACTGGGCTCCCAGTCACCCTGGCCGATCCTTCCCCACCACTGCACCCCTGCCCGTGGGCCATGGGGCCATCTCGGCCTCCCCGCCCCTTGGCCTGGCTACGTTCAGGCTCTTTCACCCCGTTATCCTTCAGCACCCCAGCTGCAGCTCTATTTTTAGAGTCACTCCTATGGATCATAATTGCTTTAAAAAAATGCCTACACCCTCACCTCTTTATGTGACTACAGAAGAACTTGGCCTTCTGTCTGCAGTATTACCCCGTGTGGCCTTTGGAAAGAACCCTGAATTGAGGGTCAGCAGATCTGAGTTGTAGCCCTGACTCTTCTGGTAAATAACACTTTGACCTTGAGCAAGTCATTTCTCTTTTTGATTCGTGGTTTCCCATCCAACCAGTGGATGCCATTAAGCCGCTCCTTGCATAAGGCTTGTGTGCGAGAGTGCTTTACGCACTGGAAAGTACTTTGTAGGTGTTAGTCATTACCCTGCGCTCTGGTCATCCCCAAGGACAAACGTTTCTTCCGTTGCTCTGGTGTTTAAGCGTGGCCTCACGTTAGAACCACCTAGAGAGCTTTTCAAAGCTGCGTGTGTCCTCACTGAGATAGTCTGATTTCATTGGTTCTGGGGTGAGGCCTGGGGATGAGCCGTTTTTGAAACTCCCTGGCTGGTTCTAATGGGCAAGCAGCATTGAGAGAGAGGCTCTGGTCTGTTGGAATGAGGAGGGGCCATGGGTAAACTGAGGAAGGCCTAGAGACATCCATCCTCTCCTCCTTTTTCAAGGCTTGGGCTTGCCGTCTTTGGTAGACCCTTCCAGGCACGCTTCGCCCTTCCCCCCTCACAGTGGTCCTGAGCCTCTGAGCACCTGCCAATGAACCTGACCTCTCTAAGTCTCGGGCCAAACCTTCAGCTGGGGCCCGGGCTTCCTGTTTGTGAGCCAGCACGCCGCTCTTGAAGAGCTCGACCGGGAAACCCAGCCAACAGTATTTTTACAGATGTTTCATTATTTTTAATGAAAACCTTCTGTTTTCTTCTTCTTCTCCACACTGGGACCCAAAGCCTGCTGGACATCTCCCCTTGATGGTGCGGGCGGAACGTCCGAACACTGCACGTGTCCAAACACACCACCTTGTCTACCATCCCTCACCCCCGCCCCACGCATATCTGCTCCTCCCACTGACTTCCCATCTCAGCCAGTGACGTCACCATCTTTCATGTCCCCCAGACTGGGGAAGAGACTGGGGGGTCTATGTGAAGAATGTGGGTTCTGGAAGTTCAACAGCCTGGGTGCGAATCCTAGTGACCTTTGACGAATGACCTGGCCTCTCTGAGCATCAGTTTCTTCTCCCATAAAAGGTAAAAGGATAATCATTCCTACCTCATACGATTTGTCAAAATTAATTGAGTTAATCCCTGTAAAATGCTTAGTAGCTTGCACGTGATAAACACTCAGAGAAGGTGAGGCTGTCGTATTTATAGCTTCCCCGCCCCCACTGCACACACTCAGTCAGCAACTCTGGCTGTTAGTTGCAGCCCGGCAATGTTTCCTACGTGCTCCCTCTGTTCCCAGGTGCTTCTTTACATTCATCTGCCCTCCTCTCAAGGTCTCCCTGTCTCCAGTCCTCCTCTTGAACTTATCCCTGGAACACCACCAAACCCATTTTTCTTATTTTTTTAAAAAGATTTTATTTATTCACTTGAGACAGAGCGATACAGAGAGAGAGAGAGCATGAGCAGGGGAAGAGGGAGAGGGAGAAGCAGACTCCGTGCTGAGCTGGGAGCCCAACGTGGGGCTCGACGTGGGCTCGATCAAGAGCCAGAGATCATGATGTGGGCTAAAGGCAGACGCTTAACCATCCGAGCCACCCAGGCGCCCCCAAACCCATTTTTCTTAATTAGAGTTCTGTTCACATCACTTCCCTACTATTAAAAAAAAAAAAATCGCGGGCTGCCTTTTCCCAAACACAGAATAAGGGCCGAACTGCCTCAACCCCCCCCCCCCCCGCCGTGCTGTGAGTCTTGGGGGTAAGGGTCTCAGAACATTAGCCATTGACCCACCACCTGTGGGACCATAGGGGGTCCTCCTGAGCAGGCGGGCGGGCTTCCCATCCAGAGAGGTGTCCCTGCCCCTGTCTCGTTTACTATTGCGTCACTCCAGGGTGTGGCCGGGTTGAAAAAGGCTCTGTTTGGTTTCAGCCACACGGGACTGAAACATACGAAAAAGTACTCTTTGGAGACACACTGGTCATTGATTATTTTTGAATTCTGTCCTTAAAATGAACTAGCTTTTTCCAGTAGTTTTCAGCTACATGTTCTCCTCCTTTTGTGTTGTAAACAGGATGGAAGAGCTACCAAGAAAGAAGCTGGTGACACGGCCCTAAGGAGGACAGGACTGAGACTAGGGGAGGTCAACTTCTTAGTCCCAACCCTGGCTGCAATCCCGGTGGGTGCTCATTCCCTTCGTGGCAAAGTACCCCTGTAGGCTACAGCCTGAGTCCTTGGTCCTCACGAAGCAGCCCCCGGGATGACGGTCCTGTTGGCGGACCAGTCCTTCGGGATGCCGCCCGTGGAGCCGTGGCTGTGCCAGCCGCACATTGCTCTGGGGGCTGCAATCAGTGGGGGGGGGGGGGGGCACGTGCCTGGAGTGTGTACCCAGCCCCTGGGTGAACTGAGCTGCTTTCACTTGGAGCGATTGCTAGTTGAGCCGCTGTTTGCACAACACCCCTGATTTGGAATCAGCTATGGGATGAGCGGAAGCAGACGTGTGTCTTGTGCCTGTATGCAAACATCCCATTAAATTCCACGAACAGTCCATACCATGGGTAAAGGAGCAGTGAGCTGACGTGCTTGAAGCAAAGGATGAATCCCAAGGGATCCTTGCTCTTACCTGTTCCTGGAACATGCCGTAGGTTCGGCCCTGCCTTCTCAGCACTGCTCTTACAGTTAATGCATCTTCAAAGATGAGTTTGAGGGGCACCGGGGTGGCTCTGTCGGTTAAGTGTCCGACTCTTGATTTCGGCTCAAGTCGCGATCTCAGGGTCATGCGATTGAGCCTCACGACAGCCTCCACGCTGGGCATGGAGCCTGCTTGGGATTCTCCCTCTCCCTCTGCGCCGCCCCGCGTGCACGTGCACGTGCACGTGCACGCGCACGTGCATGCTCTCTCCCTCTCTAAAAAACAAAACAAAACAGACTCAAAGACGAGTTAGAGAAGGTCGATTTGTTGTGACTGTTCAGAGGTGGCCCCAGAGGGAAATTCCTTCCACTGCTTTGCTCTCTCTCATCGCCCTCTGGTGTCCACACTGAGCATAGCCCCCAGAACCTGGCACCTACAAAGAGCCCAGCTCACGCTCCCATGATTGGGGGATAAGAAAAGACCCTAGTTTAAGACCCAGCCTTGCCACTTGCCAAACTATGAGGCCTATCTCACCTCTTTAAACTTCAGTTTCCTCACCTGTAAAATGGGGGTGATAATACCTACAACACCCATGTTCTCGGAAGGATTAAAAGGGATAAGGTATGGAAAGCGCTTCATACCATCCTCGAATAAAGAAATCGCTCCAAAAAATACATTGTCACTAAAACTCTGGGCAGTTAACTCACCCTAACTAAGAAGGATGGGCAAAACTTATCAAGAGCACTAATCTTTTTGCATTACAGTCAATTGTTTGTCCACCATTTCTTTGCTGGATTATGAACCATGGAGGTAGGAACCACATGTCTCAAATCATCTGATCGTATCGGGCCCATGGCTGGAGCTCGGGAAATATTTGTTGAATGGATACTGACGAAAAACTGATTTCCCCCAGTCTGAAAAACATTGCACAGTGCAATAGAAATTTAGTGTTTCTGAACATCCAAGCAAATCCTCTTATAGCCCATATACATTGCAAGGGCTCTATAATCCAGCACTGTGTGGTAATTCCACCAGTCCGGAAACACTCTGGCCCTTGGCATATCTGTATATTCCAACATAAGGTGTGGAAAAGCACGCTCTGTATCATTAAGTCAGGATGGGGACTCTTGAGCTCTGACCCCCAAGGAATCTGAAAAGGAGAATGAGTTCTTTGGGAAAATGGGGAAGAGCTTAGGGATGGAGGCCAATGGCCAGTTGGGATCTTTGGAAGTCAAGGTCAAGAGACCCCCAAAGCTGTCTGTCTTGTGTGTAAAATGAGGGTCCCATCCTGAAACACCTGGAATCTGAAGGGCAAACCCAGTTAACAAGTGCCCAGAGGAATTCAATTATACACATGCACTGGAGTCTCTCATATGTCACGTCAGGTGGCCATTGGACAGACTTCAGAGAAAGAACAGATGCCAACCGTTATGAAAATGAATACATGTTTTCTTTACCCAAAAATGATTCATCTAATACCACAAGTCCACAAGCCTACAACCAAGAAAAGAAAATAAAGGAGACAGACAAGCAGATGTGTTCTGTCCTTGAACACAAGAAATACAAGAAAATTCTACTGCATTTTTACTTTAAATGAGCTATGTTTTGGAAGAGAAACTTGCTTGTTCTGACTTGCACAGTCTCTTCACAAGATGGAGAAGCTGACTTTGACATTGAGAACTGACCAGAAGCTGGTAATTGCAGATTTGTAGAGTGCAACATCTGTTCTTTGTCTAGTATGGCCTTAAAATACTTCAAGGAAGGGGGACCTGGGTGGCTCAGTCGGTTAGGCGTCCGGCGTCCGACTCGTGGTTTCGGCTCAGGCCGTGATCTCAGGATCCTGAGATCCAGCCCCAAGTTGGACTTCGTGCTAGGCGTGGAGCCTGCTTAAGATTCTCTCTCTCCCTCTGCCCCTCTTCCTGTTTGTTCTCTCTTTCTCTCTCTTTCTCTAAAATAAATAAATAAAATCTTTAAAAAAATATTTTAAGGAAGATAGAGTCTATCAAACCCCAAAGGTCTTTGAAATTAAAAACTTCACAGGAAAATTCATCAGCAGGTCAAATAAAGTGCTGGGTTTTGTAGCCATTACAGTTTAGAAATAACCAGATTGGGGGGCCAGGAAATGATTGCAAAGAACTCCTGAGGGGGATGTGGATTCTGCATCCATCAAAATCTGGCCAACCCTCCGAGGAGAAACGAGCTGGGACACCTGTGTGAAGAGCTGGATCTCTCTGACAGAGAAAGTGAGACTGTACTGAGATCTTATTCTTGCAATATTATCAAAAATAAAATACCCTTGGGGTGCCTGGGTGGCTCAGTCGGTTAAGCGTCTGCCTTTGGCTCAGGTCATGATCCCTGGGTCCCGGGATCGAGCCCCATGTTGGGCTCCCTGCTCAGCGGGGAGCCTGCTTCTCCCTTTTCCTCTGCCTGCTGCTCCCCCCGCTTGTGCTCTCTCTCTCTCTCTGTCAAATCCATCCATCCATCCATCCATCCATCCATATAATACCCTCAAGTACCACACCTCACCTGTTTGAAAAATCCTACTGGATGTGAGATGCTGATAAAGTTCATCGTTTTAACCTGGTTTAGTTGCTGGGAATAAAGGCGTGAAGGACGCAGATGCACCCTGTTTCTGTGGTGTTTCTATTCTTCTGGGCGGAAGCAGGCAATACACCAGTTAGCAAGATAATTTCAGGTAAGAAATAGGAAAAATAAAATGAGATAATGGGGTAGGAAACGATAGCAGGTGGGTGCGAAAGGCTATCTTATTTATTTTTAATTTTATAATGAAAAACCTTCAAGCAAATATAAAAGGAGAGCGTATAAGACATTTCTCAGATTCAACAATTACTATTTTTTCTTCATCTACTTCATTTGGCCCGTTTCTTCCTCCCTTTCTCCTTCTCCCTCCTCTTCCTTCCCCTTCTTCTTTTTTACTTTTTTCTGTTTTTAAGGGCAAAGTTTCTGAATTTAATTGCTGAAGTATTTAAAAATAAATCCCAGACTTCATTCAGCTCACCCCTGCAGACTTCCGTACACATCTCTAACAATTAAGGACCAGATAAGGTTTTCTAAAACTTTTGCTTAAATAAATTTATAATTCACAAAATTTTATTGGATAGATTATAAAATGATACATTATGTAACCATATGACATCGACATTTTATGGCAATCATGGTTATGTTAATTATAGAACATGATTATAAAATAATAAATGATGAAAAAATTACTAAACATTGAAACAACATTAAAAATAAAATCGTATAAATAGCCATAATCTAGACACCTGAACGTAGTAACTACGTGGATTTAGGTGCTTTTTCTTCCGTCTTTTAAATAGCCTTGTTATTACGATATACGTTTGGAAAGTACACATATCGTAAGGGCAGCTTGCTGAAGCACCATGAAGCGAACATATCTGTGCGACTACCACTCGGGAAGGGCTCCAGCTTTGTTTTTTTTCTTGCAGTTTATGTATTGAAGAAACTGGTCACTGACCTGTAGTTTACCACATGCTGGGTTCACTCAGTGTTTCTTCTGTCACTATATTTTCTGTAAAATGGCCATTGGATCTTGACTCTAGACCGGGGTCAAGATCAGTAATAGAGTTGAGTCATGATGAAAACTGAGGCAAAGGAAAAACCAGTAATACTGATTTGGTCTTTATTTAAAATACTGATAATTTGTTCCTCATGAATTTTTTGGCATTACTTTTGATTTTTAGAAATATTGTGTTAAGAGGTCATTGGACTTGATCACGGAGTTCTTTGGCGCCCCCCAGTGTTGGCTCTGGCTGCAGGCTTGCACAGTCTCAGGCTCAAGTTCTGCCAAGGATACTTCTTGGCTGACTGTGTATTCCTTTTGCATCACGTTACGAGGGACTTGCTGTCTGGCCGTCTTTGTTACATTAATGATCATTGGAGGAACGCTTGGGTGACTCGGTTAAGCATCTGACTCTTGATTTCCGCTCAGATCATGATCTCAGAGTCATGGGATTGAGCCCCATGTCAGGCTCTGCACTCAGCGGGGAGTCTGCTTGAGATTCCCTCCCTCTCCTTCTGCCCCTCCACCCACTCACATGCGTGCTCTTGCTCTCTCTCAAATAAATAAATAAGTCTTTTTTTTTCTTTTTTTAAATGATGATCATTGGAGGATGTCAGTCAGCTCTGACCACAACTGTTCCATATTGTACTGGAAATCCTAGCAAGTGTAAGAAGATAAGACATAAAGGCATTCAGATGGAACAGAAGAAATAAAACTGTCCCCCATCACAGATGGTATTATTGTCTAAACAAAAGATCAAGGAATCTAGTTCTAGAACTGAGTGTGTTTAGCAAGGTCATGGACTAGGTCAACAGACAAAAATCAGTCATTTTTCTATACTTCCAAATGAACAATTAGAAATTGAAGTTTAGGGGCGCCTGGGTGGCTGAGTCAGTTAAGCATCTGCCTTTGGCTCAGGTCATGATCTCAGGGTCCTGGGATCGAGCCCCGCATTGGGCTCCCTGCTCAGTGGGGAGTCTGCTTCTCCCTCTGCCCCTCCCCCTGACTTGTGCTCTCTCTCTCAAATAAATAAATAAAAATCTTTAAAAAAATAAAAAATAAAATAAACGAATGTAATGTGTCCAAAAATTAAAAAATAATTGAAGTTCAAAACCTTCAAAATGCTTTCAAAAATTCAAAAACATTACCATTTATAAGAGCTCCAAAAAGAATATGATATACTCAGCTCTAACTATAACGAAACAGCTACACAATCTATATGGTAAAAACTATGAAGCACTGACGAAAGAACCAAAGATCCAAATAAATGGGGAGACAGACTCTGTTCATGTACTAGAAGATTCACTATAGGGGTGTCTGGGTAGCTCAGTTAGGCATCCGACTCTTGATTTTGGTTCAGGTCATGATCTCAGGGTTGTGAGACTGAGCCCTGGGTCAGGCTCCATGCTGGGAATTGATCCTGCTTAAGATTCTCTCCTTCTCCCTTTGCCCTTCCCTGCCCCGATGCTCACACTATCTCTCTCTAGAAAAGAAGAAGGAGAAGGAGAAGATTCACTACAGTTAAACTGTCAGACTCAACGGATCTGGGTGATGTAAGACAATCCCCAACAAGTACCAGTTTGATTCTTCGTCGATACAGAGAAGCTGGTTATAAGATTTACATGTAAAAGTAATGTAACTGGAATATGCAAAATAATTATGAAAATAAAAGAACAAATCGGAAGACTCACACTAACTGATTATAATATATATTATAAGAAAAATGACAGTGATCAAACAGTACGGTATGGACTGACAAACAGGCATAGATGAACACGAAACAGAATAGAGACTCCAGAAATAGATTCATAAAATACGGTCAGTTTTAAAGAGTTCCATTGAAGTATAAATGACTTACGACAAACTACACGTAGCGTGAAGTGTGCAATTTGATAAATTTTGACACATGTGTATATCTGCGAAAACACTACCTCAGTCAAGATAACCAACATATCCATTATCTCCAGAACTTTCCTTGTGTCTTTTAGTAAACCTTCCTTCCTGCTCCTCCCCACCTATGTCCTGGTCGTCACCAATCCGCTTTCTCATGTATATGTTGCTTGACATTTCCCGACATTGTGTACGAATGGAATCATACAGAATGTACTTTTTTTGTCTTGCCTCTTGAGCTCGACATAATTACTTTGAGAATCATCCATGTCATAGCATATTGTCAGTAGTTCGTTCTTCTTTATTGCCGTGCAGTGTTCTGTTATATTCATGTATTACGCTTTGCTTGCCCATTCCTTATTGACCGACATTCGCGTTGTATTGGGTTTTGACTATGACACATAAAGCTGCTAGGAATGCTCGCGAACAAGGCTGCGTGTGGACATATGCTTTCATTTCTCTTGGGTAAATACCTAGAAGTAGAATGGTTTGATGATAATGGTAACTATGTGTTTAACTGTTAAGGAAACTGGCAAACTGTTTTCCAAAGTGGCTGCACCCTTTTACACCCCCCGCCCCAGCAGTGTATGAGAATTCCAGCTCTGTCACATGCTTGCCAACACTTCACGTTGGCCGGTCTAAAATGTGTGTGGTGATAAGTCAGCCTGGTCTTGACTTACATTTTCCTAACACTGGAGATCTTTTCCTAATGTGGAACATCTTTTCACACTTGGCATCCGTATATTTTCTCTTGTGACGTGTCTGTTCAAAGTTTTGACAAAAGTACGAAAGCAATTCAATTGTCTCTTTAACAGATGGTGCTGGAAACAATTGGATATCCATATTCGAACCTCAAGGAATACCTCCCATCATTTATGAGAAATAACTGAAAACGGATCAGGGAATTAAATGTCAAATTAAAAAAAAAAACGATAACACTCAGATTAGAAAAAGAAGAAAATCTTTGGGCTCTTGGATCACAAAACAAGTTCCTTTAAAAAACTTCTAAATTGGAATTCATTGAATTAAAACCTTTTGCTCTGTGGAAGACGCTGCTAAGAGAATGAAAAGATAAGCCACAGACCAAGGAAATATGTGCAAATCACATATCCTACAGAGGGCTTCTATCCACAATATATAAAGAACTCTGAAACCTCAACAATAAGAAAGCAAACAACCCAAATTTTTTAAATGGTCAGATCTGAACATGTACCTCACCGAAGAAAATATATAGATGGCAAATAAACATATGGACAGCCTTTCACATCACTAGCTCTTAGGGAAATGCAATTAAACACCACAAGGAGTTACCATTACATATATATTGGAAAGGCTAAGAGAAAAACTCTGATAATACAAAGTGCTGGCAAGGGTGTGGAGCAACCGGACTCTCAGGTGGGGCTGGCGGAACGCAGTGTGGTGCAGAACAGGCGTTCTGGAGAACAGTTTGACATTCCCTTATGAAGTTAAACACATACTTAACCATTTGACCCGGCCATCTCATCCGTAAGTGTTTACTGTAGAGCAGTGAAGACATACTCACTCCGGAACCTGGACACCGACGTGTAGTAGCAGCATTATTTACAATCGCCCCAAACTGGGAACTACTCAAATACTCTTCAGTGAGTACATGGGAAAAACAAAACAGAACACAGCAAAAGCCCTGTGATACGTCCAAACAGTGGACTAGCACTCAGCACGAATTAGGGACAAGCTCAAGCTATTGCGACACACAACGATGTGGAGGAATCGCGGATGCGTTATGCTAAGTGAAAGACGCCAGTGTCAAGAGACATCTGTTGTATGATTGCCTTCCTGTGACAGTCTGGACCAGGCTGAGCTATAGGACCAGATCAGCGTTGCCCCAGGGGAGGGGAGGGGGGCAGGAATGGAGTACAGAGGGGTAGCACGAGGAAATTCTTTGGGGGTTGGAATTGTTTTGTATCCCGTTTGTGGTGGTGATGACAAGAATCTATCCATGTACAAAACTGCATAGAACTGTACGACAAAAGCAGAGTTTATTGCATGTAAACTTTTAAAGCAATAAAAATGATTGATGGGTGGTGTCAGGTGTGTATGAGGCTGATTCCACGGCCCCCCTCCCCAACCCCGAAGTGCTTGAGGAAGGAACCAAAGGCCATTGTGGCTGGAACTCAAAGATCTGGGGGTTAGTGGGTAGCAAACCCAGTAAGGTCAGCGAGGTCAGACAGATGGGCAAGCCCAGATGGAGCCGTAGGAACACTTGGGTACGAATCTGTGCTTCTGGAAGATCGTCCTTGCTGCTATGTGGAGAACGGATGTATACTAGTGAGCTATGGCAAAGGGCTTTTTCATTTTTCAAAATGATTGATTAAAAAGAAAAGTAATCATACCTTGAGAGAAGAGGTCCAAATAACTGAAACATTCGACTGGGACTAAGGACCGGGAAGGAAAAGAAAACAGTTTGCTACTAAAATACTGCGCTGTCTTGGGGGCGCCTGGGTGGCTCAGTCGGTTATGCGTCTGCCTTCAGCTCAGGTCATGATCCAGGGGTCCTGGGATTGAGCCCCGCCTCAAGTTCCCTGTTCAGCGGAGAGTCTGCCTCTCTCTCTCCCTCTGCCCCTATGCCCTTCCCCATCCCCCACTGGAGCATGCGTGCTCTCTCTCTCTCTCTCAAATAAATAAAATCTTTTTAAAAATCCTGCTCTGTCTTGTGGTTGGACAGAACTTCCTTGTCTGGCTAACTCTAGTGATGCAGGACGGGGCTTCTTCCAATGTGTTTTCTTGGCCTTCTGTCTCAGAAGAGGCAAACACGGCGTCTCCAGGCCTTCAGAGGGTCCCAGGTCCAGGGCGACCTGACCCAGACCCCAGAAGCTTTATTGCCAGCTTCCCCCAGCTCACAGCTTGGGCCCCGTTGCTATAAACACACCGCTCAGGAGGCCCAGGCAAGTCTGAGCACCTCCCCGGAGCTAGCTTCTTTGCCAACCCCTCACGGACAAGCGAGGCTTACCCACCCTGGGAAGGGCTGGCATCTCTGACCTCAGAAACAACTGGAAAATGAGTGTGGTCAAGGCTGTCGGAAGGCCCATGAGTCACTACTTTAGGTGGCTTCTCATTCAATGCAGAAAAGGGGTGATTCTCGAGCGCCAATAGTGGTCTGTTTGCTGGACCCGCTGGCTGGCAGCAAAACCGGCAACCCGAAGCCCCAAGTCCAGGCTGACAAAATGGCTGCACCGACATAAGCCTGTAGGAGAGAGACAGGGAGAGGGAGAGAGATTTAAGCCCCAGCTCTAAGAATCCTTCACTCCCTCCTTTTTGCTGTCTCTGACTAGCCAATTCTCATTCAAAGGGGCCATTCCATTTATATCCCGTATGTGTCTGCCCCTCTTTCCTGCCTTTTTTCTCCTCTTCTCAACCCTGGTCACCTTGGGCGTGGACAAATGTCTCCTCCGAGAACGGGTTAGGCCGGCCTCCATGGGGATCACTTAGCATAAGGACCGCAGCCAAGCTCCATGGCTCAGTTTCAAGTTCCCTTTTAAATGAAAAACATCTGATACACTTTGTGCTGTCCTAAAGTCTTGGAGGGCACTGAAGGCAAAGGGGAGAGTCCTGACTCAGATTTAACTCTGCCTACACAAACATTGGTCATTAGGCTATTAAAAACAAAACAGAAATAGATTTTTGAAAAATAGAAGATAAAATGTACCTTTAATCGGCACCAGAAAACCCAATGAAAGGGTATTGGTGGATGAGTTCCCCAGAACACCCCCATGCATTGTCTTTCTTGTGTTCACCACGGACAATGTTGAAATTACCAGGATCAAGATGACACCTGGGAAAAAAGACAAACACAAGATCTGAATTGGGAGTCAGGAGAGGTGGGATCAAGTCACAGATCTTAGGCCAATCAGTGCTGTAGCCCTGGGGACATCAGTGACCCTTGCCCCCCTGAGAGTCTTGGTTTCTTCACGTGGAAGATAAAGGGCCAGGACTTAGTCTATGTCTCTAAAAGCTGTTACACCCGGAAGTTTTTCATACTGCTTAGATTCTCCAGCTTGTACCTCTGGTCTTAAATTTCCCACCTTCTCTTTACCACATATGTCCTCATCTCTGTGGGAAGTCTCTGAATATCCCGGTGCTGCCCCCAAGCCAATTCAGTTAAAATCACATCTCTAGATCAGCCGTCTCAGTCAAGCTTCTCTTCCCCCTTTACCTCAGTAATGAAGGCATTTAGGGTGTGACCTAAGCGATGGCGTTCCCTTGTATCTTTAGGGTCACCCCCTTCTATATCTGGGAGAGAAACAGGGGTTGTCTCCCTTCTCCCACGTCTGAGTTTCCCTGGCCTCTGTCCCTCTGAGCCCTGTTCTCTTCCTGGTGGCTCTGGGTTCTGTGTGGGCCCCACTCAGGTCAACACGGGGCTAGGCCGCCCCCAGCGTCCTGCTCCTTCCAGAGTCATGGCTACGGGAGGGCGAAGACAGACTCCTGTGTCTCCGGCTCTCTTCACAACATTGTCACGCAAACGTGAATAAATGCATCAGACTTCACTAAAGGTTAGACAAATGACAGTGACAACGTATAAGAGGGAGAATTTTAAAGGGCCACCAATACCATTTTTCTTGGAAAAACATCCAAGAAACGAAACATTTCACAGGAGGAAACTCTTTAGGTGGGTACCCTGCAGAACTTCATCTTGTTGCCATGACCTTATTCTGGAGAGACGCCTTCCTCCACAAACCTCCCCGCTCCGGGGTGTGCATCCCCTCCTGTGCTTAGGAAACCCCACCTGCCATCTTTAGAGACTGACTGCCTGTCACCCAAGGATCTCCCAGCCCCACCCAACTCCCCAGAAGTTCATTTAACTAAATCTTGGTTACTCTGTCCAGAATGGCTCAGCAAAATAGTCCAAGATGCCCTTGGGCTCCCCAAGTCCCTCAGAGCCAGAGAAACTGTGGGGGATGTGGGGGACTCCATATCTGGTCCTCCTGCCGGTGTCTCACCACTGTGAATTGAAAAATAGGCCTCTTTATTCTTCCAATCATCCATGCACCGACCGCGCCCACGTGCCCTTTGCAATGACAGTTCCCAGAGACCACAGACTAACTTTAGACCCTTATGGAGAAAACAAAACAAACTTTCTCTCCCCAACTTCCCATCCTTTGCAAGACTTCCCCCTTGGGGTTTTACTTTACATTCTTTTGGTGACCAGAATATTCTTCTACGTTCAACTCTTCCCCAACCATTTGACTTTCCAATAGCGCTCCCTTTGTCTGGCCAAGAGTAAGGAAAAGGGGCCTACGGGTCATACGCCTTTTGATAGTAGCTGTGGAGCTTCTCGAAGTTTCCCCCTGGAAACTTGGAAGATACTCCTTGTCATTCGAGAGACAGATGACATTCTTGGGTGATGGGGCCGGGCGGCTCCCAAGCTCCGTCTGATTGTGGGGACTGGGGAACCTAACGACTGTGAGGGAATAAGTCTCCCAGTTGTAACGACAATAGAAAGGGTGATGTCTGACCTATGCTGACCAATTGTACAGCATTTCTCAATCCTGGGTGCATATCTGAGTCACCCGGAGAGCTTTAAAAATACCAATACCTCACCCCTGCACTATTAAATCAGAGTCTCTTGGGGTGAGGTCCGGGCATCGGTGGTTTTAAAAGCCTGTGGGTGATTCTAATGGGCGGCCAGGGCTGAGAACCACCGGCGTGTAGGGATGACACAATACCACAGCTGGAAAAGGTCCCGTTTGGTTGCACCCGAAATGAATTGTGCCCCCCTCGTTCCATCGGACTCCGTCCAGCCTCCAGAATTCTGGGTGAAATCTCAAATGGAGTGGGGAGGGCGGGCGGGGGGAGGGGGTCCTCCACTACCGCGACTGTGGAAGGTGGTGGAATGGCAGTTCCTACCCGTCCCAAGGGCAGTTTCCTACCACTTATTTTTAACGTAAAGAGCTGACCGCAAGTACCACCCAGTGCCTGGTACAGAGTGGACTCACCCAGTGCAGAACTTGCGGGAACGAGCAGTGCGACCCCAGAGCCGAAGTAGGCCGTTACCCCTTGCCACCACCAGATGGCGACATAACAAACACCGCGGGAGAGCCGAATGTCCACATTGCCAAAATGAAAGGGAAGAATCCCTGAGCCTGCAGGTAAAAGATGGAGCCCAGCTGGGGGGTCTGTTCCTTTGGCTTTGGCCCTTCATCCTTTTATAGAAGTGGGTCAACAGAATTTAAAGTGATTTTTTTTTTTTAAGTGAGACCCGTGGCACATCTCTCTCCTAGGAGGCCAAGCCACTTGGTTTGGACATGTGTGTGCTCACAGCAGCCAGCGCAGGGAGGCCAGGGCTAGCCCTCCACCAGCTTGCATTGCTCTTTCGGGCTTTTTCCATGTGCATGCACCCCCATCATCAAAAAGGGAAACAGAACAAGCAAAACCCTCCCGTAAGCCTGCGGATGACCGAGGGTAGCATGTTCTCAAGCCTGCCTCAGTTTCCCCAAAACTAGGTGCTCAGCTTCAGATGTGTGCCGGGTGCAGAGGCTCAGGGGGAAGCGGAGGGGGTGGAAGCCCCTTGGTCTGTGACCACGCGGAAGTGGGGCAGTGGGAGTGAAGGCCGGGCCCCAGCAAGAGCGCTGCTGGGCCGTGTGGCCACGTCCCTGAGGTCCAGTCGCTGACATGGGAGCTGGCCTCAGAGGCTTCCGCAGACTGCTGAGGCTGCGGGCAGTGACAGTCTCTGGCCTAGGTTGCCCTGGACCTCACCTCCCGCCAAATCACGCCTCCGGTCTCCAAGACCAAGGCCAGAGTGGAAACGTGCCAGGCAAGAAGCCTGTCCTTCCTGAGGGTGAACTGGGGTCGAAGCAGCAGTGGAAAGAGCGCTCAGGGCTGAGGGGGGGACATGCTCCAGGCCAAGGTCGGGCTGGGTGGCTGACGGGCACGGGCAGCCTGTAGATGAACGGGTGGCCGGGGGACCTGGACTAGCAGCCAAACGACAGAGAATCCCCACGCTCCGAATCTAGTCTGGGCAATCTTCCAGACGGGCCTTGGCCACCACGGCCACGCCCCTCCTGCAGGCCGCGTCTGTCCCTGTCTGCAGTGGCTGTCGCAGGACTGACTCTAAGGCCTCCTGGATGCCTACTCTTCAATTTTCCCCATCGTGACAACAACAGCATTGTCTGAGCTCCTCCCTGCATCCAGCCGTCGGCTGGCTCTCCCACAAACACCATGTCATCATTGAAACAGCACCGACTCCATGAAGGAAGATGGGTCATCTCCATCTTCCTCGCAGAACAGGAGACCGAGACTTGGTGAAGTCAGGCCACCATCGTCTCAGTTTGCGCATGTAGCTGGTGTGCGACAGAGCCAGCATTTCAGGCCCCGTCTGGCTGACCCCAGGCCCTCTTGATTCTGTGGCCCGGATGTGTGCAACAAGTACGGACTTCGTTCCAACACGCTCAGAAGCGAGAAAAGTCACACTGCTACGGCGGCAAGCCCTCACTTGCCAGGGTCAGCACCATGGCCAATGTCAGGGACGCCTGGGTGGCTCAGTCCTTAAGCGTCTGCCTTCAGCTCGGGTCATGATCCCGGGGTCCTGGGATCGAGCCCCGTGTTGGGCTCCCTGCCTGGCGGGGAGCCTGCTTCTCCCTCTCCTGCTCCCCCTGCTTGTGTTCCCTCTCTCTCTGTCAAAGAAATAAATGAAATCTTAAAAAAAAAAAAAATGATGGCCAGTGTCAGCCATCAGGAACCCTCGGCTTTAGCCCATTTTCCTTAAACGACAAGAGGCAAAACTTATATGCTGAAGCTGTACGGGGCTGGGGAGTTAATCCCAGGGCGGAGACATGGAGAGAAAGGGGAAGTGAGGCAGAGAAAAAGCAAAACACGAAACGGTCTCTTCTGAGCTGGCTGTGGCCCCACGAGTAAGAAAGGACCACTGGGCCATGCTGGATATCTCTGGGGAGACCACATGAACCCCCCCCCCCCGACCTGGGTTGGGGAGAAGAGCCGGGAGTCTCCCTGTGGCTTCCTCCGTGTCTCAGGTCTCTCGCTTGTCAAAATCCACCCCGTGGGGCACTAACTCACTCCCTCCGCCCCCAGGTTGTGTACCTGGGCCTTCTGGGCAGCTCTGCGGCCAGCCTCGGCGGGTCCTCTCAGAATGGGGTACAGTAAAGGTCATGCCCAAACCTGGTGCTCACCCCAGGGTGGCCGAGACAGCCTGCTGTGTTGGGAGGTGGGTGACAGTGGTATCAGGGGCTCTCCATGGAGCAAGACTGGGGCTGGGGTGGGGTGGGGGGTGGGGCAAGTGGGCTCCAGCAAATCTGTCTTTCCATTTCTTTCACGCTAAGTTCCTTAGCTTGTCATGCAACACTCTCTCTGGCGGGCGGGGGAATGGGGGCTTAGCACTTTCCCAGTGCACCCACACACCCTGCTTCAGAGCTCCCCTTAGCCCAGGAAGCTCCCAGATATGAGAGAAAGGTACCTAAGAGGTCACAGTCCTGTGGGCTCTGGGTTTGGCTGGCACAAGCATGTTTTGGTGTAAATTAGAAAAACAAAACGCTCTTTCTTCCTGGTCACCGCTCATGCCAGAGTGCACAGCTGGGTTTCAGTGCACTCCTTTGCCACCCATACAGAGAGGCCTGGCCCACCACACTAGATTGCGGATGAGAGAACGGGCCCAGAGAGGTAGAGGCCCTTGCCCAAAGTCACACAGGCCCACACCCAGGACTCCATTTCTGACTTGAATTTAGCGACTGCCTCCTGCTTCACCCCCAGGGCCCAGTTGGGCAGCCTTGAGACTACCCCGCCCCCACCCTACGCAGAAGCAGTTTTTGAGATTTTCCAGATGCGTCTGGCACTGACCCCATGTTCTGACCCGTTCAAGTGCCCAAGGCCACGAGAAGAGGCCTCCTCCCCAGGACCTGCAGAGACTCGGCCCCTCGGGCCTTTGCCAGTGACCTCATGGGGAATGGCTGCCTGCCGACTTCCTGTTTTTATACTCTTTCCTACTCTGCTTGTTTTTTCTACTTTGTTGTTCTTTGGTCATTTTTGGTTCTCCTCCCCTAGCCCACCCTGCAAAACCAAACTGCATTTTATTGTGACTATTTTAAATCCATGTTTAGACAGGAAGACGTTACCCTTTCTTTTTTCCATTTGAGGAATCGGAGCTGAGGGTTATTTCTCCCTCAGCTTTCTCTCCCTCCCCATTCCCTGTGGTTTTTTTTCCCCAAATGAGAGTCTTCAGGTCCCACAGCAGAGAAGAAACAGACTCAAAAGCAGTGCCCGCGAGGACGGTGTGAATTCCGGATCCTGGCTGTACTAGAAAGTTCCCTTCCACTGGATGCCGTCCTCGTGGGCGGAAAGGAAGGGGTCTGCCAGCTTCCCCTCCGGGGCATCCTCAGCTCCCTAAAACAAAAGACTCGCCCCCCACTTAAAAACCACAGGGACTCCCCACTTCCTCCCAGATCACGTTTAAATTCCTTAGAACGCAGCAAAGACCTTCCAAAGACAAGCCCCAGGCAGGCAGCTTTCAACCTTGTTTACTCTTACTCCGTCTGCGTCTCCCTCCCTCTACCCTGCGTCCTCCCTTCCAGCCTCAGCCGGGCTTTCCCTCTTTCCTGGAAACACCCTGCTCCTTCCTGCCTCCCTTTCCCTTTCTCTGCTCCGTGAACTCTTCTTACCGGGGAAGGACTCAAATGCCGCCTCCGCCAGTATGCCCTCGAGAGCTTCTCCAAGTAGAATTTGTTACTTCTTCCTCCGTGTTCCCTTAGCACTCTGTCCCTTAGGGTAAATGCAACATACTTAATAGTTAAGAACCTCATTTCTACGCTCTCTTTGGTGGTATTTGCCTCACTTGAGTATTGTCTGCTTTTGTTTTATTCTAGTCTCCTCTTCTTTCTCCTTGGATCAGTCACTCGTGTTTATATCTATTTGCTTATAAGTGTTCATCTCTGGGATCAATGGCTTTCTCTGCAATCCTGCGTATGCTCAGGGCGTGCCTGTGTGTCCGGGGTATGCACGAACATTCTGCTAGCTGTCGCACTGAGATAGAATTCCATCACTAGGGCCATGAAGCAAGGCCTCCGTGGGAAGGCATGCACGGCAAAGGTTGGCCCCTCGCAGTGTGGATGTCCCACAGAAAGCTTGTGGATCATTTAACAGGAAATTAGAACCTGGGGCAGGTGGGGAAGGAATGCCTATGTCTTCAGGGCAGTGCTTATCAAAATAGAGTTTCGGAAACATCCATATCAGAATCACCTTGTGGGGTGGAAGGCTTTTTAAAAATTGAGGTTTCTGGACCCCAACTCAAGCCTTATGAATCCAAATCTCTAGAGGTGGTCCCAGGAACCTGAATTTTAATCAACTACTAGGACATTCTATCGTACCAGAGTTCGAGAACCACTGATCCCGGGGTTTTGGGAGCTGGTGTTGAGGCCTCTAAAAGTGTGCTTGTCAGGGTCACTCCTTGTCAAACTGCCGGAATGTCTAAGTTAGTGGTTGCCTTTCAGACCGCATTTGTCTGCTGTCTTTGGCGGTGTTCACTGGAACGCTGCCCCCTTTTTGAAACTTTACACTCGCTCACTCGCTATGTTACCTCCTGTTTCTGGTTCATAGCCTCATTTTTTAATCATTTGTTTCCACACTCTCTACCCCTCTCCTCTTCCTCCAAATGCCCCCTAGGGAGGGGCCTTGGGTCTTCATGCAGGTCCTGACCTTGGCCCTGTCCTTGACATGCCATACCAGACCTGTGGCTCGTACCACCGCATATGACATGGATGGTGTCTAAGTCGATGTTTCCAGCACAGATGCTCTCGTTGACCCCCATTCCCACTGGAGCTCTCCATTGGGATGGTCCCAAGGCATCCCAAGTCACACGTTTCTAGAACTGTTCTGTGGATCTTCCTCCTCTAGTTCCTCTGTTTGCAGGAAGCATCCGCTAAGACACCAAACTGGATGACTGAGGGTCATCCTGTCCCTGCCAAGCTAGCTGTGTCACCTTGGACACCTTACTTATCTCTCTGTGCCTCCACTTCCTCATCTGAAATGTGGACATAACGATGGTACCTACCTCACTTGGTTGTGAGGATTACATGACTTCGTGCATATAAAGGGCTTAGAATGGCACCTGGCATGGCGGAAGTGCCCATTGCATGGCAGCTAGTAATGATAATAATGACAGTAACAGATACTTCGTTATTTTTTTATTTTTTATTATTCCAGTGTCTTCCTTCTCTCTCGCTTCCCACGCTCCAGACAGTCACAGTCCATTTTCTCTCTGCAACACTCCCTTTCTCTGATATCTGCCCCTTCTTCCCAATCACCTCTGCTCACTCTCCTCTTAGTTAGAGTGTCCTCACGTCATCCCTGGACTTGTCTCGGACTGACCTTCACCTAGACTCCCGTCTCCTTTCTCACCGTTGAGGCTCCTTAAAAACAGAGGCCATGCTTTATGCCTCTTTGTGTCCCCCAGCACCAACTGAGGGCATAAGACCTTATAGGACAAAGAGATGAAACGATGCACGGATGGACAGATGGTAGCTGGACAAAATCAAGCATTATGTACAAATCTTTGAAGGGGAAAGATGCCTTCTAAATCAAGGTGGTAATGGACAGTCAGGAACTTGGGCAGGCAAATTCTAAAGAAGGTGGGATCCCCAAAAGTTGCTTCTGAACGAAAAAATAGCAGTAGCTTAATCAATTTTATTATTATGTCTGATGAAGCATATCACCCAGAAGGATCTTGGGACGATATGTCACTGTCGACCATTGGTCAGTGTCCACTTATTCTCAAGGGAGAGAAACGCTGGACCTGAGGTTTGGGGTTTCCCACTGCTAGACAGAGAGTACTGTTGTCAGACAGAGATATTTTATCTGCTTTTCCTGACTTGTGTGAAATATTCCCTCTGAACCTTCCCACTTCCTTTCTTCTCGTTCCATCCTCTTCCTTCCTCCATGGGATGGAGCTTTTCTGATGACTAATTGGGTCGGGGGAGCTGATAAGAAGTGTTGTATCCTTGGAAAGTCCTTGCATTTTATTTTGCTAACGATATCTCATGAATATGATTCTTGTAGGGCCGTTCCCAAGAGCCCAATCAGCTCTGGACACAAGAACAACACTGAGTTTCTGTGCCTATCAAGCTGATGACTGGATCTATGAGCGGAGTAGAGCCATTTGTACACTGTCCCAGGCAAACCTGGGAAGCCACCTCGAGTCCCAAACTGTGGGTTTCTGCAGTCCAGTGACATAAATAATGTCTGGCTGAGTTCACTCAAGGAGTCCTAGCTTCACCATCACTGTTCCTGGGAAATGAGACTTAACTCACTGGAAAATCCCCTTCCCAATTGGCCCTCTTGGCATTTAGCTTTGATAATTGTTCTGTCTTTGTTCATTGACCCCTGACTGAAAAAACAGAACAAGGATGGCAACTATAAGACATACATATCGCCACTACCCCGCGCACGTTCTTTGCACACATTCCTAATGGATTACGGCTTTCTTTTCCAGTCACCTGGACTTCAAATTCTACTCAACATGGCCTTCCAGGAAGACACGACCAATCCAGTAAATTTGTTAGATGAGATGTTACATATTTATCATTCCTGGTCTAAAGGTGTCTGTGCACTTTTTAAAGAAGTAATATCTCAATTATCTATGACTGTATGATACGCCAACCCAAAGATCAGTGGCTTAAAAATACAGTATATGACCTCATGGTTCTACAGGTCAGCACTTGAACTGAGCTCAGCTGGGCCGTTCTGACTTCGTCTGGCCACAGTCCTCAAGTAGCTTGATGGGGACTGGAGAGTCGAAACGGCCTTACTCACGTGATGTGTAGTTGGGGCTGGCTGTTGACTGGGCCACGTGCCCCCAACAGGCTGGCCGGCCCAGGTTTCTTCATGCGGTGTGCAAGTTTCATGTGCTTTTCAAGTTCCACTTGTATCACCTTTACAAAGGTCTCACCAGCCAGGCAAATCAAGCCCAGAGTCAGGTTCATTGGAGGCCATTTCTGTAACCGTCTCCTCCAGGTCAGGTGGCATTTCATTGATCAGAAACCTATCAAGTGCCTACGATAGGAGCCAGGAACGGACAAAGGACAAATGACAAAGGACTGGGAAGCACTCTGAAGACTGGAAACATTCTGGCTAGATGCAAAGAAAGAAGAATTAAAACCACGAGCCGAATCACGGCAGGTGCAATTATCCGTGTGTGCGTGCATGCTGGATGAAAGAGGGGCACTGAATTATTTAATTTCCTCTATTGTCCATTTCATGTGGATTTGTGCAGCCTAGGTTAAATGAGTACCTCTATTGTTGTCCAGCTCGATGTGTCCCTTACAGCTTTTTTTCAGACTCTGAAATATTTAAAACAATCACATAAGTGTATTCCTTATGACCACAAAGAGCTACTTGAGATTTTTTTCCCCCTAGAAACCTGGCCAACTCTGAGACTGAGGCTCATGCTTGCTGACTCTGATATTTCCTCCCTCCGGGCATTCCTGCCACCCACAGCTGCTCCAGGCTGAGCAAAGTTCAGAGGCCAAATACTTACGGCTCAAACAGCCTCTCCAGTGGTGATGGCAAAGAGACAATTCCACTTGTGAAAACAAACAGTCATCCTTTCCATTTACATAGCTCTTGAGCCTTCTTTTCAAAGCGCCTTCCTGTCCTTTCCCTCATCAGATCGTTCCCCAAACCCTGTGGGATGGGCAGAGTGGGTAACAGAGGGGGAAACTGAGGCCCAGAGAGGGGCCCATGAATGACAAAGCTGAAAGTGGAGCCCCAGGTTCCCATTGCAGATCTTGGCTTGTTCCTCGGATCACTCCGCCGTGAACAGAGCTGCATGCTCTCCCGAGCTCTAGCAAGTTTGCTCTAAAAACCCTTCTGGAGTTTTCTACTCCATACCCTACTTACTAATCCACATTTTAAACTTGCTTTACTTTGCATTCACAAAGAAGGAATGAGGGGAAAACATCAAACATTCCCCCCCCCCCCCCCCCGGGGCCTGGCTTCTAAATCTTTTGTTGCCAGGAGTGGAGACTGAATTGTCTTTGAAGTTCCAACTTCCAGCCCATAAATGATCCAGCCAGCGTCCTCCTGATGGAAACCAGAGGCCCAGAGCCAATTTCACTGTGACAACCCACCCTACCTCCTCCAAACAAAATGGGATCCAGAAGAATTTCAAACTGAACATCAAGAGGAGGTTTGGAGAGGGGAATGCCACTGAAGGAAGCCCAGTGGAGCCCCCCCCCTTGCTCCCATGCCACTAGACTGTTGGGGGTGAGACGCAGGCCTGCTTTGACGGCACCTGTCACCTCCTTTCCCCACCAGCTCATCTTCTTTGGGAGAGCTGACTTTTTTTAAATCACTACCCTGGAGCATAGGAACCTTCTGGAAAGCTGGGACTGGTGTAAGTCAGGGCGAGTGAGAGAGAGCGATGCCACCGCTTCCCCACATTCCTTATGCGTGGCAGACATGGCAGTCTCTCTGGTTGGGAAGGGAAGGTTAGAGTCTCATGTTGTGTGACCGTTGAGGATGCCACTGCCACTTGCTGAGGCTGGCATGATGGATAGACTCTATCAACTCTGTAGTCCCCGGTGACCCAAAAGCCTTGAAGGAAGGAGGCAGAAGTGGGAATTATTGAGGCGACTGTGAGGTGGACGAACTTTTCCTTCGAGCTCCTGGAGCCCCTGTGCTAGGCCTTGAATACAATGGGTGTGGTCAACTGTAAAAAAAAGCTTGTTGCTACGGGAAAGGTGCCTCGAGGGCTTTGACCGGGAAAGGTGCCTCGAGGGCTTTGACCTTGGCCTCCACCATCAGAGCTTGCCGTGAAGTTTTCCCCATGGCCTTAACATAGGATCGATTCCTGGTCATTCATCCGTAAGATTCAGAAAACACAAAAGACTGTCAAGAGGCACAAAAGAAATGCTCTGCAATGTTACTAAACAAACGAACCAGATGAGTGAGGAAAACAGCAGAGCTGCTGACGCAGAAAGGCACAGTAGAGCCCAACCGGTCTGATGCCTAGTTAACCAATGAATCATCAGGACCAGAATAGGAAAGCAACTTCCTTAAAGCCACACAGCACATTGGCAGAACTGGAGCCCAGGATTCTCACGAGAAGGCCGACATTCTTTTGACTTCACAGCACAATCTCTCCTTTCTTGTACACCCCCACTCGTAGTCCTCTATAAATCTGCCCCTGCACCTCTCCCCCATCCAGCCACCTCCTCCCTCGGCAGAAGATTCCTAGTTCACTGGTTCAGCCACTAGGGGGCTCAGTTTAAGAGGTGCTACTAAAGTGTGGTGGGCGACCTGGGGTAGGAGGAGTCTTGCCCTACTTCTAACAAATAGGACAATTTGTGTTTCTGTGCTGAGGACTTTGGACAGTTCTCCAGATCTCAGGGCCTAGATATTAAGTGAGAAGTAGGTGTATCACAATGGGCCAGGAAATCCCCACGGAATTTAAGGAAACATGTCCCCATTTACTGCGGCCAGCCGGAGAGAAGGGAGGCAGAGAGATGGAATGTCAAAGCGCGCTAAAGGCAGGTAAATACCGACTGGTCTGATAGACGTAGCACGCATTTCAAGAGTATCCAGACCTGAGGCTCTAGAAGCCGAGTAGCTCCCGTAAGTGACTTTGAATGAAGAGCCCTTGCTTTTACAAGACATTGTATCTCAGCTGTGACCCCCATTCTCACAGCTGGTGTTTCCCACTGCCAGGAATCTGGAGAGTTCCTTCCTGATCTCGGACAGTGCAAATAGCGCTGCATCTGGGACCAATAGGCCTGGCCTCCGGTTCTCGGGTTGTCCATCCCCCCCCCCCCACGTTTAATGGTGCTTCTAGTCCTTTAGGCCAATCTCTGGGTTTCATTTTCCTGACATATGAAAATCAAGAAGCTGCAAGCAATTTGATTTCTGGGAATGTATTCAAAAAAGGCATTAAGAATTTAGGCAAATATTTCGCGGCATGAATGTTCGTTACAACCCTGTTCTTAATAGAGAAAAAGTTGGAATAATAACCTAAGTGTCCAGCAGCAGGGGACTAGTTAAATAAGCTTAGTGGTTCAGGTAATAGGATAACACATAGGCATTAAAAGGATGTTGATAAATGTATCCACGGTACAGAAAATGTTAGGTAAAAAGGGGGAAAATCACAAAAATAATATATATAGGACGAATTCATTTTTGTTTAAAAAAGGTACATATGTATGTGTGTATAAAATACATGTTATATGTATTTTACTATATATAGTATATCTACTATATAGTATAACATTTACTATATAGTAGATATACTATATATATTACATGGTATATAGTATATATAGTAGATATACTATATATTAAATGGTATACAGTATATGGTATATATAGTATATATACTATATATATTACATCGTATATAGTATATGGTATATATATAGTATATATATAAAAGTATAACATTTATTATACACATTTCATGATGCATATTTTATATTCTGTATTATATTATGTATAATAGCACAGATATTTATTTTTACCCAGGAGAATATTCTAATGATCTAACACAGTGTTAATAGTGCAAAATATTATCCAAATTGTAGAATCCAAATTTGACTTCTGGGAATGTATCCAAAGAAAGCAGTAAGAATTTATGCTATTTACCTAGAGGGCTATTTTAATTATCCATCATAGTGTTACCAGGGATTGTTTAAAGTTAAGTGAGATTACGGATATTTTACCATTTTCCCCCCCTCTGGCTTGGCTCTGCTTTCCAATTTTCTATCATGAGCAATGGTGCTTTTTAAAAAGAAAAAGCAATGAAAGAAACTCTATTCTGACCAAGGGAGGGCGGGGCTTGGCTGGGAGAACTGAGGTTCGGTCCAGCCCCTGAAGTCTGCGCGGGGCGGGAAGAGCGCGGGACCGGGTGGCAGCGGGGGCCACGCCCTGGGCTGAGAGCCCGGGAGGCCCGCATCTCCCTTCCACTTCGCCTGGCGCTCTCTGCAAATACCTTCTCCGCCCAGCTCGGGCTCCGACCCGGAGTTACTCATCCCCAGCTTTCGGCCTTATTTTGACTCACTCTTCAGACATCATTTCAAAGGAATTTCTGTTGAACCACAGCGCCCACATGAAGCATCCTACTAAAACTTCGTTTTCGCGAAGTTTCAGCAGACAGATGACTTAAATTAGCCACACTGGCCTCGCCCGGAAGCCCCCTCACCTCCAACTGCCGGCGCAGTTGTCGCTGGTGGGCCGGATCCACTGGCGAGCAAGCTCCATTTTAACACACACACTCGCACACGCACACTCGCACACACGTGTGCGCTCACGCAAGCATGCGTGCACACACATGTGAGCACACTCGCCCCTACATCCACACAGCCCGGCCAGGCGTTAAACCGGCTGCATGCTCCCTCCTCCGCTTGAATTCCCAGCGTGGACTGGTGGCTGGGAGCAGTGGAGGCACTCCTCATGTGGCCCGGCCCCTACTTGAGTGGTTGAAAGGAAACTACCACCGGTACCACAGTCAGTGTGGGTTTGGAGGCCATGGAGAGATTCCCTACGAGTGAGAGGGTCTGGATGAACTGTTCTGGGCCGCAGGGCACTCAGACATTCGGGCCGCATTTGGGGGTGGCCTCTGCTCTCTCCTCCTCTCCTCTGGATGCTGCTTTTCCTTTTTGTTTATCTTTCCCCTCAGGCCCACTCAAGGGAAGCTCTTCCACCCCTCTTGACCCTTGGAGAAGTTTGCGTGGGCTTCGGCATCTCTTGGCCGGCCCCTTGGGGGATGCCTTGATGTGCTATTTTTCCTTTAGTGGTTAAGGTCCCCTGAGGCCCCCTTGACCCTTGTAGGCTGGGCTGGTTACACTTGGCTCCAGCCTGGACTCCACTGTGTGTGACCAGAGGCAGTGTAATAGGGTAGGGGTGGTGGGAAAGGGGGGTGGGGGGCTTTTCCACGTTTTTAAAGATAATACAATAACATCACGGTTGAGACGAAGATGCAAGTATGGCTAGAGAAAGGGAGATTGTGGGACCGATGGGCAAAAACAGTTCCCACTACCCCACCAACCCCCAGCTGCCACTGGGCACGCTCCCCCCAGCCTAGCTCTTGACCGCCTCTCTGCCTGAGCCGAGGAAGCTCTCCCTGCGAGTTCTTGAGAGCCCTGCGCTTCTTTCACCGAGAAGCCCTCTGCTCCCTGCACCTACGGTCTGTCTTGCGGTGTGTCTCTGTTTAACCCTATGACAGCTCCGAGACCAACCTCAGCCCACTGTTGGTTTCTGAGCCTCATCTCTGCACCACGAGCTTGGAAACTCCCATCCCAGCCTCCCCTCCCAGGCAAGGGCTCCAGCCCCTCTTCCCCCCACTGCATGCACTCTCCTGCCCACATTAAGGGACTCCTCTCTCTATCCCTATGTCTCTTCACTCTGTCCCCAGAACAGGCAGATTCTCCCTTTCTCACCCAGTCCTCTGCAGCGGGGCCCCCTTTAGCTCCCGTTCAATTGTCAGGGTAGCCATTACTCCCGCAGCATCCGTGCAAAGGTGAAGGCTTGCGGTACCCTTCCCATCAGCCTCCCCGGCGCACGATCCAAGGCCCCCAGGGAGCGCTGGATCCCAGCTTCTCCTTTACAACTAGCACTTTGGGTCACAGTTAGCTCCCTGGCTCCTGATGGTAAGGATAAGGACTGGATCTTCTGTATCTATTATGTTTCCGCTCTACTTAGTACCTATTTCTTTAACTTGTGTTTGAACAGATATCGAATGAAGTCGAGATGGTGATACGGGAGACAAGACAGAGTCATCCCTCATGGTGGACTGGGTCGTCAAATTGTGCCTGCCTGCCAAGAGGGAAGCCAGAAAAGTTGCCTGAATGGGCAGAAAGGAATTCACCTGTCGGAAGTGGGGTATGGGTGTGGTAGGGCAAGCAACACCATACTGTATGTCTCTTCCCAATGGGGGGAAGCCCCCGTGAGCCTTCCCCGGGGACTGCTTGACAAGGCCCACCCTATCTTACTCCTTATCATTCATTCAACACCTTTTATCAAGCACCAACTGTATGCCAGGTCCTAGGTTCAAAGCTAGTGGGGAAACTGAGCCACCGATCAAGCAACTTATCCAAGGTCCCCCAGCCGGTTGGTGGAAGAGCTGGAAGGCAAACAGAGCTCGCTCCTCAGCCCTCGCTCTTCACCTCCATGCCGGACGTTTGAGATGGAGGAAAGAACTCATGCATTCCCTGGGTTTTGTCCAGCTTGGAATCTGCTGGGAATCTGACCTCCCAGCAGGTGGAGTCTGTCAGTTTTTGGAGCAACGGAGGGAAGGGGCCGAGCACATCCCCAAGTCTCTAGTCGGGTCATCTGTCCCATTGGCTTCTGCTCTCGACTGACTCCTGCCGGTGACGCGTGGGTTGGGCATTTGTGGGGATAAGCGCGGCTAAGCGTGGGGATAAGTGATAACCTCCAGTTCTCAGGATGAACACCGCGTGCAGCCGTGGCTGGCTGAGATGTTTGGACCTGGTGTTTCCACTCAACAGCACAACCCAGATTTAGGTTCCTGAGATATCCTAAGCAGCCACCCCCTTAGATCTTTATCCTCCTCCTGTGTCCTTCCTGCCACCTGTAGTCTAAATTTAGCGACCAGCACAGGAGAACACCCTCTGCCTGGCCTCAGGCCACTGAGCTGCTAATGAGCGCTGGGCCCCAGTGGGGGTGGAGAGTTGGTGTGGTGTGGGAGCCCCAGGATAGTCGTCCTGCTGGAGTCTCCTGCACTGTGGGCTTCCTTACAATTGTTTCTTAGCTTATGTAAATAATATCTAAATTGGAAAATGCAGAAAAATAGGAAACAAAATAAATCACATCTGTATATCCTTCACTAAGAGATTTCCTTGTAATATTTTGCCCAGTCTTATCTCTTCATATTTGAGTTATATTTTTATCCTGATGATCATAAAAGCTTTTCAATATTTTCCAATTCATTTTTTGTTTACAGAGTTGAAATTACACCACACAGTCAATTTTGTATCTCATTTCGCCACTTCTCATTCTGCAGTTTTCAACTTTTTATGTCAAACTTTTAAAGACCATTTGTTCACACAGTATTTTGTGGTTTCAAGAAACTATGGCTTACTTAGCCATTCCCTTATTCTGAGGGTGCTTCCAATTTTTTGCAATTATAAAGTATACAACTTGATGAGGAACGTTGTTACGCCTGGGTCTTTAATGAGGTTTAGAATTACTTCCTTAAGATCAATTTCTAGAAGTAGGATTATGAGATAAAAGGCTATGAACCTTTTTAAGCATTGTGACCTTTCATGCTGAAAGGTTTTCCATCTTACATGATCTCCTCCCAGCAGAGAAGAGGAGTGAATAGGCAGCATTTGGGTGTAAGTGAAACCAAATTCAAAGAAGGAAAGAAAGAATGAAAGGAGGGAAGGAAGGAAGGAAGGAAGGAAGGAAGGAAGGAAGGAAGGAAGGAAGAAAAATCAGATTCACTGGCAAATTTTAGCCTAAAGTGAGAGGTCAGAAAGGGAAAGAGTGAAGTGTCACCTCTAGCAGAGAGAACAACTTTAACCAAAAGGTTATAGGAAGGAGAGCCTATGGGGACTTTTTCCAGATTAATCTGGGAAGCCACCATCTGCTTTTCCTCTGCTCACCTCCCTGGGCGATTCCCTCGCCCATTTCTCCTGGGACGGAGGGCTGAGCAGTGGCAGTTCCAGCTTCCCTGGGGGCAGATGGCTCTGCTCTGCCCACCATAGCCACTATCCAAAATAAAGAGATCTTAAAGTTTGTCTGGTCCAGGGGTGCCTGGGTGGTGTAGTCGTTAAGCGTCTGCCTTCAGCTCAGGGCGTGATCCTGGGGTCCTGGGATTGAGCCCCACATCAGGCTTCTCCGCTGGGAG
This sequence comes from Ursus americanus, assembly GCF_024610735.1. Taxonomy (NCBI): domain Eukaryota; kingdom Metazoa; phylum Chordata; class Mammalia; order Carnivora; family Ursidae; genus Ursus; species Ursus americanus. The sequence goes on from NC_142154.1 coordinate 32,435,317, forward strand.
CCTGCTTCTTCCTTTCCCACTCCCCTACCTGTGTTCCCTTTCTTGCTGGCTGTCTTTCTCTCTGTCACATAAATAAAATAAAATCTTAAAAAAAAGAAAGAAAAAGAAAAATAAAAAATAAAAAAATAAAAAAAGTTTGTCTGGTCCAGCGCTCACTTTATCAGATCAAAGCCTCGCTTGCCCCAGAAGCTACTCACAGCTTGTTTCTTGGCAAATCTTGGACTAATACCCGTATCTCCATCCGCCTTGGCAGGCAGACAGAAGCCACTGTTCTTAGCACAACCCTTGTATACATGATTCCTCGTGCATATGCTTCCCTCCTAAGTTGTGAGGGCGGCTGACGTTGTGCAGTTGTCTACAGTGCTAAGAAGGCACACTTTTAAAAATTCTAACAATGTAAGTTTCCGAGTTTCCTGACTGATTGGTATTCATTACGAGGGTGAACGGTTTCTCGGGTCTTTGCTATTTTCTAGATGCTCTTAAAGTAACTTAATGGGAGGTGTGCATCTCTGCCACGGAGAGAATTAAAGCGCGTGGGTATGAGTGTTGTGGCCTTTCCCCTTTCATACACATCAGGACACCTGAAATAGGCTTAACCTTAGATAGGATCTTGGTGTTAAAAACTTCATTGTTATTTGCGGCTGACTTCAAATCCCATCTCTTTCAGGAGAAAAAAAAATCCTTTGACCCACCTATGGTCAAGTAGCCACTTTCTCTTCCAAGCTGTGGCCGTCTATGCCAGTGGTTTGAACCACCCTATTTAGGTAGGATAATCTCTCCTTTTTCACTTCAAAAAATGTATACACACCCACATGACAATTTTAAAAGTTCATGAAGACCGACGGATAGCATGACATCCTGGGCTTTTAAGTGGCTATGTGTTTTGCAATCACAATATACATGTTTTAAAAGACTGATTGATAGAGGTGCCTGGGTGGCACAGCGGTTAAGCGTCTGCCTTCGGCTCAGGGCGTGATCCCAGCATTCTGGGTTCGAGCCCCACATCAGGCTCCTCTACTATGAGCCTGCTTCTTCCTCTCCCACTCCCCCTGCTTGTGTTCCCTCTCTCACTGGCTGTCCCTATCTCTGTTAAATAAATAAATAAAATCTTAAAAAAAAAAGATTGATAGATTGATTGATTCATCAGAGAGAGAGAGAGAACAAGCAGGGGAAGCAGCGGTCAGAGAGAGAAGCAGACTCCCTGCTGAGCAGGGACCCCAATTCAGGACTCATCCCAGGACCCTGGGATCATGACCTGAGCCGAAGGCAGACACTTAACTAACTGAGCCACCTAGGTGTCCCGCAATTGCAATATACATTTTAAAAATAAGGTATGTACCTTCTGAGTTGTGTCTGAATCATCTTACAGATATAAGGATTTGTGATGCTTAGTATAACCCATAGATTATGAGGGAACCAAGGTCCAAAGTTTGGGAACCACTGACCTATTTCATTTATATACAAAGAATCACAGACCAAGGGATGATTGTCACCTAAGTCTTCCGGTTGGACTACAGCCCACGGTTGGACTGAATCCTCCTGGAGGACAAGACTATCCTCTTACCTGCCTTTGTACATCCATAATGCTAATAGGCCAGCTAGGCATCATTAAGGGAGGACTAACCACAGCAGGACGCTGAACTTGACTCTGGGAGATACAAAGCCTAAAATCCACTTCTTAGCCTTGAGATCTGACAGTCTAGTTATAAAGACATGGCAAACGTCTCTGTGAACGGATTAACAAATTAATGAATTAAGGCTCTGAGAGCAAGCAGCACTTTCAGGGCTGAACTGTACAGGTTACAGGATTAATTATGCACTGACTTGTATGGGCGCTAAGTGCAACGAAGACAGAAAAGAAGGAGTTGGTGTGTGCTGGTGAGCAGGACAGCTTTGTAGAGGAGAGCTTTGAGTGTGAACTGAACGATGATCAGGACTTGGCTGCCTCCTTCAGCCCTGGAAGGTGCTCAGAGAAGAACTGAATGAATTAATGCATAAGAAAAATACTTTGGTGGGGCGCCTGGGTGGCTCAGTCATTAAGCGTCTGCCTTCGGCTCAGGACGTGATCCCGGCATTCTGGGATCGAGCCCCGCATCGGGCTCCTCTGCTGGGAGCCTGCTTCTTCCTCTCCCACTCCCCTGCTGTGTTCCCTCTCTCGCTGGCTGTGTCCCTCTCTGTCAAATAAATAAATAAAATCTTAAAAAAAAAAGAAAAAGAAAAATACTTTGGTTATTTGTTCTTACACAGGTACAAAGTGAAACCCTCATTTTTAAAAAAGAATAACATTTACTCTGAAACACACAGGAGTCAGTTTCTTGAAGGGAGCAGTGGATGAAGAGGAGAGGTATTTTCCTAGTTCCTTCCTGGAGTCCCTGAATCCCACAATCTCTTAGAATGTTATTGCTGGGGTCCAGAAGTCATTTAGGTCAACCTTTCATAGGTGAGAATATTGGGGCTCCCACGGTGAAGTGACTTGCCTAGAATCATACAACCAGTTCCCACCATCAGTGGGACTTGACCTCTGGACTTCAAGGTTAGTGTTCTTTCTATTCTATCTTGCTACCCCTGAAATCCCCTCCCTTTTACTGAACTTGTCAAAACAACTTCCCTAGGGGCGCCTGGGCGGTTCAGTCAGTGAAGCATCTGCCTTTGGCTCAGATCATGACCCCAGAGTCATGGGATCGAGCCCCGGGCAGGGCTTCCTACTCAGCAAGGAGCCTGCTTCTCCCTCTCCCTCTGTCTGCTGCTCCCCTTGCTTGTTCTCTCTCTCTCTCTCTCTGTCAAATAGATAAACCATATCTTTAAAGCAAACAAACAAAAAACCCCACCAACTTGTCTAAAGTAAGCGTAACTGAGGCTTACCCTTCCCACCACCTTCTTACTCTAATCACAATGCTAGACGGGCCCTTCTCCCCTTGCTATCTAAACATGCCCTAATTAAAAATCAGAAGCTACTCCTGGGCCCAGGCCAATGCTTCAAAGAGACTGTGTATTGGCACTCACTATGCCAAAACCTTCCTCGTAAAAGACAGACTGTTAATTACAGAACCCAAACCATTGCTTCGTGGACTGTAGGGATCTGGTGAGCCTGGGTGGGGGATGGGGTAGTTCTGGACGGGCCTTTCTCACTGCCATTAGCTTTCACCCACAACAGAAAGCTGTCTGCCTGTAGGACACCACAAAGCAATCAGGTTGGGACCCTGCCAGGGAAGCGGCCACCATCTGGTGAATATTTAGGCACTCTGGGTGATCTGAAAAGTCGGTGGGTGGGCACTGGGACACACAGACACACATGCCTTCTGGCCAAGGAGGTTCAAGACTCCGGAATCTGGAGGGCAAATGCCCTCAAGAAATTACCCCCCCCCCCAATTCCCTGACCATCTGTGGACTGAAGTCAGGCTGTCGGTTGAACCTATTCCATTGTGAAGCAACTGGCAAATTCTTTGCTAAGAGGTCTTGGCCTCTCCTGTGTACTTTCCTTATCTCACTGATAATGTTTTTTTTATCACTATCAAAGATTTCTGGGCTTTCATGCTTTCTCTTTCCTGACCTTCCCCAACAAAGCCTTGCTCTCAGAGCCCTAATTCATTGATCCATTCACTTGGCACACATCCGCCCATCCAGTGTGCCGGGTGGGCACAGCGTGGTCACTGCTGTGACTCCCACCTCTGCTTCTGCTCACAAGCTGTGGGACTTGGACAAAGCGCTTACTTTTCGCATCCGCCTCCTTGTACCTCTGGCCCCATCTCATCACCTATAAAGCAAGGGGGTCACACGAAATGCTTCCCTTTCCTTCTATCTGTGTGATTCAGGATCCGGTCAGGAGACAGAAACCACACAGTATTTGGAACAGGGAAAGTGCCATATAAAGAATTATTAACTCAGAGAACTAGTTACTGAGGGGTAACGCGAACTCGGAAGAGTACTGGAATAGCACACAGAAGGAGCAGCCTGGGGCTTACCCTTGGGCTGAGGCCAAGTACCTGAGGAAGGGACACGTTGGAGCGTCCCCACCCCCAAGGCTGACCATGTAGCTGTCACTCAGTGACTGGCACAGAAATTCTCTGAGGTGTTACGGGCTGGGCGGGCAGGCAAGGAGTCATCAACCACCAGGCACTAGAGGAACTTGTTGAGAAACTGCCCCTGGGAGTGCTACCGGTCTTGCTGGGAGGCCAGCGAGGGTGCTTGTGGAACTCCACAGAAGCTTCCTGCGGGGGTGCCACAGAAACGTGCTTGAGGTGCGCGTGCCCCACCCTCTGTCCCTGGCCACGGGAAAGCCATAGGGGTAAGAAGAGAAGAAGGCACATCAGAACCAAGGAGGGAAGTCCCTTTCTCTTGCTCTTTTGTGGAGTCCTTCCAGAACCTTCTACTGACAAAGCGTAACATCATGCCATCAGGTAAAGAGAAACAGCTTCAGGGTCCAGCTCCAGTACCACGGGCTGGGCAATGAAGGGCAGATTTGCAGATGAGGGATGCCTGAGAGGCTCAGTTGGTTAAGCAGCTGCCTTTGGCTCAGGTCGTGATCCCAGGGTCCTGGGATCGAATCCCACATCGGGCTCCTTGCTTAGCGGGGAGCCTGCTTCTCCCTCTGCCTGCTGTTCCCGCTGCTTGTGCACTCTCTCTCTGTCTCTGACAAATAAATAAATAAATAAATAAATAAATAAATAAATAAATAAAATCTTTAAAAAAAAGATTTGCATATGAGAAACAACAAATCCATAACTGGCACATTATCACTCTATTATCTATGATTCTTTGATTTATTCTATTTTAACATTAAAATGTATGAAATAAGTAAATCATCTGTATTGTACCTAGCTTAGACATGATCTTAGCCCATTCTATGCTCTCCTCACCTCTATTCCTCAATAATTAATGAATTGCTTCAGAAAAACAAAAACAAAACAAAACAAAAAAACAACCAGTCTTGGGTAGGAAGACCTTTGACCTTAAAACTTTAAGCATGCCATAATTATGTTTATTTATGGTTATAAATATGTCTGTGTGTTATACACAATTCTATAAGTAGTGATTAGTTATTAGTAATAACTATGCCAAGGATTTGGTACATCAGAGCTTCCAGGACAATGGATCCAAGCTGTCAGGGCCTTCAGTATCCTTCCAAGTAACAGCAAATAACTCAGAGAAGAAATAAGATCAAGGGTGAAGTTAGTCTCAAGCCCAATGCCATGAAGAACCAGGTGAATGACGAAGTGTGGTAAAAGGTCAGAGGGAAGAGAAACAGCCACAGGCTGGAATGGTCCAGGAAAGCTTTGTGATGGCACCCAGATTTGAGAAGAATGTCGAGCAGTGGGCAAAATTCGCACAGAAAGTACAAAGGCAATAGGTCGACATGTGGCTACAAGTCCCCTGCCCCCAAATTTGCTAGCCTAGTATCTGAGCTGAACCAGCCAATGGCCAGTAAGTATCACACACACAGACTGATACCAGGGAGATCAGCACGCGGGGCCTCTGGGTCACTGGATCCCATATGGCCTCGCTGGAGGAAACATCATTATACGGACCTTGCCCATCATTGAGAGAAACCCATGGTTCTCAAAGCAATGAGCTGAGCTTTTGCTCGGATAGAGGATTCACGGCTGTGATAATCACTTTTGCTCTGCACATTGTTTAATTGAAATATTGACATGCCAAAAAAAAAGGAGAGCAAATAAATGTCCCAAATAATTGTGATCAACTGTGCAAACACAGCCGTGCTGGGTGCTTGGGGTTTATTTGCTCTCTCATGAGCGCAGTTTGGGCAGAGGTGTGGCTCAGAAGTGTCCAGAGTGTTTGGACAAGCCATGTCCTGTGCGAGGACGGCAGAGGGAAAGTGGCTGTTGACTTTTGTCACTATCACTTGCATTTAATATTTACTGACATTTGGCCTCTGTGACCCGAGACTTGGCTGACTTTCCTTCTAACTCTCTCTGCTGGCCAGTGTTTCTCCACTCCTCCCCTAAAAGCGGCCATTCCCCAGGTTCTTGCTAAGGCTTGGATCACTCTACACGGTTCCTGGACCTTCCTATCCATTCCTATGGCTCAGATCACCACTTACACCTGCTGGCAACATCTGAATTTTTACTTTCAGCTCCAGACTGGAACAGTCTCTTTGCTGCTGGCTGTGGATGTATGCTAGGCAATGTTAGCTCAACATACCCCAAGCTGAACAAACTTTCTCGTCCCACAAAGCTGTTGCCGCTCCTGCTTGCCCCGTTACTACAAGGCAACATAATTTCAGCCAGGTGTGCAAGTTAAAAACCAGGAACTCATTCTTATCTTTCCATTCTCCCCCCCTAAGCATCATCCACAACAGCCCTCAAAGGTTATTGATGATCTTCCAAAATCTTTAAATCGACCTCTTAGCTTGCACCGCACTCCAGTCCATGGGCTAGAACCTCTAACCTGGACTCCCACAACTTCTTGACTAGGTTTTAACCATGCAAATATTTCACTCATTAAAAAACTATAATAGAAAGAATCATGTCAGACCTAGGGAGAGGGAGTGTCCCTCTAAGTTGGTTTTAGTTTGCTTCTGCCAGCGGTGGAAAGTGGCTTAAGGACAGTGTTCATGCCAGTTTCTTCGCTTCAAGGTGCTTGGTTCATGCAATTAATATAGTTTCAAGCCCCCAAATAGTGTGGGGCCGGGCATGAAGTTAAAGTTCTTCATTGGAACTACGTTTTCCCCACCTGATGACCACGCTGACCCTGACAGATTTCTCCATGCCTCTCTGCCAGTGGGTGGCTCTCTTCCAGCACCTGCGTCCAGGGAAGACCCAGCTTTACTGCGGTTTTCTAGTTTCAGCTCCCAGACTTGCATTTTTTCCCAACCATGTTTGCTGGGTAGCATACGACACACTGTTATTTGTCATCACAGAAAAGGTTAGCAAAATCGGAACATCTTTAACTTTGTAAAATAAAGTGTAGCCTCATCGTCTGGTTGGATTTTGGAGTGACACCATGGTCGTGCTTTATCTCAGTACCAAGTATTGTAAGGATTCTATTACATAAGGGTGTTGTTTTTATAAGAGTAGTCACGCTGATGTTATCTCGAATTGCGTAAATTGCAGTGTGTAACAATACAACAAAATCACACAAGAGTCAAGGGCACTTCTGTCAATCCGTCTGCACTCAGGAGAGCCTGCTATTCCCTCCGGGCCTGGGACTCTAACAGATAGAGTATAGGAGCAATCAGTACCAGTCCACAGATTAAACAGCAATCAGGCTTGCTTCCTTTTTTAAAAGAAAAATCACATAGAAATAGAATTTGAATATTTTCTTCTCTTTCCTCAAAGGATGATCTTGTGCACTCTGACGGGGTCTCCACGGACCACTGTTTTCTAGGAGGATGTTATACGTTGAACTGTGTCCTCCCCCAAAAGATGTGTCCGAATCCCAAACCCTGGTGCTTGTGAATGTGACCATGTTTGGAAAGATGCAGTTAGTTACATTAAGACAAGGTCACACTGGAGCAGTTGGGCCCTTTATCTGATATGGCTTGTATCCTATACACGAGGAGAAGATGCTCAGGAAAAAAGATAACGTAGAGACACACAGGGAGATGGCCGCGTGATAAGGGAAGCAGAGATTGGAGTGATGCACCGAAGAGCCAAGAATTGCCAGCAAACGCTGGAAGCTAGAAGACGCAAGGAAGGAGTCTCCCTTACAGGGTTCAGAGGGAGCATGGCTCTGCTGATGCCTTGATTTTGAACTTCCGGCCTCCAGAACGGTGAGACAGTACATTTCTGTTGTTTCCAGCACAAAGCTTGTGGTCCTCATTACAGCAGTCCTAGGGAACGAATACAAAAGGGGATCCGGGGAATGACTGGAGAACGTTCAGAGAGGTGACAGGGATACCAGTTGGGCGAGGTGACCCAGATACCTGGATAGGTGAGGGCTCAGGCAGGAGGGTGTCCTCCATGGTTTCCAGTGCATGCCAGGAAGCAGGAGGGCGGGAGCAAAGGTACAGGAATGTGCACACTGCGGGATGGGAGCAGGGAGAGGATGTGCGTCTGCTCCAAGGGGTGGAGACATTTAGGGAGCAGAGGAAGGTGCACCTGTACGAGTGGGTGGTGAGGCTGTAAAGAGCCCCGGATGCCCATTCCTTCTGCTCTCTTGGCCTTCTCTCTTCTCGCATCCAGATTTCTTTGGCTGCCTTCTGGTTGTTGCAACCCTGTCCCAATTGCGTTCCTTAAGATTTGCCTATGACGCCCATCTGGACTTCCAGGTGCCCTTCGTGTCCGTTTCCATCCAGGACCAGTCACATTCTCTCTGCTCCAGATGCCCAAAATTCGACCCCATTCGAGTCACCACCTTAGGGCTCTATTTATTTTTATTTTATTTTTTTAATGATTTTTTATTATATTATGTTAGTCACCATACAGTACATCCCTGGTTTCCGATGTAAGGCTCGATGATTCATTAGTTGTGTATAACACCCAGTGCACCATGCAATACGTGCCCTCCTTACTACCCATCACCGGTCTATCCCATTCCCCCACCCCCCTCCCCTCTGAGGTAGGGCTCTATTTATAAAGGTTTCCTAAGTTCTTGCATTTCTATTTTATGGCACCCTAAGCAGCTGTCCGAAAGACTGACATGGTCAAATAAAAAAGCGAGGTGCAGAAAAGTTTGTCTTGGGACACTTCCATTTTATATAGAAAGGTTGTCTATAAAGAGCTAGATGATGCATAACCTGTTAGATCGGATGTAACAGCATAAGGAAGATAAACACCTTGCTCCCAGAGCAGGCGCCGTGTATCTTTGGAAAGGTTCACATATTATCCACTAAACCCAAAGAAGAGATTTCCCCTGTAGCAGCTCACATGAAAGAATGGGTTTGCTCACTTATTCATTCAACCAACAAATATTAATTAAGCACCCACTGCTTGCCCTGTGTTACATGTTGGGAATATAGTGAAGGACAAAAGCGATATAGTTTCTGCTCTTGTAGACATTGTCGGCTTTTGAGGAATTTAAGCCTTTATAATGCAGTGTGATAAATGTCAAAAGGAAAACTGTATAAGGTTTGTATTACAAATATTTCTTTTTTTTAAAAAAAAGATTTTATTTATTTATGTGACAGAGAGACAGCCAGCGAGAGAGGGAACACAGCAGGCGAGTGAGAGAGGAAGAAGCAGGCTCCCAGCGGAGGAGCCTGATGTGGGCCTCGATCCCAGAACGCCGGGATCACGCCCTGAGCCGAAGGCAGACGCTTAACGACTGCGCTACCCAGGCGCCCCTGTATTACAAATATTTCTGATCTATGTGTCAGTCACTCGATGTGACGGGCAGAATAATGACTTCCAGGATGACCACGTCTTAATCCCCAGAACCTGTGAATATGTTATGTTACGTAGCTAACGGGACTTTGCAGATGTGATTAAATTAAGAGCCTTGAAATGGAGATGTTATCCTGTATAGTTGGGGCGCAGGGGGTGGGGACATTGTAATTATATGCTTCTTTAAAATCAGAGAGTATCTCCCAGCTGATTGCAGAGTGAGAGGGAGATGTGGCTGTGGAAGAATGGTCTGAGAGCTGCAATGATGCTGGTTTGAAGATGGAGGAAGGGGCCACCAACCGAGGAATGAGGGCAGCTTCCAGAAGCTAGGAAAAGCAAGGAAACGAACACTCTGTGGACACCTCCATTCTAGCCCAGTGAGACCTGCGTCAGACCTCGAATTTACAGAGCTGTGTTATCTTTTTTTTTTTTTAAAGATTTTATTTATTTGACAGAGATAGAGACAGCCAGCGAGAGAGGGAACACAAGCAGGGGGAGTGGGAGAGGAAGAAGCAGGCTCACAGCGGAGGAGCCTGATGTGGGGCTCGAACCCAGAACGCCGGGATCACGCCCTGAGCCGAAGGCAGGCGCTTAGCCGCTGTGCCACCCAGGCGCCCCAGAGCTGTGTTATCTTAAGCCACTAAATTTGTGGTATTCGTTATCAAAGCAATAGTAAACCAATATACTGGGTTAGTCTATGGGCATATAAAGTGGAATAAAACAACGTCCCTATCTTCAAAAAACGTACAATTTATTGGGGGAGAGAAACATGTGACCAGAATTAAAAAAGGGCTAAGACTGACGTGTGTACATGGAGCCATGTACGTAGAATTTATTCGGAAACTTAATCTCTCCAGTTTCAGAAAAACTTCTCTTGATCTTATTGGCTCTACCAGCCACACCCCATTTCTTTACTCCTCCCTGCACCGAAACCCTTTGCAGGAATTATCGATTATTATAGCTTCCAATTCTTTGGTTTCCTCCTAAATTCGCTGCAGTCAGGCCTTTGTACCCACCACCCCACCCACTACTTATAAATCTAATGGTAGTTTTCAGTCCCTAGTAGTAGGACTGGTTAACAGCATTGCGGCGGCTGACCAACCCCTCCTCCTGGAAGCGCTTTGCCTCACGCGGGACTCCCGCCCTTCTGGTTTTTCTCCTTCTTCGCTGGATGTCACTTCTCCATATCTGTCTCCTTTGTTCCTTATCTTCTCCCAATGTGTTCGTATTGGAGTGTCCTAGAGTGTCCTTGGCCTTCTTTTCTTTATCTGCATTTTCTTCTTTGGTGACCTCAATGGTCTCACGCTAGCCATGTGCTGACGACCACCAAGTGTCTCTCCCCATCCCAGATTCATCCAGCCTCCTACCTGCCATCTCCACTTGGATATGTAATAGACATCTCATATGAAACATGTCCAACACTGACCCCCGATCTTCCTAACCCCTACCCCCACAACCTGTTTCATCCACAGCCTTCCTCTCCTCAGTATACAGCTTGCAGGTACGCAAATTTATAACTGACTCTCTTACCTGTCATCTCAACCCATCAGGAATTTTTATTGGTTCAACCTTCAAAATATATCCAGAATCGGGGGTGCCTGGGTGGCTCAGTTGGTTGGGCGTCTGCCTTCGGCTCAGGTCATGATCCTGGAGTCCTGGGATCCAGTCCCACGTGGGGCTCCTTGCTCAGTGGGGAGCCTGCTTCTCCCTCTGCCTGCCGTTCCCCCTGCTTGTGCTCTCTCTCTCTGACAAATAAATAACATCTTAAAAAAAAAAAAAGATATATCCAGAATGGGATCACTTCTCTGCTGCTACTACCCTGGCCTCTTGCCTGGACTACTGCAAAACCACGGTATGATTTCTCATATTGCTCTGAAGAGCCATAAGCTCTCACAATATCGTAGAAGGCACTGGGTGACCTCGATCCCTGCTCCACCTCCCATCCCTCAGGCCCTCTCTCTCTCTGTCGACCTTTATTTCATTCTGTTCTGGCCACACTGGCACTTGTCACTTCTGGATCTTTGTCGTTTAGGAACAATGATCAGTTTCGAGGAGTCCAAACTGTGTCTGGCACTTACAAGGCACCCAGTAAATATTGAATGAACGAACAAATGAATGTTCTTAACCACGAGCTCTCATGTTGCTTGATTCTCCCCATTTTTAATGATGCACTTATTGTATGAGATATTTACCTAGAATCTCAATTTTGGACAGCATTGACTAGACTTTTGAAGGTTTTGATGCCTTCAAATACCAGAAACACTGACATTAAAAACAAAAAACAAAACAAAACAAAAAAACCCTATGGGGAACACGTCTGAAAGCCCGATTCTACCTTAGAGTCTTGTTTCCACCTGGCACTCTAAACCATGCTTGTTCTGACTTGAATCAGAAACGAAATTGGAAAGACATAATTCTGAAAGTTCACATGACAATCACCCATGAGTTCATAAATGCTTCGCTTTCGTGACCATTCATATTCTTAAACCTGAAACCAGAAGGTCAATGAATCCTTTGTTTAAAGTGGCATTAAGCTAAATCTCTTGTGTAAGAATTCTTTTCATTCAGAAAACTCAGTCACTTACATTATCCAATAAATCAACCCCAGCTTCTCAGGCCCTTGCTTGAAGAAGCCACATAACTACTGTTTGAGAACACAGGCTTGCAGTTCCATAGGCATGTCGAAACACAGGAAATGACCACTCTGAATCTCTAGACGTGATTATGTCTTATTCACGTAATCATTTCAATATTTTGGAAAAAAGAGAAGATACAAACCAAATGCAAAGACTGAAACAAGATGGTCTGTTACACCTGTTTCTTACCTTAATACCAGAAATACCCTGCAGTCAGCACAATTCGAGGAGTTCCCTTTTTATTTCATTTACTTGGCCCATGGGGGGGGGGTCTATAATCTCGGACCAACTGAGGCTCTGAGATCTCAACGTTATTATCCTTGCTAGACCTACCTGAGGGAACACGAGTTCTGATGGTCCTAGAAGGATTCATACTAGCTGCTCTCAGGCGTGTGCTGGAGCGACCTCACAAGAACCGACTGGTCAATTTCGAAGTGTTTTTTTTGAGCCTGTTGATGTCACATTGCCGTCTCTCCATGGCGAAGAGCATTTACACATGGAAATTGGCGGTTACTATAACCCAGGCTTTCCCACAATGGCCACCACTAAAAAGTCAGCTACTAGGACATTTTACCAGTATACCACTGGTTGAATCTGTTTTTCAACAGACTCTGTGGTATCAACAGGGGTTTCTAAATTCCCATATTTTTAGTTTTGGACTTTTTCTCTGAAGCATTTTAACTTTCTATAGCTGATCATTTACAGGTCATTCTATTTAAGTTTTGGCTTTATAGTTTTTTTTCTCTAAGCAAGTTATTGACAAGTGTGAATCCCTTATTAGGCTTTGGTTTTCCACTTGTTTACACGACTCCATCTGTAACTACATGGCGTGATTCATAATTGCTGACTCTCTGTCCTGCCCCTTCTCTAATATTGGTATAATTTAGCCTACGTAAGCTTCAGCATCATTATTCATAAAACTGGATTAATGGTGCTTACTGCTCGTTTACTCACGGGGAGTATTAGAAGAAATAACACACGTAAAGAACTCTGCACAGTGCTTGGCACATGGTAATATCCCAAAGACTTTTAGTTACCGTGTTATCACAGTGGCAGTAGTATATTGTGCTATGGGATACCTACACACACAAGGGTGAGATGTGGTGCTTTGGTGAACAAATATTTAGATCAATCCCTGTATAGCTTAGGAACACAAAGTAATCAGTGTTTGCGCTTGGTAGTTTAGCTCTTGGGGGTCCCTACGTGAGCTGATCACTTTGCTGGTAGAAAGGTATCAGTTGAGAAATTATCATCAAACTCTCAGAATCGCATGGGGGATTCCGTAGGTCTGCAGGCCAAGTTGATATCTCAGAGCTGTCAGACTGAAAAATATTGGCTACTTGATGCCTTCTTCTTCTCCTCAAACATCCAAAAGCCCTGTTTCCTTATTGCCCGTCTTCTTTTTAACCGATGATAAGAATTCGTGAGAAAACAGAAGCAACCCAGTGGAGACCTTCTTCTTTACTTTCCACTAACTATACCAGCCTACGTGCATCTGACCTTGTATTTTTTGCCTTTGCTCGTGTTACTACAGACGACGTGTCCAACCTCCTAGCTGAAGGATCACACCCTTTTTCACCTTCTTAAGGGCTTAATTTCTACACATGTCCCTCTTCTGTTTCCTCAGTCCTTCCCCTGGACTGGCTCCTTCTCCTTCTAGCCTACAAAAAAGTTTTAGTAGCTCCCACCTTAAAATGCAAAGCCTTCCACTGATCTTGTCTCTCTCCAGCTACTATCCCCATTTCTCTGCTCCCCTTCACACCACATTGGTCATAGTCTCCCCCTCATTCCCTTCCATTCTCTTTGAATCCAGTTTACTCAGCCTTTTCTCCTCCAAACCGATGGAAGCTGTCTTGCCATTAGCGACATCCATGATGCCAAACCCAATGGTCGCTCATCTGTCTTCATGCTTGTCCATCTTTCAGCGCTATTTCGCAGGGCGGGCCTTTGAAAAACCACTCACCCCTGGCTGTTGCAGCACCACGCTCTGGATTTCTGGCTGCCCTCTAGCCATCGTTTCTCCATCTCCTAGGCAGTGCCTTCTCCTCTGCTTGCTTTCTAAATGTCATAGGACCCACATTTTGGCCCTTGGCCCTCTTCTTCCGTAATAGATCTCATCTGGGCTGTTGGCCTTAAGCTCCATGTACGTGCCCATGATTCCCAAGGCTGTGTCTCTAACCCCGTCTCTCCAATGAGTTTCACTCTTGCTTTTTAGGGCACCTATGTAATATCTCCCTTCTTGGCTCCTCAATGGGCAGCTCCAACCAGCATGATTAAAATAGAACCCCTGGCTTTCCCTTCAAAACATGGCTCCCAATGTCATCCCCACTCAGTAAACGGTGTCTCCAGCCATCTAGTTGCTTGATGTCTCCCCGTCCATATCCAGTCTACCAGCTAGTCACTTTCATTTCTAGTCTGTATCCCAATCCTGTTTATGCCCTCCTGCTTCCCTCTTAGGCATTGATGACCAATTCTTTCCCTAGAAGCAGGAAGATTTTTTTCAGTATATAAATAAGATCCATCATCCTCTGCCTAATTAGCTTCCTATTAGAAAAACTTAATTAGGGCGCCTGGGCGTCTCAGTCGGTTACGTGTCTGCTTTTGGCTCAGGTCATGATCCCAGAGTCCTGGGATAGAGTTCCGCATCAGGCTTCTTGCTCAGTGGGGAGTCTGCTTCTCCCTCTGCCCCTCCTCCCACTTGTGCACATGCATGCATGCGTATGCTCTCTCTCTCTCTCTTTCTCTCAACAATAAACAAATAATTTTTAAAAAAAGAAAAGAAAAACTTAATTAGCTTCCTATAAGAAAACAATCCAAAATCCTTACTTTGGCCTGTAATTCCTACTCGTGTTGGCCCCAGGCTGCCTCTCCAAACTGGTCTGGCTCATATTCTTCTCCCACTATGCTTCAGACACATTGGACTTCCTTACCCTCCTGTACCATTGCCAAGTTGGACGTCCCCTTAGGGCTTTTGTATTTGCTCTTTCATCTGTCTGGAGTGTTCTGCTTCCACATCTAGACTTGGCAGTCTCCTTTCCGTCATTCCCACCTTAGCTCACTCACCTATCCAGAAAGAACTTCCTTGAGCACCCAGTCTACGGTATCTCGTTCTCTAGCACATTCCTTACGTCCACTATCTGCATTTATCTTGCTTACGTATTTGTTTACTCTGTCTCTTTCCCACTGCTTTTGCTGGAATCCAGCTCCATGAGAGCAAGCAGGTGCTTTGTCTGTCTTGTCCCCCGCTGTTTCCCCCAGGGCTGCCTCACACATCACCTGTGACTAACCAGCGACTGCTGTGTGAATGAATGAACATTCTGGACACCCACAAAGGCATTTCTAAATACTACAATAGTAAGTATAGTTGAGTGGCTGGTCTGCTACATTGCTCACTGTCCTCCATGGAAAGCCACACCCACGTGAGAAATTTAGCGTAGAAGGCAACATCAACAAAACTTTACCTCGATGGAGAACTTGCTGCCCCTTTTCCTTTTCCAGTATTAACACTGTCGCTGATTGTTCCCAGTTTTGTTTTGCACCGGCTTTTAGGAAGCTGAAAGCCAAATTTCAGACTCAAGGACAGCAATAAATAGTTGTTCTAACAGTAAACATAAATTCTCCCTTCCTCAGATTCATTTCCAGCTTTTGTTACGGGAGGTATGGTAATGACATTTGTTGAAAGTCACTTCAATTTCTTTCTGGAGAGGTGTGATTTAAGCAAAAGCACTTTGAAGTGTTCACATTCCTGCAGAGGCTGGATAGTGTTGGCCAGGATAGTGTGGTAGTGAATGAGGGCTTTCTGGCTATAAGTCTTTTTTTTAAATTCAATTTTATTTAAATTCAATTAATTAGCATAGAGTATATTATCAGTTTCAGAGGTAGAATTCAGTGATTCATCATATAACACCCAGTGCTCAGTATATCACATGCTCTCCTTAATATCCATCACCTAGTTACTCCATCCCCCCACCCTCCTCTCCTCCAGCAACCCTCAGTTTGTTTCCTATGATTAAGAATCTGTTCTGGTTTGTCTCCCTCTCTGATTTCATCTTATTTTATTTTTCCCTCCCTTCCCCTATGCTCCTCTGTTTTGCTTCTTAAATTCCAACATATGAGCGAAATCATACGATAATTGTCTTTCTTTGATTGACTTATTTCGCTCAGCGTAATACCCTCTAGTTCTATCCAAGTCACTGCAAATGGTAAGATTTAATTTTTTGATGGCTGAGTCGTATTCCATTGTATCCCCAATGTTTATAACAGTAATATCCACAATAGCCAAACTATGGAAAGAACCCCGATGTCCACCGACAGACGACTGGCTGAAAGTGTTGACGTGGGAGTGTGAGCAGGTGATCTGCTCTGATTCATATTTGGGAATTCCCCAAGGTACCTCGGTTAGCGTTTACTTGCCTAATAAGAGCCCAGCCCTCTGGATGTTAGGGCTTTCAGGCTTATTTGCATTTATTGGCTTGATGAGGGTCACTTCAGAGTTATGAGCTAAGAAGTTGATGGATCTTGGGAGTTCATTATTCTCTCAGAGCGCCACATCTCAGTAATGGAAGAAACAGGCCTTTTAGCTTCGCTTTAAAACGCTGTGCCTTGATCTTTGGCAAATTCAGGGACCACACCCTTTAAGGTTCAAAGGAACTGTTCTTAATTGTTGTTTAGGTTTGGGCCGGTTTTGAAGTCTGTGAAGCATAATATATACGTGCTTCTCCCTAGCATGGCAAAATTAAAACGTAACTCTTTTGAAGTCCAGAATGTGTTGGTATTTTAACTTATTAGTTATTTTATATCTTTTGCTTGTGGCAAGAGCATTCATAAAACAGCAGTAGGAAAAAACATACATTGATCAATTATTACTGAATATCTTCTGATGCTTGTTCTAAACCAGTATAGATGATATAAAGAATATATACGTGGCTTATCCATGAGGGTGGAACAGTGGACAAATCTCTCTAAAAAAGTATGCTTTTAAAACAGCCCTAATGGGTTATATGCAATGTGGAGTAATGATGTTGTGTACAAGAATCGTATCTTAATTAAATATTTTCTCTCAAATCAGTATTGTAATTAAATATTATTTACCAGTTTGATACAAATTATATTTTCATTTTTATGATAATTTAAACATTGATGCAAGTAGTTTTACAAGAAGGGGCACGCAGGAGAATTTTTTCGCCAGCTACTGTTTTCCAGAAAGCAAAAGTCTGAGTCTTTCGGTAACCAAATCCATTCATCCACCCATTCATAAATCCTGTATGGTATTGTGCAAGGAACTAATTTTTAAGATTAACCCTTTAAAATACACATTTTATCTACACTTAAATGGATTTAATTTTCACATAAAAATCAGGACTTACATAAAGATATATTAAATTGTAAAGATATTTTATGAAATAATTCCAAATGGTACATTAAAATATATCATACGCAATCTTATATAACATAAAATATAATATATATAACAAACTGTGTTTACATTAGACTTTGTTAGAACATCTACATATCCAGTATGTTGCCTATAGCCTTCCTTTTGTCATAATTTAAATCACTATCGTCAACAGTAATTTTCATTTAAGTGACAATATGATCATTGTTAAACGTGCATTATGGTGGTGCTAGTGGGGCTCAGTTGGTTGGGCACCTGCCTTAGGCTGAGGTCATGATCCCAGAGTCCTGGGGTTGAGTCCTGCAGGGAGCCTGCCTCTCCTTCTCCCTCTGCCTTCCATTCCCCTTGCTTGTGCTCGCTGGCTCTCTGTCAAATAAATAAATGGAATCTTACGAAAAAAAAAAAAGTGCATCATAAAGCTCAGGCCATTTACCAAGTGCATTCGAACATGAGATTTACCTTGACTTGTTTTGTCTGCAATGTTCTTTCATTAGGATGAGGAGCAAAGTTTGGCACGTAGTAAGTAGTGGCATATACTAGTCACGTAATTTACCAGTAATGTAGTTTTTCAATGAAGAGTATTTACTAATACCTTGCCAGAATTTTAAAAGTCCCCCTGGAGATTCAGAAGGGGAAATTATAAGGAGGACAAGTAAAACTTTCATTTAAATTCAATGGAGATCTTCTTTATTTGCCATATTTTCAACTCAAAAACGAGAAGCTTGTGTACTCTACTTACTCAGGAGGGCTGGAATCTTGGCAGTCTTTTGGTTCATTGTGCGTGCATATCCTGGTAATCCCAGCTAAGATAAGAAAACTCCAAGGTCCGGGAAAGTTTACTATGGAGTCAGACAGTTACTGATCCCTGAACCAAATTCCTTCCATTTATCTGGACTCCAGGATGAGTAAGACTGTTTTAAAGAGGCAATCAAGAGCTTCTGCCTTTGAACCATGCACACGCAGGGCCACTGATCTCATTACAGTGAAGCCGATGGTATTTCTAGAGTTTGCATAGTCACGACTTGATAACAAAAGTTCATTTTCAGCAAATGAAACAGGTTGGTCCTTTTTTTTTTTTTTTAAATATGTTAAACCTGAATTCCAAGATAAATAACTGAGTATCTCAACTGCTTTTAGGTGTAAGCTCTGTTACGTGGAGGAAGTTCCTGACCATGCCCCTCCCTTTTTTTTGCTCCCTCTTTCAGTATTGAAACCAAGGGCACACTTGATGTGTCCCAGGTGGAAAGCAGTTTGTAAAGGCCACGGAGGACGGAGAGATAGACGGAAAGCAGCCGTCTTTGGGAGATAGCTAGCAGGCTTAAGCTCCCTAGAGCAGAGCACGAAACAACTCTCCACGGGACAAACCAGGGAAGGTTCTTTGAGAGGGACTGACATCCCTAGAAGTTGTTGAGCTGAGTAACTAAGAAAACTCACACAAGTGTCTATGGGGCAGAAGCTATCCCTTCTTCCCACTTTTCTTCCCACTCTACTTTTCCAGAGTGGAGGTATTGGAGAGCTCACTGGAAATGCAGATGGTTTTTAAATGAGTGTCAAAGATGACCTATTTACTTTTTAAAAGCTCTAACGCAATGTGTTTTAGTTTTGAATGTGGCAAGAGCCGAGGGTGTGAGAACTGCCTCAGGCCTCACATTCCTGGGGCTGCAGTAGGAGTTGTGGCTGGGGGTGCCGCTCCTCGTGACCCTGTGGCCACACGTGGCTCTGACAGCTATCGCCTTGGCATCTGAGCTGGGAGACAATGAATGGTTCCCTCCAAGGAATTATTGGCGGGCTTTGCCGGCCAGGTCCTATGGGCTACCAGGAGCGGCAGCAAGCTCTAAAACTGAAGAGGGAAGTCATCGGACATGAAGTTCACAACGTGAGCTTGTCTGGAAGATCTTTGTTTCAAAAGGGATCTCTTTATGTGTATGTTTCTGATTTCGTGTGTTAGTTTCTTATTCTTCTTCTGAGGAGTGGTCTTTGTCATTTTGTTGCCATTATCATCAGATTATTAACAGTGAGCATCTCCTGACTACGCTCTCTTAGCTACTCTGGCCGGTCCCCTTGGTGTCCTCTTACCCCCTGGTGTTCCTTCTCGCCTGTGTGCACTCACTGACGCTCCATCCAACCTTGGGTACCATCCCTTCACGAACACTTATTTCCTGCTCTTTTCCTTCCCTGAATACCATCTGTATCTGCGATCCTACTCTACAGGTCCCTAAGTAGTTGTTCTTCAATTTAGCTTTGTTCCCCAGTCTAGAACCTAAGTTCCTTGACAACAGGGGCCAAGGGATAGAGGTGGTAAGGAGACTAACTTTGTCCTTTTGTATTATTTGAGATTTCTTTACATTGTGCAGGTATAACCTATTAAAATAATTTTTAAAATTCATTTCCCTTCCTAGTTTCATAAATTATAATACATAAGCAAAGCAAAAACTTTCATATAGGTTCAGTATGGCACCAAATAAAAATTCATGTAGGTTTGATAAGTGCCTTTTGCTCTGCGGGGAAGATAAAAATAAATGATGGTGATAATAGTTAGCAAAACCAAACCAAACCTGTCTGGCCGAATGCTAATAATAGTGACTTTACTTCATGTGGGGGGCTTCCAGATCAATATAAAAAGCCCTACTCCGTATTCAAACCACTGCTATTTACTTAGCTGTTCTCAAATGGGAATAAGCAGACATCAGCTATCAAGTTTCTAGCCTGGAAAAATCCATAAAGGCCACTGGACACAGACACTGTGGGGACATCATGCAGACAGTTCATAAAAATAACTTGCCCGACATTTTCGGAAACTGACGCAAGCTGGACTTGTGGCTCTGTCTGATTCCTTGACTTTATGCAGTAACAACATAAAAGAAGCCAGTTACCAGGGCTGTGAGAACTTGGATGCTACAGAAGATAGCCAGTACTCACGACAGGGGGAGTACCAGTCCTGAGTCACAGGAATACATGGAACAAACAACCATAATTCACTCGGAAAGAATGCATCGATTCATTCAGAAATATTTACTGAGCACTTACTACATGCTCAGATTGAAGGGAATTCAAACATGTATCGGTTATTCCCTCGTTTTAAGGAGTTCAAAGTCTAGTAGAGAAATAATGCTTGTTCAGAGCTTACGGTTAGTATCCTATGAGATGTACAATTTAGCCATTTGGAACATGGAGACATTACTTTCAGTGGAGTGATCAGAGAAAGCTCTATTAGAGAGGAGGGCACTTGGAACAGATTGATGAGTAAAGAGACCCTTTTATTAAACTATAACATACACACATAAATGTGTACATATAAAGACGATAGGCTAACTGAATTTTCACAAACTGAATACACTAGTTACATAAGCAGCACTCTAGTTATGTAACCAGGTGGACTAGTACAGTTCTTTAGAAGCCCCCTTGTGCCCTCTTCCAATCCTTCCTGGAGGCAGTAGGATTTGGTGAGATGAATGTAGATAGAAAATGACTGGAGGAGGCCTCATAAAGATGTGGAAATTGAAAGGCATGACCCATGTTTGAGGAATGGCCGGGAGACTAATTTGTTTGGATCGCCAGCTGGAGAACAGGGTTGAGTCCGTGTTGTAGAGCCTTAAATGCCAAGTAAAGGAGTTAGATTTTATTCATTACCTGCTGAAAGTTTTTGAGCAAGGGAGGAATATTTTCTAAGACTTTTGATGATGACCGGTAATTCACTGGTGATGGGAAAGATGAGACTGGAGGTTGGGTGACTGGTTGGGAAACTTGTGTAATATCCAGAGATGGGATGATTTTGGCTCTGTAGTGATAGGTGAGGCCAGAGACACAGCTGTCTACAGACACTATAAAGAGCCGCCAAACCCTGAAGGGCTGTGGATCTTGAGGAAGGAGGAGGAGTCAAGAAAATTTCCTTCCATAGAACTAATCAAGACAAAATGTAATAATTTTCTCAAGTAGTTCGTTAAGGGCTAACACAGTCTTTGAATGCTGCCTCTCCAAGAAAGTTCTGAAAAATTTTTTTTAGAGAAAGAGAGCAAGCACGAGTAGGGGGAGGGGCAAACAGAGGGGGAGAGAAGTAGACTTCCTGCTATGCGTGGAGCCCCATACCGGCCTGGATCCCACAACCCAAACAGAAATCAAGAGTTGGTCGTTTAACTGACGAAGCCACCCAGGTGCCCCATTTACAGTATTTAAATAAAACCTTGAGTTACTCTAAGGAACCTCCAAAGAAAGCAACTGACCTTTCAGACAAAGAGAATCCATTGTTAGTCAGAAACATGGACTGTTTGTCTTTTCAAATGGGTGCATGCTAGAATAAATATTTTGCTGTGAAAAACTGACTACAGCGAAGACTTTTGAAGATGTTATGTTAAAAGCAAATTATTGGGTGTTGCTCACCTGCCTGTTTCTTCATCCTTCGTTTAAATGATTCTCATTAATCCAACTTTCTGGGCAGGATAAATTAATTAATTAGCTTTAATTTATTTCTACAGAAAATGAAAAAATTTATTGAGGAAAAGGCCATCATATGTTTTCCTTTGACAACTTTTTATATCATTGGCTATGTGAGTCGTTTTTTTAAAAAGTAAGTTAAAGTATCAAATTAGGCTTTGCTTCTTCCATCAGGTCTTCCTCGAATCCCTTAGACTGGAGAACTTGGCTATCTATGTTGTCTCCTAGCAACTGAGGCAAACTCTGCATACCTTAGTGATATTACCTGTTTTATTGTTTGTCTTACTCACTAGATTGTAAGCTTCCTGGATGCAAAGGACATATTACGGTTATCATTTTTTCCTCTGGTAACTAGTAGTGTAGAGTATTCCTTAAACATATTGCAGGTTGAACGAATGAATGAATGGATTGGATTGTCTGAAGAGTTGTGATGATTAAACAAAATGAGGTGATATTTGCACAGACTGCTGTTAAAGGCATCTAATAGATATTAGTTAAGTAATCTTTTGGGGGGGGATAATTATAGCTAAGAACCAAGAAATATATTACTATCTGAATTAATATATAAACTTTTAGCTGAAATAATATTATTGAAAGGCTAGATTCTCATTTAAAGAACCACACTATTTTTTTTTTTGAGGCATACGAATTAATTCAGTACATTAAGTAGGGAATCCTACAGCAGAGAGGGAAGATCAGGCGCGAAAGCAAGAAGTATAGCAAATGTAATCATATGGAAAGCGCTAGACCTTGTTTCCTCTTTTGTCTTTGGCACAGCACAAAGGGCTCCAGGTATATTTATTTCTGTTTTTCAAAAATTTTGTCTCTCCTTTTCTAACCACTGTCTTTACCACTGTATTTTATTGATGCTCTCCCCGCCGGCCAATCTCTTTTTTTCCAAAGCAGCGGGTTCTTCACTCATCAAACAATTATTGATGATCTAACATTAACTGTAATGTTTTTCAAAGTCTGTTCTTAGCTGTATGTTCTTCTGTAGTGCCAGCGCCTTATTCCTTAGAGGCTGTTGTTTGTTTCTGGAGCTTTTGATGCGTATTGTTTTCCGGCACTGGGATTTGTGTAGTAAAACATGCGGCGGATGGAAGGGAAGTTGAAAGCTGTTTTGTGTCCTTCCTGGGACCAGAGGGAAGGAAAGGAACTTAACTTGGGAAAGAGCACGTGGGTAGGAGGGGAGTTGGGTTCGGCCAAGATGAGAGCCGGCTTTGGCTGGACCCCATGCTCTCTTTAGACCTGAGACTCCCATCACTAAAGTTGGCTGGCGCCGGTGGCCCGGAGCCTAGCTCTCGCCTCCGTCCCAGCCGCGGCGCACACCTCCGCCACCCGCCCAGCCGAACTTCCAAACTTTTTCCTCCTGCGGGGAGAGGAAGGGTGTTATTAAGTTTGAAAGGGAAGTCCCGCCCTCTTCCCGGATTCCGATTGGCCGGAGTCGGCCCCACCTCCTCGAGGGCCGCTGCAGGATTGGCTGAGAGAGGGGAGCCCCGCCGCAGGCCCGCGAGCGGTGGGCAGCCGGGAGCCCCCAGGTGGCAGGTGGGGCCGGGACCGCCGGCGCCGCCTCCTCTGCCTCCCCGAGCGCTTGCAGCCCTCACACTTGAAGGTTTGCGCGCGGCACGATTGCGCTGCGCCGCTGGGAGCCGAGCTGCGAAGAATTGGCCATGAAGAGCCTGAAGTCCCGCCTGAGGAGGCAGGACGCGTCCGGCCCCGCGTCGTCTGGCGCCGCCGCCACTGCCAGCGCGGTGAGTCCCGCGGCCCCTGCGCGTCCCGCGCTGCCTGCGCTGCCCTCCCGAGAGCCCCGGGGTCCTGTGCTCGGAAGCGCGCGCCGCCCTCCTCAGCCTTCCCTCAGCCGTCCCACTCCGTTGGCCTGGGGACTCCTCGCTGGGGCTGGGCGTCGGCGCGGAGACCCTGGGACCCTCCCGGTCGCCGGCCCGGCGCAGCACCCACCCCTCACCTCCAGCTCTCCGAGCTCCTGGGAGAAACCCGGGCGCTGCGGGATTAAATGGGCCCCCTCCTCCATCCCGGCTTTCTGGGTTCCCCCCTACGCCCGGCGACCCTGGCCCTTCCTCTCGCCGGGGATTGGCCCGGCTCCCCACTCGCGCTCTGTCGGGCCGGGCTGGCGGGGGCCGGATGGGGGAATCGCACCCCGCAGTCCGGGTGGGCTGGGCAGCGGACCCCGCGCCGGCTCGCGGCTCTCCGCACCCTCCGTGGGTTCGACTCGGAGGCTGGCGGGGCGGGGGTTGGGGGGGGCATCGTATGCTGGCTGCCGTCGCTGTATCACCGGGAAAATTTGATTTCTGAGGGAGGCGGACGGAATCGGGCGTCGATGCACACAAAGCCCCGTGGGTGGTGATCCTGGAAGCGGTGGTGAAACTGTGGGGCCGAGTTTCACCTGTGGGGCAGATCCGTGTGGGACAGGCATTCGGTGTTCATCTGCAGCCCGGCCTCCGTGTGCACGCTAAGAAGCACTCAAGGGCCTCTCTTGAGTTGGCCGGAGATCAGAAATCTTGAGAAACAGCCTGACTACAGATGCTGGGGATTTAGATAATTTGGCGAGTCAGAAGAATGGCAATATCATCAGCCTTCTATATTCTTAAATGTTACTTAAAAAGTCGTGACGAGTCGGAAACCTAAATGAGATGGGATGCTCAAACTGCCCAGTTGCCCATTTGGAGTATTAAAAAGGACCTTTATGATTTTGCACAAATTTTACCAAACGATTATATATGCTTATTATGAGAATACTATTAATCTGCTTTTGGTTATGAGTTAATTCAGAATTGTGGCTTTCCTCCGCCTGTTTCTGGGGTGATTTTACTTAGACTTAACAGGAAATTGTGGCAAAACTAGGCTCTTTAATTTCCAATAAAAAAAGGAAAGCTATAGATATTTGATGATTTGATGTTGTTTAATAAAGCGTGAAATTATTTTCTAAGCGCGGAGAGATTACTTTGTTTCACGTTGTTTTTTAGATAATAATTGACATGTCTGTCGTTCAGTGATGTCGGAGGTCACTGTAGTTGAGTTAAAGATTCAGCTTTTTTGTAGTGCAGGTTGTGTTTAAGCTTTATCAAAGATAGCTTTTTTATATTTATTTGCTGTATTTTCCCATTTTTTTTTTTTACTTGCACTACAGATCCACATTCCACTTGGAGGTTTTTTATACTTTAATTTTATCCTGTTTTCTCTTCTAGAAATGCATAGTATTTAATCGTTATTGCTATTAACAGCATGCCAGTTTGCATTTTATACGTTTGGAACGCGAGGTGCATCTCTCTGAACTTAAATCTTAGCACTTACTAAACTGAGCATTCTTTTTTTTTTTAAATAGTTTTTTGCTATTTTTTTAAGATTTTATTTATTTATTTGACAGAGATAGAGACAGCCAGCGAGAGAGGGAACACAAGCAGGGGGAGTGGGAGAGGAAGAAGCAGGCTCATAGCAAAGGAGCCTGATGTGGGGCTCGATCCCATAACACCGGGATCACGCCCTGAGCCAAAGACATATGCTTAACCGCTGTGCCACCCAGGCGCCCCGAGCATTCTTTTTCTTAAAATAGCATAAAAATAAAGAGAAATACATAGTATAAAAGGTAGAACCTGTCTGCTTAGAAAACATGAACATCTCTGTTTACGTTAACTATTAGAATAAATTTTGTAAAATATTTAAATGAAAATAATTGAGTTGATGACTAGTAAAACCAAACCAAGATAGAATAAAATGAATGTACAGGAGAAGTAGGTTCCTTTTGCTTTGGATCTATACCATAATCCCTCATGTCGGATTTGGTCACATGCGTATGTATTGTTGGTGTTACCAGTTGCTTGCATGTCCCTCCAGAGAGCGTTTAGCATATACGAGCAAATATGAATATAAATGTTCACCCTTTATGAGAATGGTAGCACACTGTACTTGTTCTGTATCCTTTTTTTAAAACTGTAATTAGGCCCATTCAGAGCATCTCCCTTCAGATCCTTGCTGTAATATGCAATGATGAATACGCCTGTGTGTATTCGAAGTTTGTGTGTGTGTGTGTGTGTGTACGTGTACGCTTGTAGCATCAGTTCCTAAAAGTGGAATTGCTGGGTTCAAGATACGGTGCATTTGTAATACTGACGAATGTTGTTTAATTTCCTTCGTCATATCACTTTTTCTATGCTTTTATTTTCAGAGCCCACTGCATGTTCTTTTTTTTCATGAACAGTTTATCCTTTCCATTTTTCTATTGGGTTGTTGATTTTTTAAAATTCATTTGTATGTACGCTATATCAAGGAAATTACTCATTTTAATATGAATAATTATGTTTTCTTAATTGGTTATTTGTTTTACAACTTTGTTTATGGTGGCTTTTGGTCTGCAGAAAGTGGTTATTTTTATGCAATTGAATTTATCACCCTTTTGTAACTTTTCGGTTGGTTTACATTATATCTTGGCCTTTCTACTCTGCAATATTAAACAAAAAGAAAAAAATTGCACCTCGTTTCTTTTAGTTTTTTAATTTGCTTCATTTTTTAACATTTAAGTTAAATGTTTGATCCATATAAAATTTATTCCGGTGTAAGGTAAGGGACATATATCTTGCTTTCTTTTTTTCTCCCCGATGATTACTTAATTTGAATCTTAAAGCAGTCATTTTAATTATAGAAATAATCACACTATGGTCTGCACAACTTTGATTTGAGGAAAAAAATCTTAAATGTTTATTTCATAAATATTTTTTCTTACTTAAGCTTATGTATCTGAAAGGGATGCATTAGCAATAGACTGAGGTATATAAATATTTTATAGTATGTGAAATACAGAATCTTAACATGCTATATTATATGTAGAAAAAAATCATTTAAAATATTCTGAATAGTACCATGGTTATAAATATGCCAGTGAGCTTAGAGTTCACTCAACAGAGGTTATGTTTATACACATACACATAAATGTAGTTCATAATTATAAACTGTGGGTAAAATACAGTTGAGAGTTTGTCCTGTACTAGCTGAATCTGGAGATAGCTGCCTCTTTTAATCATAAAATAAGACTATTTTTGTTGTTGACATTTATCTTAATCACTAAATTGGAGCTTCAGATTTCTGAAAGGGATAATTAAATGACTGTAAATGCCATTTCAAATCTAGTCAATTATATGTGCAATTATACATACAATTATGTATACAATTATATGTACTGTGAGAATAGGCTATTCCATTTTCACCTAGTTCAGACTAGGAGAATTGAGTAATTAAAATTAAGGGGCTATATTTCAAGAACTAGTGGATGTACTGCAAACAAATACTGTAAGCAGACATTTTGGAAGGGGGTTCCACTAAACTGTACGTACACCTAACATTTGTAGTAGAGTAAATGCTTGATCGTTAAAGCTATCTCTGATATGGGAGGCTCTGGTTGTTTTTGCTGCCATTTCTCTAGGCTACTCTGATTTTGGAACAATGAATTCTATAAATGAGCTACCAGATATGTTCTAAAGCATCTTGTTAATGTCTCAGGACCCTGAAAAAATACTGGTATTTCTAAAAACATTTAAAGTTACAAATATAGCAACTGAAAAATATCTTCAAAAAAATTCTGTTGGTTCCCACTAAGAACAGAAGTTTGAGATGTTTGGGGTGCCTGAATGGCTTAGTTGGTTAAATGTCCAACTCTTGATTTCGGCTCAGGTCATGATCTCAGGGTTATGACCTCAGGGTCGTGAGATGGAGCCCTGCATTGGGCTCCCCGCTAAGTGAGATTCTATCTCAAATAAATCTTTTTTTTTTTTTTTTAAAGTTTGATGTGTTTAGAAAGCATGAAGGATTACATTTTGTCTCAGTTGTGTTTTCGAAAATGAGGGTTTTGTGTTTTCCTCTGAGAATTTGGAGTATGTTTGAAAAGATGTTAATATTATTATAGCAATTTTGGGTTAATGTAAATAATTAAGATCACACATTGTTACATTTAAACTCATGATACTTAATTGAGCACTGTTTACTCAGTTTCATTAAAGATGCCAACCTTTGATTAAAAATGTTTAATTTAGTTTTATTCTGACAGTTTCCTAGAGTTATCCCTGCATTGTATTTCTTGTGGTTCTTGAAGGAAGATCCCAGTAAAGAAGCCCTGTATTTATACTTTTGATGTCAACCCCAGCTCATCATGGTGATTTGAATTGCTGAATTTTATTATAATACCAAAGCAAATGGTTGAGTTGCATTGGTACATCTTTTGGTACACAACGGGTCCAAGAACTTAAATGAGGAGTTAACAATTTAAATTCTTTTAATAAGAGTGGAATAGTGGTTGTATGTCTTTATTTTCAAATTTAAAATTATTAGTTCAGGAATTGGACCTTGGTAAGCAGTTATCTTATTTAATTTGGAAACATTTATGGAACACGTACGTTAGACTTAAAAATGAATTAATAATTAGATCCTTTGTGAAGAAATAGGTAATTCCAAGTTGGAAGCAGAAAATGTGCACGTTGAGCCTGGAATCCTTTGTTCCCCTAGAAAGCAAGGAGGCTGTCGAAGATTAGGACTCAGGGGCCAACTTTAAGAGGTTCCCGCTTGACCTGCGATGGGACAGTTCCATCATCAATAAGGATAATATCACATTGTACCAAAATCTTTAAATCTGTGAATTCATAATAATGATTACAAAAAAAGGAGAAAGTTGTCACTTTTGGAGACTGCTAAGGAGCTGATGTATTCTTTTAAGAACCAGAAAACAAAGACAAAGAGGTATTATGCTTTTCCTCAGGCTAACCAAATATTTGATGAGAGAAGTTCCTCTTTTTTACAAGGTGTTTTATCCCAGCTAATAGAGGAAGAAGGGAGACGGAATTAGTATATCACAATTTTACATCTCCTAATGAATTGATGGATCTAGGCAAAGACAGTGATTATCATTGGCTACTAATGTCTCAAGAAGAAAGAAAACCAGATGTAATTTATCTCCTGATGGAAATATCCATTACTGCCTATGAATAGTCTTGCCAAAAGAAACAAACCTGAATATGATAGGCTTCTGGATCTTACCTCCATTTAACAGAAAATACAGGGATGGAGGAACATGGACATGCAGTGGATGTAATTATGATCATGGGACACTCTTAGAACAAAAGGCCTAGTTTCTTCAAAAATAAATTATAAGAAGAAAAAAATGGAGGAGAAATCTGGAGATTAAAAGAGATTCAGGAGAAATATTAACCAATTGTAATGATAGACTTCATGTAGACCTTGATTAATAATAAAAATAGGGGCGCCTGGGTGGCTTAGTCGGTTAAGCATCTGATCCGCTCAGGTCATGATCTCAGCGTCCTGGGATTGAGCCCCGCATCAGGCTCGACGCTCAGGGGGGATCTGCTTTTCCCTCTCCCTCTGCTCCTTCCCCTCTGCCCCTCCCGCTGCTTGTGCGCTCTCTCTCTCTTTCTAATAAATAAATAAAATCTCTAAAAAAATAATAAAAATAGTAGTTTATGACAGTTGAGGAAATATAAACACCACCTGGATATATGATGGCTTTGTGGAATTATCTAAAAAAGATTTAAATGTCACAGTGGTAGCAATGTAGTTATATTTGCAAAGCTTTTTTACCTTTCAGAGAAACAAGAGTATACTATTTACAGGTGAAATGATGTGAAATCTGGGACTTGTTTCCAAATAATCTGTGAGTGAGTGGGTAGAAGTGAGTAGGGGGTATGGTGGAAATAGGATTGGTCATGAATTGTTGTAGTTGGCTGGTTCGTAATACTACTGTATGTACTTTTTGTGATGCTATTGTATTTTGTATATGTTCTAAAATTTCTGTAATAAGAAAATCTAGTCACAGCCTTCAGATTTTTAAGAGAGCTAAGAAAAAATAGTAATACCTTATGTTAAAAGCCATTGATAGCCGTGTGTGTAAAGTGCCGCGTAGGCACAGATGTGTAGGGTGGGGTCAGGGAGGAGGCAGGAAGGTGAAGTTGAGACCGGGCCAGGTAGACAGTTGGAAGGGCTTTCCAGGCTGGAGAACAGCAAGCGCGGTGGTGTGGAGCTGTGAAATTACAGAGTACTCTTAGGGAGCACCAGGTTTGGAAGGGCACTTTGGGTGTTATGATGGGGGCTGGTGCAGCTGAGGTATGGATGAGAATTGCAGTCAGAGTAAGGAGCTGGAGGGGGCACGTAGGGGTAAATATTAAAGGAAGGCTTTTCCTTTTCGTCTTTTTAACCTGAATTAAGAATTTGGATTCCTCGACAGGTTTAAGTCCTTGTTCAGAGAGATTTCTGACTAGAGTAGGTAAAGTTTCATCTAAGGAAGTTATTCTGTCAGTGAGGTAACAAGTTCACCCCTCTTTTCCCTTTCTCCCCAGAATTAGCTAATAGCCAGCAACATTTTATTCTTACCAGCCCTGTTTAATTTACAGTCGAATGCTTGGTGAAGAAATCTACATCCAAGAATTTTAGATTTAAACATTATAACTCATGTGTTTCATCTCTGTCATAATGGAGGACTTAAGTATCCTGTTAGTAACCGTGCAAACATTTGTCCTGGCACCTAAGGAATATAACAAATGGTTGAAAATTTCCACCTGCCCGAGCTTATTTATGCAAGAGCAGTCAAATTGATTTCTGTAGGGAATTTAATTTGCCAAAAAATGATTGAAATTCACTTACTGAAATTGTAAATAGAAAGGTGGGATAATATACGCTTATTGCCTCATTTTCCTAAATCATAAAATAATTAAAAGCTTTATATAGCTTCTCTTCTAGGCTTAAATATATAACACAAAAATACAAGAGTAAATTTACCTGATTGTTGTCACAAAAATGGTTTTGTCTTTTGGACTTTTGTTATCCTCAGAAATCTTGAATGTTACCAACATTGACTAATTTATTTCCGAATGGTAGAGTCTCCGAAATGATGTGCAAAAGATGAACTGATATAATTGAGTTATTAAAGCCCTGGCAAAAGATATGATGAGCTGTAATTATATAATGGAATCAGACCTGCTAAGTGCCCTTGAGAGAGAGTAAGTGTATGACTGAACCAGTCAAGATAACGGCTGTTTATTGTTTTAAAAATCTACCCCCCCCATAAAGGTCATACATGTTCAGGGTAGAAACCAAAATACAGTTGAAGATAAAGAAAAAAACAAGTCATCATTCCATGCCATAAACCACTGCTTATGCTCTTTTTAAAGTTTCCAGATTGCCTCTTTGTGGTTCAATCAGCATTTAATTACCTTGGTGCCGCAGTAATGATATATGTATAATTTTTTGAATCATATTTGATTCTAATAACCCTCATATTTAAAATTATAAGTATTTGAAATGATTTGAGCAGATGTGAATGTCCCATAGGAATACTAAGCAAATGCTAGTAAATTACTTATAAAGAAATTACTTATAAGAAATCCAAGTGTCAATAGCCAGTATTTTTTGAGCATGTATGCCCCAGCATTGTTCCAAGTGCTTTACCTTAGCTTACTTACTCTGATTCACAGCAACCCTAAGAAGTGGGTACCATTGCCATCATTTTACAGACAATGGTAAATAATTTACTTGCTTAAAGTGTCATAGCTGATAAGTGAAGATTGGGTAGCCTAACTCTGGAACCCGTGTTTTTAACTATTGTCAACTGATGGAATTTCAAATTTAAAACTATGGCATTGTATCTTGAGCCATATACCAAAGAAAATTGGAGGGAAGGGTGTTTAGGGGAAGGAAGGCCTTTTATGTTAAGTCTCAAAACCAATTTGTGTTCTTTCCAGCAGTGTGTAAAATTGTTGGATTCACTATGCCTTTTAGTAGTATGGAAATGGAATATGATCCAGTAATATGATTTAGAACATATTTGTCAACTTGATTGTGAAAAAAAATAGCTTTAACAAGATATAGCTTTAATCTGTGTTTTTGATTTCTAGGGAGTGTGGACATATTTCTATGCTTATTGCCACGTTCACGTCTTATTTTAGAAACTCTGTTCTTTGACCATTTTTTCCTTTTGATGCCTTGTTCATATTGATCTTTAAGGGCTTTACCACTTTATTTTTACTACTCGATTTATTGTAGCTTTGAGAGTAGTGTGTGTCTCACTATAGCTATGTTGCTGACACCTTCCCTTATATTCCAGTTTTTGTTTTATGTACTAAATTTTGTGATAATTGATACATTAAGACTGTTGGCTATTTTATATTCACTGTGGAGTGTAACTAGTGGTAAAAAAGTCTTTAATTTGTCCCATTCAGCTTTTGTCTTGAATTCTACTTTGTCATATTATCTGTGATATTCTTATCCCCTTTCCCTTTTTGCTTTTGCATGTGTGTGTATTTGCCCAACATATTATCCTGCCATTCTTGGTTTTAAATATTTAGGAGGATGTATGGGTGAAACAAGTGCTGAGAATCCAGTAGAACTGAAAATTGTGGGCTTACAGTCTGGAGATGCATATGTACAAGTGTGGACCATAGGGTATATACTTTTTTTGGGGGGGGTATGTTTTCCTTATTGATATGTTGTCAAGATTTGACATTACCTCTGTGGTAAGGTTTTCCCGTTCAGGTGCACAAATAATTATTTTTTTCAATCTCAGTGACTTTTGGTTCATTTTTTTTTTTTAAACCAGATTGGGACATTATTTAAGAGAGGGAAGAGGGGAAGGACATGTGCATCATACTTTCTAAACTAAAAAAGTGAGTTTTTTAGTTCTTCTTCCAGCTTGGTTTTGTTATTCCATGATTTTCTCATTTGCAGGGTACTTACCCTGTACAGAGGTTTGGGGTACTT
Organism: Ursus americanus; assembly: GCF_024610735.1. Lineage (NCBI taxonomy): Eukaryota > Metazoa > Chordata > Mammalia > Carnivora > Ursidae > Ursus > Ursus americanus. The sequence continues at coordinate 32,467,824 of NC_142154.1, forward strand.
TGAAAATGAGCATCCAGTGGGGAAGCCTAGTGTAGTTGGTTTCTAGTGAGGGCACTACGCACTGATTTTTTCACCTCTGTGAGGGAGGAAGAGCCCATGAACACTTGGCTAATTTACATGTGAGAGATGTTTTTAATGAGAGATCTTTTTATGATTCATCTCTTTTTTTTTAATGGTTGGATTCTTCTTAAAAATTAACATTTTATATTTAAAAAAGCACTTTATGAAATAGAAACAACATTGTGGCAGTGGCTAAGTAGAGAAATGTGGAAAATGGAGTGTTTTCTCAGCCTTAGAAAAACCAAATTGTGGGCCAAAGAATGTCCATTCCTAGCTCTTGCAGCCGTGCCTGGGGCAGTATGGAGGCAGGGCAGCGTGTGAGTCTTGCTGCCCCTTTGTGACCTTAGGCAAGTTACTGAAATATATTTGTTTCCTCATTTGGAAAATGGGATTAATAATTATAGTTAAGAACTCAGTAAATGTTAGTTCTCATTATTACTAACTGAAAAATCTCACCAAGGGTCTTTCCATTTTTATCCTTCATAACCAGATGAACAGCAGTCTTTCCTGATCTTTTCCTTTCCAATTAACACATGCCCTTGTAGGCTTTTAGATCTAGAGCTTGAAAAGGCTATCTGCTCTCGCCTCTTGCCCCAAGAGGTGTCTCTGTTTTTCATATTTAAAAAAAAAAATGTTTCTTGAAGGCCTAGGCTAAGCAAAGGGAGTGAGATGATAGGAAGGTAAGAGGCTCAAAGTATGGTGGGGGAGTTCTATAAACAGGTAATACAGAGTCGTAGCTGCTGCGACAGGGGAGTGTTCTCAGTGCTGATCCAGTCTGGTGCTGAGGAGTTGGCGAAGGTGTTTTTGTTTTTTTTTTTAAACAGGATGAGCTGCTGTTGCTGTTTTTTTAAAAAGTTGAGGTGAGATTCACATAACATAAAATTAATCATTTTATTTTATTTTATTTTATTTTATTTTATTTTATTTTATTTTATTTTTAAGAAAATGATTATTTGAGAGAGAGAGCACGAGCATTGGGGAGGGGCAGAGAGAGAGGGAGAAGCAGATTCCCCACCGAGCAAGGGGCCCAACATGGGACTCCATCCCAGGTCCCTGGGATCATTACCTGAGCCGAAGGCAGACGCTTAACTGAGCCACCCAGGCACACCTAAAATTAATCATTTTAAAGTGAATAGTTCAGTGACATAGTAAGTTCACAATGTTGTGTAACTACCATCTCTGTCTAGTTCTAGAACATTCTCATCACCCGAGACGGAAACCCTGTACCCATTAAGCAGTTGCTTATGTGATCCAGGAAAAGATGAAATTGCTCTCCAAGGGAACAGCAAGAGCAAAGGCATGGAATGGAGTCAGGAGTTGGGGGAGAGGGCAGTTGGTTTGTCAGCTTAGCTTTGGTGAACCCTAGAATAATAGGCAAGGGGACTGAGTAGGAGATAGGCATGTGGGGAGGTTGGGGCTAAATCTGGAATGGCTTAAAATAATCCATATTTTCAGAGTGTTGGACTTTGTCCTGCGTATTCAGAGGTTGGGAATCACAGGATCAAATGTGTTTTGGCTGGATTACTTGGTAGCTGTGTTCAGGATGTTGAAGAGCTCTAGCTGGGCAGCAGATGGATGGTTATGAGGCTGCTGCCATAGTTCAGGCAGGAATTCGTGAGGGCCGGAATCGTTCTGCAGGGGTGGAGAGGAGGGCACCGTGAGATAAACTGGTATCCGTGCCCCAGAGAAGTTGTAACTTGTCAAAGTCACGCATGGTCAGTAGGTAAGAGCTCCTGCTTGCTGGCCCTGAGCGAGCCCCCTAAGCCCCCTGGGTGTGATGCAGTGTGCGGGAGGCGCAGTCCCTGACTGGAGGTAATCGTGTGCTAGAACACCTCCTGCGTCTTGTATGCTAGTGAGCTAGCATTGTTTTAACGTGCACTTGATACACAGCCGGTTTGGATGCATAGTTCAATGTTCTGATGATGATGTCTGCAAAAATAGTTTTGAAAGTTTAACTTACGATGCTAATAATCATTATAAGCACAGATTCTGAGCACATATCTCATCTGTTTTCTCCAACGTTTATTATGAAAAATTGAAATATAAAATGAGAATAGCACAGTGAACTAGGATCTGCCTGCTCACTACCTAGATTCAGAAGTTAGCATTCTGCTGCATTCGTTCTCTCTATATGTATATGTGTATAAAGATAGAAAATATACCCACATTTTTCATTGAGCCTTTTGAAAGTATATTGTAGATATTATATTTTACCTTTAAAGACTGTAGCATCCATCACTTAAGAATAAGACATCCTGGGGCGCCTGGGTGGCGCAGTCGTTAAGCGTCTGCCTTCAGCTCAGGGCGTGATCCCAGTGCTCTGGGATCGAGCCCCACATCAGGCTCCTCCGCTAGGAGCCTGCTTCTTCCTCTCTCATTCCCCCTGCTTGTGTTCCCTCTCTCGCTGGCTGTCTCTCTCTGTCAAATAAATAAATAAAATCTTTAAAAAAAAAAAAGAATAAGACATCCTACTTATCTACAATATAATAGTGATATTTTGAACTGTAACTTTTATTCATAGATAAGGAAACGTAGGCGTTATATGACTTATGACGTTGAAGCAAAATTGGAAGAAATAATGTTTTCCAATTCTTTAGACTCCTTTATCTTACATTGTACATGATACTACTATCTCTCAAATTTAGTAATATTAATGCATTATTTTGATGGTTTTTGTCACATTCTTGAAATGTTCCTGCTAATGGTTAATATTCTTTTAAAATGATTCGCTTAAAAAACACTGAAATATCAGTATATTTATTTAGAAGGAAACTGGATGAAGGGCAGGAAGAAAAGGGGGTCTTAATGGTCCTCTGGGGTGTAGAAATTATCTCTTAAAGATGAGCATCTCTAGGGAAGGAGCGGTAATACAGGGGTGGGGGCAGGTGGGAAGAGGAGGTTGGTGTGCAAGGACGTGGCTGCAGGCAGTGTGTGAGTACTTGTGCTCTGCCTGTGTGGTCTCTAGATTGAGCCAGGGATCAGGGCTTTGGTGCTGGCTCCTCCTGTTGAAACTTGTCTTATTTTTCTTACGTTGGGCTTCTCTTACTTCTCTCTCCATAGCTCCAGGCCCCACTGCTATATCTGTCCCTGCTTGCAGGCTGATCCTGAATGACCTGGAACCTTAGAAGGAGCTCCCAGTAGACTGTCTTTGTGCCAGTGAGGTGTATACAGTATACGCGGTGAATAGACCATACTTTGAGAAATGCTCAATTTCAGTATTCTGCTAAGTAATAACTTTCCTGTTTGTGGAATGATTTTTTTTTAAACTTCCCTTTATAGCGAAGAATGGAAATTTGTTGAAATTCTTAAATAATTATGCAGTCATTAAAATTTGAGAATGCACATTTTAAAAAAATCATATATTCTTTAAGTATAACTGTATCCCAGGCCCTGTGTTGCCTATGGAATGTAAACACAAAATTCAGTGTATATTCAAGATTATTTGGAGTTTTTCTTTATTTCCTTTTCTCTAAGCTTAACTATCACCTGGAATTATATTTAAGAACATACCATTTTTGGATGGACAGTAGGTTATTGAAATACTCAAATAGCTTATGTGAACATGTAAATTACTAACGTGTCCAATATTTTATTTGACTACTAAATAAATATTCTAGTTTAGAATATTAGATACATGGCCATTTTTTTTTTTTTTGTATTTCTTGTAGCTTTGGGTTTCTTATATTGGTCTATTTCATAAGAATTTTTATAAAAATCAGTGCTTTGACATAAATTATTCTATGATTTTTTCCTTGTGTAAGTAGAAGGAAAATGGTGTGCAATTTTAGAAGCATCTTTCTTTTCTTTTCTTTTTTTTTAAAGATTTTATTTATTTGACAGCAGGTGGGTGCGTGGGGTGGGGCAGAGGGAGAAGGGGCTCCCCGCTGAGCAGGGAGCCTGATGCAGGGCTCGCTGGGATCCGAGGACCCTGGGATCGTGACCTGAGCCAAAGGCAGACAACCACTGAGCCACCCGGGCACCCTAGAAGCATCTTTCATTTTAGGGTCCATACCATTCAAGTAGAGATATTCTATAGGCAAAAGGTAGGAATAACAAGATGTCAGAAAAAGCTTGGTTTGAGTCCAGGCACTGCTATTGAAAAGCTCTGTGACATTGGGCAAATTACTTGTAAGTTTCGAGTCTTTTTCTTATAAGATGGGGATAATTTTACTTGCCTTTCTACCCTACCAGTGATTTTAGGTATGAACCATTTTGGAAGTTGTAGAACAATACAAATAGAAATTTAAGCAGTGGTTATTATCTGTCAGTTAAAACATACGTTAGTTTTTGTCAGGCGTACCTAAAGTCGTACCGATCCAGTTCGGAAAATACAGAAGACATTGCTCACATCTTGAGGACGTGAAGCGTCACCTTTATTGTTTATTTGTGGAGTGGAAAGATCTTCTGAATTCTAATTTGAATTGCTTTTCCTGTTAATTGCATGAGTGGAGAATAAGAAGAGTACAACTTCTGTTTTTGCACAAAGGAGTTTTGAGTTGGTTAGCTTAATAAAAACACACTTGAGAGGGAAAAATCTTTGTATGGTTACAAAATGCGTATTTTTCCCCACCAACTTTCATTGGAGAGTAGCCCAATGAATGAGAACCTTGCAGCCTGTGGAAAACATGACACCTGTGCATTCGGTAAGCGTTGAAGCTATGGCTAGTGTTTCAGATTTCTGGCTGTTAGGAGCGTCTCATTCCATTGGTGTCATTCACAGCTATCGATGTGTTCTTTCTACCGGTTAGTACCAATAGGCAGAATCCTGACTTATTTTGCTGGAAACCAGTCTTTGGAATTCTGTTGAGGGACAGTCTGTCAACTTGTATATTTGCCACTGTGTCAGTTATAATTACTCTGAGATTAAAAGTTTCAGCAAAATTCAGTTCCACCAATATTTAACAGAGTTTTTTTTTTTTTTCTTATTTTGTCGTAACACTTTTATTGCCTGCTCTCATTTTCTTGTGACTCTCAGAGTTATCCAGAGTGCCCCACCTTGGGTCCAGTGTCAGCCTAGTGGCAGGCTGTGGGTAATTTTTAGCCCAAGAGTAGCTGAGATTTAGAAAGACTTCTTTTCTCTGGCTAGAGGGGTGAATTTTCTGAAGGCTACCAAACATATTTATGGTCTGTCACATTGTACTTGCATTCAACAAATATTTATTTAGCACCAACTATATGCAAGGTTCTTTTCTTTTTCCTTCCTGCCTGCATGCCTGCCTGTCTCTTCCTTTTTCTTCCTCTTCTCCCTCTTCCCTTCTTCGCCGTCTTGTTCTTCCTCTTTCTCCTCCACTACCTCCTCCTCTTTTCCCCTTCTTCCTCCTCCTAGATTTGTGTGTCGGGGATGGGAACCATCTTATACCAAAGTCAGTTAGCTGACTCCCTCCTGAGAAGACACTCTCAGCCTGGTCCTTAGCTGTATCCTTAGTCCTAGTTTTTAATGAACTTTGGGTGGAATAATCTGTATATGAGCTGGTTTTTCATTTGGCTCATTTACCTCCTTTCTGATCTTTATATCTAGAATCAAACTGGAGTTTTGTGTTATAGAAATTGCCACTGGTTTCAGAGTTCTTTGCTTCTCGTTTCCCTAGGCATTATGATTTGTCACATGAGTGGCATAAACCTTTATTTCCATTTTTATGGTTCATTATTTCCTAAATGTTCAGCCTCTTATTGTGACTAGAAAATTGCCCCCCCTAAAGTTGACAATTTTGCAAAAACAGATTTTAAACCAGGAGAAACTTCAGCTATCTTTTTTATTTAACCAATTTAAAAATTCATATTATTTTATTTTCTTACCAAGTTTTAAAATAACCTTACACTTTATTTCTTTAATGGATTTAAATATTCGATTTTTCACATTTTAGAATTGGAAAGGATCCTAAAGTTTTTCTGCTCCAGTGGCAAAATTACCTTCAAGCTTTTCAGCCACAATGCACAGTTGGAAGTACAGTTTCTTTTGTGATGCAAAGGTGTGGTACACAGAATTCTAAAAATGACCACCCAGGATCCCCTCTCCCGCAGGACTTCGACTATGATGAGGTAACATGCCCATGATTATGTTGCTACATGGCAAAAGAGATTTTGCAGATGTAATTTTATTTTTATTTTTTTTTAAGATTTTATTTATTTATTGAACAGAGAGAGACAGCCAGCGAGAGAGGGAACACAAGCAGGGGGAGTGGGAGAAGAAGAAGCAGGCTCCCAGCTGAGGAGCCTGATGTGGGGCTCAATCCCAGGACTCTGGGATCACGCCCTGAGCCGAAGTCAAGTCAGACGCTTAACGACTGAGCCACCCAGGCGCCCCTGCAGATGTAATTTAAGGTTGTAAATCACTTGACTTTGAGTTAGCCAATAAAGGAGATTATCCAAGTGGACCTATTCTAATCACATGAATCCTTTAAAAACAGATTTTTCCCTGACTCAGAGCAGAACTGAAAGCCAGAGAGGTTTGAAGGACAAGAGGGCTTGTTATGTCATTGCTGGCTTGAGGGTGTATGGCCCGTGGGAGAAGGAATGCCAGTGGCCTTAAGGAGCTGTGAGAGAGAGAGGCTTTGGTCCCACAGCCAGCAAGGAAACAGGTGCCGTGGTCCGGGAGCTGTAGGGAACTGAATTCCACCAACCACCTGAATGAGCCTGGAAGCAGATTCATCCCCAGGTAGGAGCTGGGCCTGGTTGGCCTGGTTGGCACCTTGATTTGCGAGACCCTAAACAAAGAACCCAGTTGATCCCATGTGGACTTCTAACCTACACAACTGTGAACTAATAAGTATTGTTTTAAAGCCTCTAAGTTTGTACTGAATTTTTACACAGCAGTAGAAAACTAATATGCAAAACTGTTTTGCAACCATATGAAGAAGTTCTGTGGAAGAGATGGAATTCTTATAAGTGAAGAAATCAGAATAAAAAAATGTAGTTACAACCTGATAATAATCATAGAAAACAGTCACTTGGGAAGAGAGTAGTGGGGATATACAAAGATGATCATCGTTATGGATTATGACACTTTTATTTTCCATTTTTTGTCAGGTTACTTTTTATAACTAAAATAGATTTATATTAGTAGAATTTATAATAAACCTATTTATGCAAAACTAGGAACTTAATTTTATTTGGGAATTTATTATTGGGAACATGCAAATTCACAGGCCTGAAAGACTCTTGCAGGTAAGTGTTACATGTGAAAAACTTCCAAATATTCCCCTTAATTTTGCTTAATTATCGACTATCATGAAGCTCATTGGTAGCAAGAACCTGTAGGTAATTAACTAAACCCCCTGTATTTCCTAACACTTACCACTTTTTTGCTGGGAAATAGCTTTTGCTGGCCCTTCTTGTATTGACGAGGAAAATGCACAGGCCTGCAGTTTTCTGAAGAATTTCTGAGTAGAGGTCTAGGAGTGACCACTGGAAAGATAGATTTTAAAGCTGTTGTGTATGGCCTTTAGAATAAAGATGTGAGGGGCGCCTGGATGGCTCAGTTGTTGAAGCGTCTGCTTTTGGCTCAGGTCATGATCCCAGGGTCCTGGGATCGAACCCCTGTCAGGCTGTCTGATCAGCGGGGAGCCTGCTTCTCCCTCTCCCTCTGCCGCTCGCCCTGCTTGTGTGGCTGCGCTCTCTCGTGCTCTCTTGCTCGCTCTCTCTGTCAAATAAATAAATACAATTAAAAAAAAAATAATGATGTGAAAGTACTCCCGCTTATTAATATTTGTCTTCAAACCAAAGGTCCTGTAGCCTTATTAAAGTTAAAGCGTTATTTATTGCAAGGAGTCCTGTAAGTTAAACCCTTATTGATCAGAGCGTTTCTATACACACACTGAGGAAGAACAGCAGTTTTCTTAATTGCTTAGATCTAATTACATTCCTGCTGTGGAACTGTTCTGAGGGCGTGGGAAAGGATGAGTCACAAAAGAGGAAGGAACTACACTTAGGACCCATTAACAAGACTTTTGGGTGTGGTGTGTTTGGGTGTACTCCTAAGACAAATGAAGTGTCTCAGTTAACACAATGAGGCTATCCTGGAGAGTTTTTGTTGTTGTTGGTTCTGCCCTGTAAGATAAACTTTCCTGTGTCTGCTCCTGACTGCTTAGCAGGGTCGATCCTCCTCAAAGAGGACGGTTGCATCATGAAGGTGAAACCCTATCCTCTAAGTTATTCTTGAATCATACTGATTTCTTAAAACTAGCTTTGCTAACCCCGTAGGATACTATTGGCTTTTTATTGTTCCTGGGTGATAACACCGATTCAATTAAATGGCAATACTTGGAAAAAATGATGAAAATGATAACATTTCAGTTTAAAGTGTGAATACACATGGTTAAATATTATAAACCACTTCAATTTTTAATTTTTTTTAAAGATTTTATTTATTTATTTGAGGGAGAGAGCCAGCATGAGCAGCATGAGCAGGGGGGAAAGGCAGAGCGAGAGGGAGAAGCAGGCTCCCCGCTGAGCAGGGACACCCCCAACCACTTTTACTTTATTGTGTTTTATTTTTATTATTTTTAAAAAGATTTTATTTATTTATCAGAGAGAGAGAGTGTGCACAAGCAGGGGGAGCTGCAGATAGAGGGAGAAGCAGACTCCCCACTGAGCTGAGCAAGGAGCCTACTGGGGACTCCATCCCAGCACCCTGGGATCATGACCTGAGCTGAAGGCAGACGATTAACCAAATGAGCCACCCTGGCGTCCTTATAAACCACTTTAAAATACCAGGCCAACTTTATAAAGGACAGTTCTGGAAACTTCCTGGAATGCCTGACTTTTCTACCTTCATAATTTCAAAATGTTTAAGTGGTTCGATTGTGTGCGTGTAGGTGACCCTTCCTGCTGAGTTCCCCTGTCCCTGTTTGGTATCATCATTCTAAACAGGCTAAGCAGACTCTGTGGTTCTTTGAGGGGATGTAGATGCGAGTAGGGCGTAAGTGTCAGGGCTGAGTACAGGACAGACCTTGCGGATGTGAGAATCAGGGTGCTGTTTCCTGCTAAGTGCAGTTCCTGCTGGACTGGAGGTGAGATTAAAACAGCAGGCTCTTGCCTCATATTTTTGGCTCATTTCCTGGCCCTGAGGACGAGTCTCTCCTTAAACTGGTACTGTAAGCAGATCTCTCCCCAAACCCTGGTCCGGGCTTTGCTCATTGATGCATCATTGGATTAGCAAGTTACTCTATTTTCTTTTCTTTTCTCTGAAGGAGAAACTCTTCTCTTTTGCCCAGAGAATCTACAATGAGGTTCTTGTATATATGGTTCTTGTATATACGACTTGGTTGGTTCTTGTATATATGATTTGACTTGGTCAATGCTATCACAGATTTATACATTAAAAGAGTATTCAGTTGATTCATAAGGTTTTTTATGCGAAGTAGTTTGATTTATATATATCATTTTAGCAATGTAAGTATCGTGAAAACAGTTTAGAACAGTAAGTATTTCATGACTGACTGCTAGCTTTTCTAATATGTTGTTTGGGTTTGTTTCTTTTTTAATTGTCGAGGCAATATTCTGATTTGTGCTTACTTTTTAAATTAACATTCTCTATTCCTGTAATTTATTGCAGAAGCTTTCTGTGGTGTGTTTTACATCTGTAACTGGCGTTGGATTGAGAGGTGGAATTGGGAGGTAAATTGCCATTGTCATGAAATGGGAAGAAAAGAGGAGTAGACATGAAACCTAGTCCTGAGACAGAATTTTATATTTGGAGGTTGAGAGAGAAGCAACACGATTGATTGATTGGTCTTCAAAGAAATACTTCTTATAAGAATCATCCTGGGGCTTAGAGATGCACTACATACCAAATTCTGGAGTATTAATTTAGTTTAACTTCTTTTCAATTATCTTTCATGTTGACTTCAACAAGATGGTAAAATTTTTGGTTAAATTATATAAATTAGCAGGAATCTATCATCAATGGACTTCTGAATGGTTACTATGTAGCCCGTTGGGAAGTTGGTATACATCTTACATATCTATAAAGTTTGCATTTTAGAATCATTTGAATAGCCTTTTAAAGCAAAATTAGTTTATATTGGCAGGAATAAGACCAAATTATCTTTACCTTAATTCATCTCTTTATCGCAGTGGTTCTCAACTGCAGGCAGATCTGTTTTTTTGGGCACATTTGGCAATGTCTGGAGACATTTTTGGTTGTCACGACTTGGGGGGTACTACTGATGTCTAGTGGGTAGATGCCAGGGAGGCTGCTAACCCTCCTGTAATGCAGGGGACAGCCCCTCCGCTACAAACGCTTTTGTGGTTCAAAATGTCAGTAGTGCCAAGTCATAAAGTATAGTTTATGTCATCCTTTGCATTCGCCATTATTCCTCCATCTTAGGTGAGCCAGGATTTTTTAAAAAGTGCTCATATCACGGTATTTGGTAGATGGACTAAAAAAATGACCCCATTCTCTACCCTTCCTTGTATCCACGGTCTACAGTGTGACTGTTTTCTTAGCTCTTGACTCTAGGCTGTGCTTTACTTTGGAGAATAGAAAGTGTTGGAAATGATGTTAAGCCTGGATCTCAAAAGATCTCTCATGCTTCTGTTCTCTCTTGTGAACAAGCCCATGCCAGACTGCTAGTTAGCAGTTGCTCCTGTTACCCCAGCTGTCAGCAAGCCAATCACCAGACATGGGAAAGAGGCTCTCCCAGACCAGCCGGCCCCCAACCAACTTTGACGGTTGGTAGTAGACGCGTGCACAGTCCTGGGATTACTCAGTCTGGCCCAGCACAGCAGAACTGCCCGGTTGACCTGTAGACTGGTGAGCAATAGTAAATGGTAGCTATTTACAATCACTGTGTTTGGTTTGGCAGCAATAGAAAACGGATACATTATGATATAGTAATGCTTTTGTGGGGGAATGGGCATTTTTGCTTTTTTTGTCTAATTATTAATAATTCCAGGCGGAGGGAAGGCTTGTTAAAAAAAAGCCTTGATATGGGATTGTCTTTGTTGTCTTCATGTTTTAAAAACAGGAAAGCCATTGAGATTGGAGTCACGTGAGCAAAGGGGAGAAAGTGGAAAGAGATTAAATCAGTGATCTCTTGGGGTCTGGATCACGTTTGGGTAACGGTTTTGGGTTATATTTGGATTCCAATCTAAAGAGTTCAGCAGGCCGGGTTTTTTTTTGTCTGCTTGTTTACAGAACATCCCGTATATTGGGTTTGTTTGATTGCTTCCTAATTTTTACTTTTAGGTTCCATATTTGTGACAAGAATATAAACTACTGGAGGGTTTTAAGTAAAGGAGTGACATGATCTGACTTATTTTAAAAACAATTCTGACTGTTGTAGTGGAGAATAACCGTGGGGAGCAGGGGACAAGGGTGGAAGTGAGGAGACCAATTAGTAGATTATCGTAATCCAGTCCAGGATGCAGACACTAGAAAAAATATAATCTATAATAGGTCTTCTTGCCATTGATCAATCTAAATTAATTTTATACGAGACTGTTTTAAAACTTTCTTTGCATCTTCCACGTACTGTCACTTGAGAAATAATGCAATTTAAAAAAATTGTTCTATTAGAATAATGTACTCCTTGGTCTATTTAATTTCCCGAACACATTAATGATAAGTTCAGGAAGGGTATGAGAAGGGAAATTGCATGTGTGAGGCTCTGTTATTATCTGTGTTATTGGAAAAGCCTAAGCAAATTATTTATTTGTAGTAGTTGGCCTCTAAATGTGGCTCAGTTCTCTGTTTAAGGACTGTGGGCTATGGCAATTTTTTTTTTTTTTTTTTTTTGAGTAAAAGGCTGTGATTGAGGTACAAAAGATATTCCTTTAAAAGATCCAGACATCTTCTATATAACAAAATTATTATATTTTATAAATACATATAAGCAAATAGACTAACAAGTGTTTTTAACTATAGAAGAAATACTCTGCAAATTAAAAACCAAATAAAACTGACTAGAAGTACTCTAACATAAAATTTAAGATTTTGACCTCAAGAAAAACACCGTTTTTCTTCTCTAATGTAGACATTTATAAGACTCTGTATGAAACATCTCACTCTTCTTAATCTGTTAACAGTAATAGGAATGGTTCTCAAATAGCGTACTGCTACATTCAAAAGGGACAGTCTTCCGCGACATTCGGCCTCAGACACGTAGGAGAGCCACTGATTCCAATTAGTCTACCAGCTCTGAAGAGTAATGATTTTAAAGCACCACAGCTATCCTGGATCCCAGATCTGCTCATTATAAAACATTTTCCACATCCTCGAAATTCAGGGAAATAATACAATGTCTAGGAGATACCATTGTGAGATACCTCTCACAAGACCTAAGAGTATCACTCAACAACGTTTGGGAACCGGTGAGCTGAAACTCTTGTGACACACAGTGCCTAGCCCTGCCATTAGCAAAGGTTGTGTGCTCTGTCAGCATCAGCCAAAAGGTTACAAGTGTAAGCATTTATTAACTACAATTAGAATAATCACCCCAAGGGGCGCCTGGGTGACTCAGTCAGTTGAGCGTCTGACTTTTGATTTTGGCTCAGGTCATGATCTAAGGGTCGTGGGATTAAGCCCCGAGTTGGGCTCCACACTCAGAGCAGAGTCTGCTTGAGTTTCTCTCTCTCCCTCATCCTCTCCCCTTTCCCCTGCTTGAAAACCCCTCTCTCTCTAAATAAATAAAAGAATAATCACATCAATATAAATAAGTACTGTCCCTCTGTTAAGATGATGATAAAGATAATTAAGATGATGGTAGAGATGATAATAAAGCAGATCAGTAAAGATATTGACAATAAAGATATTGAAGCTCCATTTCTCAAGTATAGAAAGTATTACTTGAAGGTCTGTTGATTATGTTGCCATTCTACTAAAATCAGTACAAAATATTTTATTGCCATTTGTATAATAAAATATAATTTTTAGAATAGTTTGCTGTAAGTAAGAATTTGACTATAAAAACAAAATACTTGGGGTGCCTGGGTGGCTCAGTCGGTTAAGCATCTGCCTTCAGTTCAGGTCATGATCTCAGGGTTCTGGGATCAAGTTTTGCATCGGGCTACCCGCCCAGCGGGAGGTCTATTTTTCCCTCTCCCTCTGCTTGCTGCTCTCTCTGCTTGTGCTCTCTCTCTCTCTCTCTGTGTCAAATAAATAAATACAATCTTAAAAAAATAAAAACAAAACACTTAAAGCATCCTAATGAATATGGAAACTACTTATTACTCCATGCCAAATTTAAATTATCTTCATAGACAGCTGTTATTTGAATGATGTAAAATAGAATGTGAAACATTCAAAACTGCTTTTAATAGTTGTTAAATATTTTTCAAACATGAAAATTAACTGATTTAGAAATTTGGCACTTTCTTCCAAACCCCAAACCAGAGGTGTTTCCCGTAAAGGTATCTGGCAGTACAATATTAGTATTATAACCCACGCAGCATTAAATTTTTTTTTAAAGATTTTATTTATTTATTTGACAGAGAGAGAGAGCATAAGCAGGAGCAGTGGCAGGCAGAAGGAGAGTGAGAGGCAGACTCCCTGCTGAGCAGGGAGCTGGATGTGGGGCTTGATCCCAGGACCCTGAACCACCCAGGCGCCCCCTAAATTCTAAAATCAACTTAGAATACCTGAAGTAACAAAGATAGTAAAACTAAAGCATTTGTTATTTACTCCTTTTTAAAAATCTTTGTTTTCTCTGATCATGGAAAATTATAAATCATTAGAAATTATCATTAGGCTTGTCAGGATGTCCAAAATATATTTATTACGTGAAAAAAGCAAGTTGGAGGATGGTTCATTAGAATAATCCCTGCTTGAGTAGCGGAGTTTTTGTTTATTTTTTATTTTTTTATTTTTTATTTTATTTTATTTTGTTTTTATTTATTTATTTGACAGAGATAGAGACAGCCAGTGAGAGAGGGAACACAAGCAGGGGGAGTGGGAGAGGAAGAAGCAGGCTCACAGCAGAGGAGCCTGACGTGGGGCTCGATCCCATAACGCCGGGATCACGCCCTGAGCCGAAGGCAGCCGCTTAACCGCTGTGCCACCCAGGCGCCCCTTGTTTTTGTTTTTTAAAGATTTTATTCATGTATTTGTCAGAGAAAGAGGAAGCTCAAGCAGTGGAAGTGGCAGGCAGAGGGAAAAGCAGGCAGGATTCCTGCTGAGCAAGGAGCCCCATGCAGGACTTGATCCCAGGACGCGGGATCATGACCTGAGCCGGAAGACAGATGCTTAACCAACTGAGCCCCCTGGGCGTCCCTGGAGATTATTTTTTAATTAGAAAAATATATGCCAAATTCTTCACTAGACTCCTAAAAATAAACTGTGATTAAGGAGTTCAGCAATACGGGGTTCTCAGACATTCCTGGACTGCACTTGAAGAGATGAATTTAGAAGGTTTGGAATGGTGGCTATCTGCGTTTTGAATAAACACACACATTTAATGCAGATCATTTGCCTGCTATGCTCTGAGCTGCCCTCTGAAGGATCTTCAGTGGTGTAGGGACAAAGGAAGAAATAGAGGCTGTAAAGGGACCATACCTTCAAACAGAGCAGCTCCTCATTCTTTGTTCGTTTCTGGGCTTCTTTGAAGAAAATTTCTGAAGTTTAAAAGGTTTGAAAACCACCATCTGAGATAACTGCCAATGCCCAGTAGAAGTTCTAGAACACTTTGAAGGTATTCAATAATTTTAAAATATTAAGCGTTACTACCTTATGTTTATTTGATGTTTTTAGTTTTTGAGAACACTTTCAACAATTCTTTTTATTTTAGCCACTTAAACCTGAGCAGGACAAATGGAAAGTATAATAGGACTTGAAATATTTCTATAATGATGAAGTATCTCAGATAATTTATAAATAGGTTGTCAGTATAAGTATCTGCTCTGTGGACAGTAGAGTTGAGAAAAGTATTTAAAGTCGAAGCAATCAGTTTTAGAGTGCTTTCTGTTTCTGTGTGAAATGATATCAAATAATTTTGAAGGAACCTGTTTGTTTTGATTATGTGCCCTTTCTAGTTGTTATACAATAATTGTTTATGTAATAAAATGAGGAAAAACTTTATCAATATTGTGCTTCGTTAAATGATATTTTTATGATTTTTAGAAACATAAATGTAAATTTTCCTTTTATAGATTACTATTCCCCTCACCCCCATAATGCCAGGGAACAGGAAGGAGACTTTACCTGTACTATTGGATCATTCTAGAAACCGTGTGTATGTATAATTCTTAATCTAAAATCCATTAGCTTAATCCTTAAGCAAAAGCTGCCTGTTTTCCTAACTTTGTACCTCAACCACAGCCTACACATAAAGTGAAAGAAATTCAGAGTTTCAGAGTTTAAGATGGAAGCAAAGAATGTCCCTGACTGAGGGTGAGCGTGTTTAGATCACTTGGTCTCACACTTGGTCAGTGTCCATGGCAGAGCTTTGGTGGCAGCTCTAATTCTTCTCTTCAGGAGGTTTCTAGAAGGCAGGTGACTTTCGGGCCACCCTCTAGCTCCAGACTTGGGCTCAGTTCAATTGCGGTTCCCATTATTTGTTTTCTGTGAGATTTCCCTTGTGGCTCTTTGTGTATCTTTATGATAAATCCTGTTTTTCTTAAGGCAACTGAATGGGTGTTTCTTCTAAGATAAGAAGCCTGAACAGAATAATATTCATTATAGAAAATTTAGAAAATACAGGGGAAAACAAAAGTCTTCTCTAATCCCACATTCCATAGCTGTTAACTCCTTGGTTATTTCCTTCCTTTTTTTTTTTTTTTTTTGAGTGTTTACTTCTTAAAATTGTGGTTTTACAACTTTGATTACAGTTTGCATGCCTTTTCAATGTACTGAGCTCTGTGATCTTATTTCTAGTTCAGAAGAAAATTAAAGTAAAGCCAAGTGAAATGAGAATAATTGGAAGAAACTGTGTAGGGACTATGTATTTTAAAAACATAGAGATTTAGTTTATCCTTATGAAAAGAACAGCAAAGAAACTTCTAAACTAAATGAGAAAGTAAATATTGCTTATAGTTTTTACAGTTTTCCTCTGTGCTTCTAATATATTCTGTACCTTGTAAAAGTTTGAATTAAAAGTTTTGTTAGGGGACAGACACATGAAAAAATGTTCAAAATCAGCCATCAAGGAAATTCAAATCAAAACCACACTGAGATACCACCTTACGCCAGTTAGAATGGCAAAAATAGACAAGGCAAGAAACAACAAATGTTGGAGAGGATGTGGAGAAAGGGGATCCCTCTTACACTGTTGGTGGGAATGCAAGTTGGTACAGCCACTCTGGAAAACAGTGTGGAGGTCCCTTAAAAAGTTAAAAATTGAGCTACCCTATGATCCAGCCATTGCACTACTGGGTGTTTACCCCAAAGATACAGACGTAGTAAAGAGAAGGGCCATATGCACCCCAATGTTCATAGCAGCAATGTCCACAATAGCTAAATCGTGGAAGGAGCCGAGATGCCCTTCAACAGATGACTGGATTAAGAAATTGTGGTCCATACATACAATGGAATATTACTCAGCTATCAGAAAGAACGAGTTCTCAACATTTGCTGCAACGTGGATGGCACTGGAGGAGATAATGCTAAGTGAAATAAGTCAAGCAGAGAAAGACAACTATCATATGATTTCTCTCATCTATGGAACATAAGAACTAGGATGATCAGTAGGGGAAGAAAGGGATAAAGAAAGGGGGGGTAATCAGAAGGGGGAATGAAGCATGAGAGACTATGGACTCTGAGAAACAAACTGAGGGCTTCAGAGGGGAGGGGGGTGGGGGAACGGGATAGACTGGTGATGGGTAGTAAGGAGGGCACGTATTGCATGGTGCACTGGGTGTTATACGCAACTAATGAATCATCGAGCCTTACATCGGAAACCGGGGATGTACTGTATGGTGACTAACATAATATAATAAAAAAATCATTAAAAAAAAAAAGTTTTTTTAGGGGAGACTCAGTTGCTGTTGCAAGGTGAAGGTCTTTTGTCATCTTGATAAATTCACCTAGCCTTGTTGAAGCAGAAACTCAGTCTTGATTGGATTCAGAGATGCTGAGTTACACCGCAAGTTCACTGTGGTGTTAGGTGTCATCTTATTAATGTATAAGGAGAACTAAATAGCTGCCCGTGGTCTGGTTACTTCCATCCAGTCTCTCCCTAATCTGGAAGCTAGTTTACCAGAAGCTTACTTGTCGAATTAGAACACTGGGGATGAATGGGAGGATGCAGATGTGTAAAGCCATGGTGTTTTGATGACTAGATGTCTTCTCCATATTGGATTGTTCCTGCATGGTCAGTGCCAGAATTGCTGAAAACCTTCGTTATCAGCGCATCTCTGCTCTCATTCAAGCACGTTTACAGGTACTTCAGCTGTGCCCCCACTCTCGGTTCAGTGATAACGAAGGAAATATATTATGCTGTCACAGTCCCTCCACCTCCTTGGGGACTGTGGAGAAGTAAGAGCTCTATCTTGAGAGGTGCTCCTTAAGGTTGGAACGAAGGACACCGTGAAAGTGGAACAGATTTCCTTTCTAAACAGGAGGGACGAAGGTTTGCCTGAAGTGGTTGCCTACCTCCTTTCACAACCCTTAGCAGCAGATGCTCCCTGTGACAATTAAAATGACTGTGCTGTTCTTAGGTTATTGACTGCTGCTTTGTCCTCGGAGACCAGGGAGGCCTGGGCACATTCTTGGTCAAAAGGAGTGGTAAGATCGATTTATCCGTATTCGCCAGGGGAGTGGCCGCAGATACACCAAGTTTTACCATTCCTGGACTTGATGATTCCCTGAGGTCTTGATTCTATTATAAATCTGAGACATATTTTAAAATTTAATTTCCTTTAATATAACAAGGGAAGAAATTAATTTCTGGATTTTCTACATATAATGCAGTTTATGGGGAAGAAAATAACTATTGCTGTTTTGCAGTTATAGGATGTGCGAACATCTGTCATAATGTTAACCTTAAAAATAAAACTGCCAGGGGCACCTGGGTAGCTCGGTCATTTAAGCGTCTACCTTGGGCTCAGGTCATGATCCCAGAGTCCTGGGATCGAGTCCCTCATCCGGCTTCCTCGCTCAGGGAGGAGCCTGCTTCTCCTTCTTCCTCTGCCTGCTGCTCCCCCTGCGTGGGCTCTCTCTCTGTCAAATAAATAAAATAAAAGCAAAACTGCCAGTTATTTTACCAGCAAAAATGAGTTTATTTGAGAATAGCAGAGAATTACATTTCAGGGTAAGCAAACTGTTGCAAAACCATAGGGAAGTCCTGAGAACCGAGGAGAGGAACACTCTTTCATAAAGGAAAGGGGTGGGGGCAGGTAGAAGGGCTGTTACAAAAAACAAGTCCATTGGAGTAAAGTGGAGTTTGAAGTATCGCGGCTTTTCATTGGCTAAGTTGTGACAGTCTCTCCTTGGCTGGGACCCGAGGAAAACTTTTCTTGCTCCTGCTGAGGTAGTAGCTAGTAGTACTAATGCGCCAAGTGCGTTTTCTTGTTGGGTCCGAGGAGCGGCTCCCCTTCTGGCTTCCTGACTCTATTTTAGTGAGGCTTCCCTTTATTAATTTTCACTAAATAAATCTTATCAAATAAAGATTTTAGTCTGAGAGATGTATTCCAAATCTTGTTGCTTTCTTTGGTTTGGGCTTTCCAGATTTTATTTTCTGGCTTGGTGTAAATGAATGGTGAAAAGCCATTTGAGGCCAAAATTTACCATAAATACTTGGGAATACTTACTATATAAAGAAAGAGTTTAATCTGTAAAGGGGTCAAACTTTCTTTTTTTTTTAAGCGTTGTTTTGTGTGTGTGTGTGTGTGTGTTTTAAAGATTTTATTTATTTATCTGAGAGAGAGAGCGTGTGCGTGAGCACAAGCAGGAGGAGCGGCAGGCAGAGGGAGAGGGAGAAGCAGGCTCCCGCCAAGCAGGGAGCCCAAAGCTGGGCTCGATCCCAGGACCCTGAGATCATGAGCTGAGCCAAAAGCAGACGCTTAACCAACTGAGCCACCCAGGCGCCCCAGGCGTCAAAGTCTTTAAGGCAATGGTAGATACACCTTGGTTTAAAATAGTGCGGTATCCGTACTTCCCAAAGAAACCACGAAGCACACCTTTTAGCTGGTTATTGTTAGCTCTACTAGTTCATTTACCACAAGTTTCCTTGAATAGTGAAACTCCTAATACAGTATGAAACAGTTTCAGACACATTTTCAGTTGGATAGTTCTTAAAAAAAACAAACACACACACATTAAAATTTTTAAAAATTTGAATTGAAAGTGTTAAAGGACTGTCATATATTAGATTTCTGCGTGCTTAAAGATTCCTCTCTTTGAAGGACGCAACTGTTTCTGACTGTATGTATATTTTCTTTTTTTTTTTTTTTTAAAGATTTTATTTATTTATTTGACAGAGACAGCCAGCGAGAGAGGGAACACAAGCAGGGGGAGTGGGAGAGGAAGAAGCAGGCTCCCAGCAGAGGAGCCTGATGTGGGGCTCGATCCCATAACGCCGGGATCATGCCCTGAGCCGAAGGCAGACGCTTAACCGCTGTGCCACCCAGGCGCCCTGTGTATGTGTATTTTCTATCAGTTAGCCTGAGAAGCAATACAAAGCCAGATAACCATAAATATTATTTATATGGTCACCTTCTATCTGAAGTAGTTAGGTTTAGAAAGAATTCTTTAATTTCGGTATTTGTTAATTTCAGTTTATTTAGTCACTCAACAGATAACTTAATTCCTACTTCATGCAGAGAAGTGGCTAGGTTGTGGGGACGCAGTGTACTCCTTGCTCTTGAGGAACATGTAGACAGACGAATGGGGGAGACCTTATTACAACGCTAACACACGTCATCATAAAGCTACCACTCTACGTAATAAGCTCTATGAAGGAGAGGCATTCCAGAATATGTAACAGGGAAGGCCTGACTTGCCCTGGGAAGTCAGAGAAAGTGTCTTTGAAAAAGCTGAGCTGAGATCTAAAAGACCAGGTTATTGCTAAGTAGCACAGAGGAAGGGAAGGGTGTTCTCAGGTACCCTGTGAGGGAACTCGGTACTTCTGAAGAACTTCCCTCTGAGAAGAGATTGGAGGGCGGGAGAGAGAGTATCCAACTTCAAGATTATACTTCAAAGGTCAATAAGGGCCAGACCATGAAGAACTTTTGAGATCATGTTAAGGATTTTGATCTTGAGAGCAATAGGAAGTTTTTAAAAAGTGTCAAGTACAGTAAGTTTATATTGTGAAAGTAGACCTATTCGAATTCTTTAGTACTTACACTTTCTAACCATAGCTCAGCACCTTGGTGGTGATAGTAGAAGTTAGTAGCAGTAGTAATACTTAACTGCCATTTATCTTGCACTTATTCTGTGTCAGTACTTTGGAGTGTACCCAAGGTATAAATGTATTAACTCTAATTCTTCTTACTAGTGGGGTGGTTGATCTTTTACAGATGAGCATACGGAAGCTCAGAAGGTTTAAGTAATTTGACCAAGGTCATTAGCAAATAAGTGATCAAGCTGGGAACTCAGCGCAGGGTTTTCTGATGCTAGCCACTGATGGTTGGCTAATAGGAATTCACTCAGAAATTGTCCACTGTACACTTTCTGGCCAAATTGTACGTTCAGACAGGTTTTTAACGATGTTTTTAATAATGATAAAGTAATGCTTCTTTTCCTTTGATTTTTCACACCTAATTGAAAGAAAAAAAGCTTCTCTTAGTTGCCAGCAGATGGAGCAAGAAAGATTGATACTTGAATAAAGTTCTGGAATTCTCCAAGTTAGAAGTATGCATTCATAAGCAATTCTATTGAACTCCTATTAAGAATAATTGTTTATATGAAATATGTATATAATATGTTCTCATTTTGATTTTAAAAGTAAATGTGTATCTAGGTATTGAGAAGTATGGAAAGACAAGAAAAATACAAAGTTATTGTTCTATCTTAGCAGTGGTTTTGCTAAGTTATCTTTTCTTCTTTTCTACCTTTTTTTGTACATACATATTAGTCTTGTCTGATTTTTCTACATGAACATGTATTATATAGTAAAAAAATAACTTATTTGTGGTTTATGTGAGTAGTGTAAGGGCTATAAATGGTTTTTAAAGTGTTTGTTCTTTTAGTCTAAGATGCATCACCCATCATTTTAATGCATTATTAATAGACTTGGGAAGTCTTTTTCGTATTGACAAGGTAAATTTAGGCCATCACTTATCTGAATCTTTAAAATTCAGGGGCACCTGGGTGGCTCAGTTGGTTAAGCGTCAGCCTTTGGCTCAGATCATGATCCCAGGGTCCTGGGATGGAGCCCTGAGTTGGGCTCACTGCTCAGTGGAGAGCCTGCTTCTCCTTCTCCCTCTGCCTGCCTCTCTGCCTACTTGTGCTCTCTCTCCCTGTCATGTAAATAAATAAAGTCTTTACTATGGCTTAAATGTAAGAAAATGTAGAAATAAAAATTATATTGTTTTAGATTCCTGGTTGTCACATTAATAAGAATATTGTGGAGTATAACAGAAAATTCATTATGAATAATATATTTGTTTAGTAGGATTCAGATTGAGAGCTGAGTTTATGGTATCCGCTTTCTCTTGCATCTATCTTATAGAATTGGTGAATAGTATAAAATCAAGTTACCACTTCAGTGGAATGATTACTAAATAATCTGTTCCTTTAATTGAAGCTTAAAATTTGTTAGTCTTGGAATTTGAATTTTAATTCTGCCACTTAGTAGTTATTTAATGTTGCAAGTTACTGAACCTCCCTAGGTTTCTTTTGCTTTATATGGGGAACGAAGATGGTAGTGAAAGCCTTTTTTGAGTTGAGGACTATGTGAAGTGTGTGTTTGTTTGTTTGTTTGTTTATTTATTTATTTATTAATTAAAGATTTTATTCATTTATCTGACAGAGATAGAGACAGCCAGCGAGAGAGGGAACACAAGCAGGGGGAGTGGGAGAGGAAGAAGCAGGCTCATAGCAGAGGAGCCTGATGTGGGGCTCGATCCCATAATGCCGGGACCACGCCCTGAGCCGAAGGCAGACGCTTAACGATTGCGCCACCCAGGCGCCCCTGCAGTGTTTATTATTAACAATAAATGTTAATTTATCAGGTTTGCAACCTTAGTTTTATTTTTGCCACAACCTCACTTCCAGCAACTAAATTGAACTGATTTATCCTCTATAGAATCCATATTTACCCATACCAATAGGTGCCGTAGAAACATTGATCCATCATGAACTGTACTCACCTACAATCATAGGCATCTCACACTATAGTCAGCTATCAGAATAATAGCCATGCATCACATAATTCTTTCCCTTTTGTTTCATTCAGTTTCTGTACTAATCAACTTTGCTGCAGAAACAACTCACAAATCTTGGTGGTTTATAACAATAGTACGTTACACATAGACTTTGAGCCACCTGTACAGTGGCTCTACTCCGCACGTTTTCATTATAAGACCCAGACCGAAGGACCAGTCTCTGTCCAGACCTGCCATTTGCATGGTGGTGAGAACTCAGAGGGTTGACTGAAACTCTTGATGGCTCTTAAAGCTTCTGCTCAGGTGTGCAGTGCGTCATGACTGCCAAAGCATGTCACGTGGCTGGGCTGAGTAGTGCATAGGGACAAATACTCTTCCCACTGGAAGTATAAGCAAGTTCTAAATCAGAGGCAGGAATGTGGAAGCCTCTTCCAAGGATGGCGGTGGTAAATAGTGAACAGTAACAATTTGTCTTTGTCACAAATGCCAACTTTCTTCTCTTCTGCTTACAAAATATATTTTTCCCTTTGTCAAGGGAAATGCCTCAAGAATTTCTTTCAGTCACATTACTTTTTTTTTTTTTTAAAGATTTTATTTATTTGACAAAGATAGAGACAGCCAGCGAGAGAGGGAACACAAGCAGGGGGAGTGGGAGAGGAAGAAGCAGGCTCATAGCGGAGGAGCCTGATGTGGGGCTCGATCCCTTAACGCCGGCATCACGCCCTGAGACGAAGGCAGACGCTTAACCGCTGTGCCACCCAGGCGCCCCCTCAGTCACATTACTTTTGAAGTCTAGAACCTCATTAGAATTTGTATGTCTTTTACGTATATAGATTTTTTAAATGTTTTTTTAATAATATTTTTTATTATATTATGTTAGTCACTATACAGTACATCCCTAGTTTCTTTTTTTTTTTTTAAGATTTTATTCATTTATTCGACAGAGATAGAGACAGCCAGCGAGAGAGGGAACACAAGCAGGGGGAGTGGGAGAGGAAGAAGCAGGCTCATAGCGGAGGAGCCTGATGTGGGGCTCGATCCCATAACGCCGGGATCACGCCCTGAGCCGAAGGCAGACGCTTAACCGCTGTGCCACCCAGGCACCCCAACATCCCTAGTTTTTGATGTAAAGTTCCATGATTCATTACTTGCGTATAACACCCAGTGCACCATGCAATACGTGCCCTCCTTAATACCCATCACCAGCCTATCCCATTCCCCGCCCCCCGCCGAAGCCCTCAGTTTGTTTCCCAGAGTCCATAGTCTCTCATGGTTCATTCCCCCTTCTGTTTACCCCCCTTTCTTCTTCCCTTTTTCTCCTTCTGATCTTCCTAGTTCTTATGTTCCATAAATGAGTGAAACCGTATGATAATTGTCTTTCTCTGCTTGACTTATTTCGCTTAGCATTATCTCCTCCAGTGCCGTCCATGTTGCAGCAAATGTTGAGAAATCATTCTTTTTGATGGCTGAGTAATATTCCATTGTATATATGGACCACATCTTCTTAATCCAGTCATCTGTTGAAGGGCATCTTGGCTCCTTCCACGATTTAGCTATTGTGGACAATGCTGCTATGAACATTGGGGTACATATGGCCCTTCTCTTCACAACGTCTGTATCATTGGGGTAAATACCTGGTAGTGCAATTGCTGGATCATAGGGTAGCTCAATGTTTAACTTTTTAAGGGACCTCCACACTGTTTTCCAAAGTGGCTGTACCAACTTGCATTCCCACCAACAGTGTAGGAGGGATCCCCTTTCTCCACATCCTCTCCAAGATTTTCTTGATCCAGAGACCAGTTACCTTCTACCCTCCGAATTTCCAATGTACAGTGATGGAACAGGGATAGGATATCGACAGTAAACATCCCTGTAAAGAAGTGGGAAGGATGGAGGCACCCAGCAGTCACTGATTCCTGACGATTAATTGTAAAAATCTTTTTGGGTAAATGTAAGGAGGGCTCGTTTTCTTGGCACTGGGGGATGTTCCTTGATTTGGCCCTGGTTATACTCCTCTGTGTAGCTCCCTAGTCCAGTGTTTTCCATGGCTCTTGGCTGTGCCCTTCGTGAGATGTTTCCTTTAATATATCATTGTTGTCCATATTTGAATCGAGTATTGGAGGGCACGCTCTTGTTGACTGGGGAATGAGGTAAGGGTTGAACGGCTTTCCTGGCCTGCTTCTTGCCTGTAGAAACCTGGGGACCCAAATATGATCTAGAAGAGTAACAGACTCTAAACCCAGGCTGGGGGTTGTTTTGGAAGTTGCCTTATGTCTTTTTAACTATTTGGTTGAGTCAGATCCATGTGCTAATTACTATATCCTTGATTCTTTGGCATACGCATTTTTCTCTAGACTTCAGTACAGAACCCTTGAGCTTAATAGGCTTCTGTGGGACCACATCCATAGTCTCTTCCTGTGGGGAGTCCCCCTCTGAGCCATTTTGTTTCATTGAAAGGGTTTACTGGGTGAAAGGAAAACACTTGTTTCCTTTACTCACTATTCACTGAATGGTTCTTTTGTACTTCAAGTGTGTGTGTGTTTTTCCACACCAAGCGATTCCCTAGTTCTCTGTGAGAACCAACCCGGTGTCCTGCAGTTCAGCTTAATCCTGATACCGACTACCCAGAGTTAGCTCACACCCCACAGGTTAAGGGCTCAGTCCCACAAGACTGTCCCCACTCACTTCAGATGCCAATCACAAGTCCAGTCTTTTCACCAAGTTATCTCATTTTTTACATGTTAAGAGTTTTATTTACCACTACATGATACGGTTCGCTGTTTTTCCAACCTCTAATAACAGTTTCCTTGCTGTCCATCACCCAGTTTTAAAGCCCACATCACGTATTTTTTATTATTTTTGGTGGTGGTAGGTTGTTAAGGTCACACCCTGCTTCTGGTGGCAATGTTTGCGGTGTTCAGCTTTATTGTAGTAATTACTTCGAATTGCAGTGGCTTCTCAGAATAACAAACTTTCATTTCCTACTATGTGTTGTAGACCATGTAGACATGTAGACATGTGCTGTAGAAGCAGCCTGTGGCTCCCCTCTAGAACCAAGGCTAAAGGAAAAGCCCTTATAGGAGATACGCTGGTCTCTTGACTGAAGCAAGAAGACTGGCACAAATCTGGACGGTTGCTTCAAGGTTTTGCTTAGATGGGATGTGTGTCACATCTGTTCACATTCTCTTGGCCGAGTCATATCTCATGGGTGAGCCCCAAATCAATAATCTAAGGATGGCTATTCTTTCCCTATGAGAGAATACACAAATCACACATCCACATGTGGAGATATATAAATATATGTGTGTGTATAATAATAATCTTACAAGGAAACAGGAATGAATAGTCTCAAATAATAATAATAGTAATAATAATAATACAGTCTACCACAACTTTATCACAGTTTTGGATGATGCACAAAAAAAATCTATATATATGTGTATATATATGTGTGTGTGTATATATGTATGTGTGTGTGTATGTGTGTATATATATATTCTTTTTCTAAATTTAGTGGTATATTACCTTAATTTACTGTATCTGGGTTCTCCAGAGAAATAGAGCTAGTAAGAGGTATATATTTATATATCTATATCTATCTATCTATGAGAGATCCTTTATTTACTGTAATGAATTGGCTTACACAATTGTGGGGGCTAGAAAATCCGAAATTTGTAAGGCAGGCCAGTAGGCTAGAGCTCAGGCTGGATTTCTGTGTGACAGTCATAAGACAGAATTACTTCTTGTCAGGGAATCTTCAGTTTTTGCTCCTAAGGTTTTTTTTTTTTTTAAGATTTTATTTATTTATTTATTCGACAGAGATAGAGACAGCCAGCGAGAGAGGGAACACAAGCAGGGGGAGTGGGAGAGAAAGAAGCAGGCTCATAGCGGAAGAGCCTGATGTGGGGCTCGATCCCACAATGCCGGGATCACGCCCTGAGCCGAAGGCAGACGCTTAACTGCTGTGCCACCCAGGCGCCCCGCTCCTAAGGTCTTAAAGTGATTGGATGAAGCCTATCTTCGTTATCAAGGGTAATCTCCTTTAACTCAAGTCAGCATATTTTAGGTGTCAGTCACATCTACAGAATACCTTCCTGGCAACATCTGGATTCGTGTTTGACAAAACACTGGGCACCATAGCTGAGCCAAGGTGATACAGAATTTACTGTCATATATATGTAGTACTATTTTGCAGATAGTAGAATATGAACACAGAGTACTCTCTCATAGGTCTCATTGTAAAGCACAAACGAATTAGCTTGATCATACTAATAAACTCAGTATGCTTTGGCTAAAGATAATTGAGCACCTAAAACAGGGCTTGGCAGACTATGGCCCACTGCCTGTTTTTATAAATAAAGTTTTATTGGAACACAGCCATGCTTATTCTTTATATATTGTCTATGGCTGTTTTCATTTCACAGTGGCTGAGTTGAGTAGTTAAAATAGAGACCACATGGCCTGCCAATTCTAAAAATATTTACTGTCTAGCCCTCTACAGAAAATGTTTGCTAACCTTTAATATATAGAAAAGGATCTTGTGGTTCTTGCTTTGTCATGGCCTACTCCTAGTGCACTGTCTCCATTGAAGGATAAGTATATACTCATTAAACAGTACAGTAGCAATATTTTATTGTTTAAAGTCACAAATTTTATTAGATTCTTAGAAATTAATGGTTTCTTAATTTTATTGCATAGCTATTCAGATTTTCTTTGAGTCACACATAGAATTCAGTTTTTGTGGATAAAATGCATATGAATGCTGTTAATTTTAAATGAATACTCGTGGTATCTTTGGGAATGGAAAGTACTTTTTCTATAAAATTTTATCAGTTTCATATTATTATAATTACAGATTTCAGTGTACCTATTTTCTTTTAAGATGGTAAAAAGGTATATTAGTGTGCTCAACTCATTCCCTTTTTTATTTTTTATTTTTTTATTTTTATTTTTTATCCCCCCTTTTATGGTAATGTATAGAAAAATAAACTATTATTTCTCAATTTGATTGCTTTTGTATAATAGCAATAAAATTGAATTAGACTATAAGGTGTATTTGTTTCCAAACCAAAGAGTAAATTGCAGCTTTATGGTTAGTGGAGAGAGTCTAGGCCATGGCTTCAGACAGTCCTTGGTTTAAATTGAGTGGCTTAAAAGAACAGCTGTTTTATTTGCTGCTGACTGCATGGGTCAATACTTTGAGCTGGGCTCTGTTGCGTGGTTGTTCTGCTGGTGTTGTCTGGGGTTACTCATGTGGCTGCTGTCATTTGGTAGCTCCTCTACGGGTTGGTTGGTCTAAAATGGCCATACTGATATATCTGGCATATTATGCTAGCCAGCACTGCTGGCTGTCATGGTTGGGCGATTGGGATCCTTCTCTCTCAAGATCTCTGGTGCTCTAGGAGGCTAGCTTGTTCACGCTGTGCTGGTAGTGTGCCAAGATGGGGAGCTACAAGGTCTCTTGAGACCTAGATCAGAAGTCCTACAAGGTCTTCTGCCACATTCTGTTTGTCAAAATAATTTACAAGTCCAGGTCAGATTTAAGGGATGAAGAAATAAATCCCATCTCTTGATGGGAAGCATGGCAGAGTCACATGGCAAAGGGATGGTGTTATAGGAGTGAAAGGAATGAATAGTGGTGGGGGGTGCCTCGGTGGCTCAGTCAGTGAAGCGTCTGCCTTCGGCTCAGGTCATGATCCCAGGGTCCTGGGATTGAGCCCCACATTGGGCTCCCCACTCAGCAGGGAGTCTGCATCTCCCTCTCCTGCTCCCCCTGCTTGTCCTCTCTCTTTCTCTGTCAAATAAATAAATAAATAAATAAATAAATAAATAAATCTTAAAAAAAAAAAAAGGGAATGAATAGTGGCTGCACAGTTTACCACTGTAAATTGCTTAGTTTTTTTATGCCCCGCTTGGGAAGAAATAACAATAGAAATAACAGTATGACTTGAGTTCTTAGAGTTTAACAATTATGTATATATAAAGCACTAAGAAGTATTTCTGAAACAGTTTTGAAATTGAATCTTTATTTTAAATGTGCTTTTTATTATAAATGTAAGTATTACGAGAGTAATTATTACCTTGGCTATATATTTTTAACATGGGAGACGTATATTAAGACTCAAAGGAAGGATATCCTATGTAAAATCCCTGTGAATGAAGAGTTATACTTTTGTGTAGAACTGTATTATTCATTCAGTAAGTAAAAAGAAAAGCAATTAACTTCTGATGTGTTTACAAAAACATACATTTTCCTATAACCCTCTGTGTGTTTATATTTCTTGTTTTAGATTTTAAAAATATTGGCCTGTAGTGTAAGGTTTGTATCAGTTAATTCTTGAAGAATCTTTTGAGTACTTGCAACATATTTTTGTTTAGCCAATGTTTCCTTGCAAAGCCAAGAAAAAATAGAAAGCCAAAGGAACAAAAATAGCTCTTATTTTTCATTGCGGTCAAACCTCATCAGAGGCTTTTTTATAAGTGTATCTGTTTTGCTCTTGACTTTGTTAGGAATAAACACAGAATGCTTCCTAAATCTGTCCTGTTTTGAGATCTATCTATCTGTCCACCTCTCTATCTCAGACATTGGCAAAAATATTTGTTAAAACTCACCAGAAGTATTACTCCGTTCATTGGTGTGTGTAGGTTTGGGTAGTAGGCATAATAGACCTTCCTCAGTTTTAATCTTCATACTTAAATAATTTCACTCATGGCATTTAGGCACTTGAAGAACTCTCATTTGAATACATTTTTCTATAACATTTTCTAGGGACAAAGTTTATTTTTCCCAAATAACCAATTGCTTAACATTCTAAATCTTACTTCTACGGCATGAGAGCTCTATCCTTATATGATAAACATTGTCATTTATTGTGTTTAAGATCTGTATTTACTTTGGAATTTAATGCTTCTGCTAATGAGGAAGGGTGAAATAAATAATATTACAAAACGAATGATACTTATTAAAATTGGAGAGGTGATATCCTGTCTCTATTCTTCATAAACTCTTTGGGTGCCTAGACAAGTTTTAGTAAAGGAACATTTGTTATAGGAACTTGTTATAGGAATTTGTTAAGAAGCCCCTGCAGTAGGGAGGGCTGTCTATACAACAGACTAGAATAGGCTCAAACCAGGTAGTCAGGAAATCTCATGAAAGCAGTACTTTCTGAGTCTTTCCGATTCCAGTTCTTTAAAGTTTTTTTTTTTTTCCCTTCAGATTTCATAGCTACCTTTGGTCCTGAAGATGTTAGATTTATTATTTAAATAGTAATAATAATAACTATTATTACCTTTTTGGTCCATTTTTTATGTAGAGAAATTCCATTCAAGAAGGATTTAGCTTGTTATTGTCTTGGTCAGAAACCTGCTCGATGGCTTATAATTTTCCCTTTCCTCTGTTTGTTTCCCTGAGTCATACCTACATACTTCCAGTTGTACAGTGGAAGGCTTGAGAGATAAAGAAAAGCGGATGGGGCATAATGAAATAAGGATAAAGAAAATGAGAAAGGGAAGAGGGTCCGGGGCCAGGGATAGACAAGCTGGATGTGCAGCTTTTGTTTTTCTGGTTTATTTTAACGTTCTTCTTTGCTCTTCTATTACGTAAGCTCGAATTTGCTGTTATATAAGAGGGGGGAATAAATAACCTTTGGACTGCATGGAATGGGGGAAATATTTTTAATTATCACCAATCCAGTGAACTGTAGAACAGTTCTTAATTGTGCAGCCTAATCTGCAAGGAATGTTTATGCTTCGTGAGCTTTGCTCTGTGCTGTTCGCTCAGTTTTCAGCCGCGGCAGGGCTTGTCTTGGTTGGAATGGGGACTGTTGACAATTGCAGAGTACTATCCAGTGCCTGTTCTTTGTTTCAATTAGATATTTAGGGCCGTTTGCCTAAACGTACATGTTGTTTAGTTTATATTTAGGATTCTTTTTCCCCCTGGGGAAGACTTTATTTAGTTGCCCCTGTGTTCTTGTTATTTGAAGAGCTTTATCTTGTGGATGTGATTGTGAAATCCCATTTTTGGAGGTGCCGTTTTCCTTCTACGGTGGACTTTTTAGTGTAGTTCATTGCCAGGTTTGTTCAGGTTTCTAGGTCTGATATGGGTGAGGTAGATTATAATATCGATTATGCTAAAATAATTGGTTAATCTTATAACATTTCAAGGCAAGTTGAGATTCTGCTGGTTATTTTTAAAATAAATTCTTGGAAATGAAAAAAATAGTACGTTGGGATGAACTTTTTTTTTTTTTAGTCTTGATTCTAAAGTGTCCAAAAGAACCCTATGAAAAAGAATTGTCTTAGTCCTTAAAGAAATCTCACTTGAAAAACGTTAAGACACAACTGGGGACTCCCACTTTTAGGTCTGGTGGTACCTGCCCTCCGCTCCCTCATCTCATTCTGTGATCCTGCTTGCTCATTATATGTCAACCGTATTGGCCTTCTTCTGAACATGCTAAACTCCTTTCACCAGTTGTTCCCTCCATCTGAAATGGAAATTCTCACAGGCTGGCTGTTACTTTTCATTTAGATCCTGTCATCAATATCACCTTTTCAGAACTTTGGGGTTACCCAGTCTATCCACTCTAATATATCCCCAGCATTCCATTCCATCTGCTTCCCTGTTCTCACCTGATAGTCTCTTGTTTTCCTTAATTGTTTACCAGGTCTTATCCTATTAGAGCATCAAATTCCATTAGAAAAGAGCCTCTGGTAGTTTATGGCCTTGATGGTTGTGATGGTTTTATGGGTGTATACTTATCCCCAAACTCATTGAGTTTATGCATTAAATATGCACAGCTTTTGGCATGTCAATCATACTTCAATAAAGTGGTTTTTTTAAAAGAAGAGAGACTTAGGCTGGTTTATTCGCTGCTGTCTCCCTAGTGCCATGCGTGACATGTAGTAGGTGCTTCATAAAAGTTTAGATATGCAAATGTGGAAGTTTTCATCCTTTTTTGCTATAAAGGACATCCAAGCTTATGCTTAAAATTTTCAAATACACTTGTATTTTTACATCAAAGATTTATTTTCAGATGATTAGAGAAGTGGAAATAGCATAATTAGTGGAAAGCACTGGACTAGAAGTTGTAATAATAGGATTCTTCAATCATTCTGCAACTAATTATAGTGGACAAAATGCCATTATCTCCTAGTGACTCAGTATCTGCATATATAACATGAAAAGCAGTGTTACGTTTCACGTGATGAGGTGAGGAGGTTGCACGGGGGCAACACTATTCAGGGATTTATAGGCTCTGTTAAGGAATTCTGTCTTTGTCCTACAGGAATAGAAAAGTGCTTAAGGATCTTAAGTGGGGTGGGGCAGGGTATACGGAAGGGAGTGCTAGTGGTAGTGATAGGACTAGGTTTCCATTTTAGAAAAGCCACTCTGGCTACAGTGTGGAGAATATAGGGAAAGGTTGGAATGAATATGGCCAGACCATTCATCGCTGTGGTCTGCTCACTAGAAGTAGGGTAATGATGGTGAACATGGAGATGAGCTGTGGAATTTGAGCAATAATGGGGATGTGAAATCACCAGGATTTGGTGATGGAGGACCAAGGAGAGAAAGCTATCAGTCAAGACTGATTTCTAGATTTCTGTCTTGTACAATAGATCATGGCATCATTTGCTGTGTTACCACAACTTGGAATAGGATCAGATTTCAGGAGGAAGAACATGCTTTAGTTTTAAGACCCTGAGGAATTGTCAGGAAAGTATTTGAATACATGGGCCTGGAGCTTAGAGAAACCTGGGTTGTGTGTGTGTGAGTCAATCGTGTATGGATTTTAATTGACAGTCATGAATATGAAGTGCTTTATAAACCATAAAGAGCTGCAAGTTGAGTTGGTATTTTCCTAATTTGTGGTGCTATTTCAAACCTGGTGATTTTCAGTAGATGGTTATTTTTTTCTATAAAACTTTTCTGATTTTTCTCTTTTGAGCTACTTCTATAACTTACACATAACTATTGTGGTATTATCACAGGTATTACGATTATATGCATGTTTACATACATATTTTTCTGTCTTTTTACACTGTGAGATCAATAAGAAAGTGACTGGGTTTATTTCTGTGAACTGCCTGAGACCAGGCCTCATGTCTGTCTCCTCCCTATGGTATACCCAACACCCAGCATGTAGCATGGCACATATCAAATGATCATACATATTTGAAAGTTGAGTGAAGTATTTATATCCCTTTAGACATAGATGCTCGGTAAATTTTTATTGAACAACTCAGTTATCCAGTCCTGTGGCAGTTCTTCAGTACTTGTTTTATAAACCTTGTATAAAAGACAAAACTGTCTTGCTACTTCTCTTCATGTTAATTTTTTTTTTTATTTTGGGGTTCATGGACTCCATATTTGTAGAGATCGGTGAACTCTCTGAAAATAAATGTGAATTTTTCTGAATATGTGCTTATAAATAATTCTTAATGG
Source organism: Ursus americanus (assembly GCF_024610735.1). Taxonomy (NCBI): domain Eukaryota; kingdom Metazoa; phylum Chordata; class Mammalia; order Carnivora; family Ursidae; genus Ursus; species Ursus americanus. The sequence goes on from NC_142154.1 coordinate 32,500,522, forward strand.
GGGATCCATTGCTTCCATCAGATTCTTAAAGGAGTCCATGACACCAAAATTATTAAGATCTGTTAATTAGATATTTTTGTTAAATAATTAGATATTTTGACTCCTCTTGGTTTTAAGCAATTTTCTATGAAAGTTTTACTGTTATCCTGTATATTTCTCTTTGGGATAATAAATAAAAAATTGCCTTTAGGTTAAAACTGGCCATTAGTCATTTTAGCTATAATCTTTTGAGTCTACCTCTTAAATACAAGTATTTTATATGGATTTGCATATATTTTAAAGTGTCCTTATTTATTTGCATCTATAAATTTCTTCTCAGGAGACCTTGTATGCTAAATATTGAGTAAATAAAGCAACTGTTGGACTCATGTAGGTTTAAAACAAATCTGGATTAGATCTTTTTTAGAATAGAGATTAGAGATTAATATATAACATTTTTAATAATGGTCTTTCTGCATAGTGGAATTATACGTAGGTTCTCTGTTTTAACATACAAACTGAAATGTATTATGGATTGGCTACACTGAACATGTATTACTTTTATAACATTTTTAAACATTTCATAATTTTCAAAAAAGTTATGAATTTATAGTTAGTTTCATGTTAGTATGAGGGAGTCACTGTCAAAACTTTTAAGTGACTTTCTTTACGTTGATTTGGAGTTTAAAGTTATCATCCCGTTAGGTCTAGAAAGCAAAATAACTACTTGTGTTAGAATGTTCTATTTATTCTCTAGAAACAACTGTATTTTGACATTTACTGTACATACTTTGGCTTGCTCCATTCTGAGTTTGATGAATATTTTTTTTTCAAAAGACGGCAGTCCCTGACTTTAGAAAGGTATTTGTTATAATATCCAGTAAACATTAGTGCTCCGTAAAAAACTTACTGCTTCTTTTTAGAGTGCTTTTGTTTGATATCACAGGGTTTATCTTGTTAGTATATGCCTGTGGACTCACCAAGATATGTTGAAATGTTAATACCTTAATTTTAATCCAGAGAGGATTGAGTAGAAAGGATGTGTTGCATTTCCTGCCATATTAATGAGTCTGTGAAGGGCATTGGTGATAAGCAATATAATGTAATATAGTTTACAAATTTATACACCAACCAGATTTATTGGACCATGTATCAAAAGTGCATGAAATATACAGAAGTTGAGAAAGTAGTTTAGTATAATGAATCCTGGTGAACCTATAACTCAGCTTGAACAGTCAATAACCTATAGCTAATCTTGTTTCATCTATACCCTCACTGTCTTGTTTTTTTAAATTATTAATCATGTTAATATTATTGTGAGAGACTGCATTTCTTTCATTTTATTTTTATTTTATTTTAATTATTTTAATTTTTTAAAAAAGATTTTATTTATTTATTTGACAGAGAGAGAGAGTACAAGCAGGGGGAGAGCAGGGAGAAGGAGAAGCAGGCTCCTGCTAGGCAGAGAGCCCGACATGGGGCTTGATCCCAGGACCCTGGGATCATAACCTGAGCCGAAGGCAGACCCTTAACCAACTGAGCCACCCAGGTGCCTCTATTATTTTTATTTTTAATTGTGATAAAAAGCATGTACAATTTACCATCTTAACCACTTTTAAGTGTACAGTTCAGTAGTGTTAAATATATTCACGTTGTTGTGTAACTGGTCACCAGAATTTTTTCATCTTGCAAATCTATACCCATTAAACAGTAACTCCTCATGTCCCTCTTCCTCCAGCCCCTGGTTACCACCATTTTACTTTCTTTACCACTTTACTTTATGATTTGACTACTTCAGATATCTCATATGAGTGAAATTGTATAGTATTTGTCTTTTGGGGGACTGGTTTATTTCACTTAGCATCATTTCCTCAAGATTCATCCATTTCGTAGCATATGACAGGATTTCCTTCCATTTTATGGCTGAATAATATTCCCTTGCACGTATATACCCTATTTTGTTTATCCGTTCATTTATCGATGGACATTTGTGTTACTTCCACACCTTGGCTATTGTGAATAATGCTGTTATGAACATGGGTGTATAGATCCCTCTTTGAGACCCTGCTTTAATCATATTGTAGTTCTATTTTTAATTATTTTTTATTTTTAATTTTTTGAGGAAATGTCATCCTGTTTTCCGTAGTAGCTGCCCCATTTTTTGTTTCCACCAGCAGTGCACAAGGGTTCCAGTTTCTCTACATCTTTGGCAACACTTATACTTTTCTGTTTTTTTTGATAGTCATGCTAATGAATGTGAAGTGATACCTCATGATTTTGATTTGCATTTCTCTAATGATTAATCATGTTGAGCATCTTTTTATATGCTTGCTGGTCATCTGTGTTTTATCCTTGGAGAAATGTCTGTTCAACTCATTTGCTCGTTTTTAATTGGGTTGTTTCTTTTTAGTTATAGAAGTTATAGAGTTATAGAAGTTCTTCATATATTCTGCATATTAGCCCTGTATCTAATATAATTTGCAAATATCTTGTCCCATTCCATAGGTTGTCCTTGCACTCTGTTGACTGTGTCCTTTGGTGTAAAGACGTTTTTGTTTTTGTTTTGTTTTTTTGATGTGCAGAAGTTTTTAAGTTCAATGTAATCCCACTTGTCTGTTTTTCCTTTTGTTGCCTGTGCTTTTGGTGTCATATCTCAGAAAAAAATGTCAAATCCAATGTCAAGAAGCTTCCTCTCTATAATTTCTTTTAAGAGCTTTGTGGTTACATCTTAAATTTAGGTCTTAATCATTTAAGTTAATTTTTGTATATGGTGTAAGATAAGGGGCCCAACTTCTTTATTTTGCAGGTGGATGTCCAGTTTCCCCGGTACCATAAGTTGAAGAGACTCTCCTTTCCCCATTGAGTAGCCTTAGCACCCATGTTGAAGATAATTTGACAACATACATGAGGACTTATTTCAGTAGATCTTTATTTTATTTCATTGATCTATATATCTCTCTTTATGCCAGTACCACACTGTTTTGATTACTGTAGCTTTATAATACGTTTTGAAATTGTTAAGTGTGAGACCTCCAACTTTGTTTTATTTTTCAAGGTTCTTTGGCTAGTTGGGTTCCCTTGAGATTCAATATGAATTTTAGGATGTGGTTTTCTATTTCTGAAAAAAAAAAAAAAAAGCCATTGGAATTTTGACAAGGATTATGTTTAATCTGTAGATTGCTCTGGGTAGTATTGATATCTTAACAATATTAAGTCTTCCAAGCCATGAACACTGCCTTTCCATTTATATGTGCCTTCTCTAGATTCTCTCAGTAATGTTTTGTAGTTTTTCAGTGTATAGATCTGTCACCTCCTTGATTAAGTTTATTTTTAATTACTGTATTCTTTTTTTAAAAGATTTTTATTTATTTGAGAGAGAGAGAGAGAGAGCAAGTGTGCAAGAGAGCACAGGCAGGGGGAGTGGCAGAGGGAAAGGGAGAGGCTCCTCGCTGAGCAGGGAGCTTGATGTGGGGCTCAATTCCGGGACCCCGGGATCATGACCTGAGCTGAAGGTAGATGCTTACCAGACTGAGCCACCCAGGTGCCCCAAATTATTGTGTTCTTTTTGATGTTATTGTAAGTGGAAATGTTGTCTTAATTCATTTTTGGATTGTTCATTGTTAGTGCATAGAAGCATGGTTGATTTTGGGCGCCTGGGTAGCGCAGTCGTTAAAGCGTCTGCCTTCGGCTCAGGGCGTGATCCTGGCGTACCGGGATCGAGTCCCACATCAGGCTCCTCCGCTATGAGCCTGCTTCTTCCTCTCCCACTCCCCCTGCTGTGTTCCCTCTCTCGCTGGCTGTCTCTCTCTGTCAAATAAATAAATAAAATCTTAAAAAAAAAAAAAAAAAAAAAGAAGCATGGTTGATTTTTTATATGTTGATTTTGTATCTTGAAACTTTGCTGGATTTGTTTCTCCTAACAGCTCTTTTTCTTGTGGAATTTTTCGGGTTTTTTTGTACGTATAAGATCATGCAATCTACAGAGGTAATTTTACTTCCTTTCGAGTTTTTATAAAATTACCTTTTTTTTTTTTTTTTTTTTTTTTGCCTAATTGCTCTGGCTGGGACTTCCAATACTGTGCTGAATAAAAGTGGCAAGAATGGGCATCTTCATCTTATTCCTGATCTTAGAGGAAAACCTTTCCTCTTTCACCACTGAGTATATTGTCAGCTGTGTGCTTTTCATGTATGGCCCTTATTACGTTCAGGCAGTTTCCTTCTATTTGCAGTTTGTTGAATATTTTTATCATGAAAGATGTTCAAATCTTGTCTAATGCTTTTTCTACATCGATTGAGATGCTCATGTGATTTTTGTCCTTAATTCTGTTAATGTGGTGTAGTCCACTGATCAGTTTTCATATATTGAGCCATCCTTGCATTCCAGGAATAAACCCCACTTGGTCATGGTTTGTGATCCTTATAATGTGCTGTTGAATTCAGTCAGCCCCCTGATTATTTTGATTCTTTTTGAAGCAAAAAGCAGACATAGGCAGTAAGCTAATAAATAAACAAATGATGGCAGATACTGATGGCTATTATGAAGAAAAGTAAAACAGGGCAGGAAAGTTACGAGTAGTAGAATAGGAACACCTAGCTGGCTCAGTCAGTAGAGCATGCAGTTCAAGCCCAAACTGAGTTCAAGCCCAAATTGGGTGAAGAGCTTACTTTAAAAAAAAAAAAAAAAAAAAAAGGTGGTAGGAGTAGAGCAAGGCTGGGGTTGCTTAGATACAAGGTTTGAGAAGCCCCCCTGAGGAAGTGCCTTTTGAGAAAGTGAGAGAAGAATCTACAGGCATGGGGGACGGCAAAGGTGGGACTTAGAGCCTTTGAGAAATAGCTGGGAAGGAGGGAGGACGGAGAGGCTCAGGATGTCCGCAGTAGAGGAGGGCACATAAATCCTGTCTTCCTGAGCCTTAGTGTGGACAGTTCCTTACATGGTTTTAGTACTTGTTACAGATTTCCTCCTTTTTACTTCCTTTGCCTCTGCAGTCCTATTTCTAGAAAGAATGTGCTTGCTTTGTTAACCAAAGGACAGGGCCTGAGTTTCATCCCAGATTTCCTCTGAAGAAGGATGAAATAGAGTGGGTGCAGTCTCAGGGTCTAGCCAAGAATCCACTGTGATGTCTAATGTGATTTGGGGAAAAAATAATTGTCTCAAAAATAATACATTATGGTGTATGAACTTACATATTTTATAATTAGAATATGTGCCTAATATTTTAAAGTTGCTAGGAAGCGGATTGCTTGAATAAGCTCGTGACAATTTTTAACTGGCCGCGTGATCTGTAGTATAGCAGTTACCTCCTTTCTCTAAACACTTGTGTTGAAACGTTTTGCGTTGCCATGAAAGTTTTCCCAAATTTGCCTTTTTGGAGGACGTATAAATCACTGGCATGCCATTGTGGTAACAGAAGGTAAAAAACAGCCTGGAACTTGCAGATGTTTGTTGTTTTCCTTGATAACGTAAGGAATGTTGGTACAAGTACTGTTAAATGTCATAAAGAATGTAGAGTAGTCTGCTTTGTCCCCAGATGGAGTTGTATTTACAGTCTAGCCCCGTGTTCAATATGCATTTGCCTCCTTTAATTTAATCTGTTTATTTTTTGGTAATTCCTGAATCCAGATAATTTGATTTTCGACTGATAAAATATTTACTTGTCATTTCAGGCAGGGTGCTAAACTTAGAAATTAAGAGTACAGAGATAAATTTAAAATTTTTCGAAAGTATTCATCATAATGCAGTCTATTTAGTGTCTTGGCAGTGCCTCTGGCTCTTCTCATTTCACATGTTAGGAGACAGACTGGCAGCAGTTGTAAACTGAAACCTGGTTGTGTGCAGTGAGCCTGATAAGGGTATGAAGGAAAATGGAGAAAATTTGAAAACGTTACTGTGTGTGTGTGTGTGTGTGTGTGTGTGTATGTGTGTGTTAAATTAAAGTGTGACACATTTGTTTAAAATAGAATTTTATATTCTGTTTATCAAGGCAATTATAACATCATGATAGATTCTAAGACTGAAACTGGTTTTAAACTTTGTCTTGTGGAATAGCCAAATTCTCCTCTGAACAGTGTTGTCATAATGTCGCTCAATGTATAATAAGCACGTTTTACAATGTGTTTGAGTCATTTGTCCCCAGTAGACCTGAAATTTATTACTCAGAGGAGAAGCATGCATTTACAGTATATTCTTAGCTGCCCCTTTCTATCACTCAGCTGTCAAGGCCTATGGAATCTAAAATAGAACCTGACCAATGGGAGGCCGTCTCGCCACTGTTTACGGGAGGATTCGGAGGTGGACAGTTTTATCACGCACGGCAGCGTCTGTGTTGCAGTGTTGAGACAGCAGGATGTAGAGGGCTGTTCAGATTTTCCAGTGGAGTCCCTAAAAGGGACAGCTTCATGGAAAGACCGCTTCTAAACAATAAGAAATAGGAGTTACGGTACCTGACTTGGGGCTGCTCTTAATCCAGTGCTGCTCAGCAAAGAAGATAATTTTCAAGCGTTATGAAGGCGGAGAAGGATCCCGAAGACGAAGAAAATATCGTTAGAGATCCAAGCTAAGTGTAGCCCAGCATGAAGATTGTGGAACAGGAAGATTTGTGAAGAGAGGGACGATTGATTCAGTGGTTAGGAGTTTGTCTGAGGGCGTGCTTTGTGAGCCACAGAGATTTGTAACTTAATGCGAAGTAGTTTGCTGCTGGCAACCAGACACTAAATCCTGTCTATGATGAACTGTTGGTTTTCTTGTGCTCCCAAGAACAGAGTAGGTATCCCTGCTGTCCAGTGTCACAAAGGACTCTCGGTTAGGCTTTCTGAACTGTATTCTTGTAAAATGTACTGCTGTTTGATGAATTTTTGGTCTCTTTGTCTTCTATTCTTTCTGATGTATTTGATGAGCAGATTGGGGTTAGTGATAGCAAACAACAGTTCTCGTTTCTTTTTCTGGGTTTAACAAGCACATAATAGAATCCTAGTAATTGAGCAGTATTTCTGTTAACTGACAGTGGACCGGGATGGAAAACGGTGCTTGGTGAAGTGGAACTGAAAAATCCCATGATGATATGAGACTTGGATCATGTTTAATTATCTTCTAAAAAGCCTTACTTTAGGATTTTATAGGTTTTTTTTGTGTGTGTTTTAAAGAGCTTCTTTCTCCAGCTGGCAGTTTACTGGGAAATAAAGTTGAGATTGTTTTAACTGCAAGGATAAACTAATCAATTTCGAGCAAGTATCTATCTGTGTGCTAAACATGACTTAATCCCTAAGGCATTTTTCAAAACACAAGTCTCTTAAGCCTACATCTACTACCACTCCCCAATTTAGAGTCTGTAAACTGTTTGTTTTAAAGTTACAGAAGGGGGAATGCCTAAAATGTAGTTGAGACTTCGAGCCAGTAAATAGGGCTAGTCTCAGAGTTGACAATTGGAGCTTTAGGAGGAAGTGGGCTGATCTCCAAATTTAACGAATTTGGAGACAACGGTGCTGAAGCCTGTGTAGATACTTGAAACAGAGTCCACTGAAACACTGCTTTTCAGGAGTAGGTTAAAATTTTAATGTATTTATCTTTTTTCATATTCAGTTTTCATGCTTATTTTCACTTCAAGTATTTAAGGAAGACACTGGCTTACTTTGCTAGAAAATTGGTGTTTTGTGTTGCTGTTTGAAGGGGATAGGTAATATAAAGTAATCCCACTGATCAGACAGAGGATATGCTTCATATAAGAGATTCATTTTTTTCTCTCTCAGATATTTGTTATGCTATTTGTGGACACAGGAATTGCTTTGTCAGTTTCAGTGAAAAATAGGGACATCTTTCTTTGTTCTAGAAATAGTACTGGGCTTAGTACAGAATTTAGCAATAAGTTTACTGTATAATATTTTAAAAGGCTAAAACCTTACTTGGTTAAATAGTATGTATTTTAGTTCTGGGCTCTACATTTCTGCCTACTAAGAAAAAAAACTAAGTTATTGGCCTCAGAATGTCTTGCATACATTTTCTCTAAAGTTAAAAAATAACCTTGATACAATTAAAATGTGTATCATGTGATACATCCTCCTGTTCAAAAAATTGCCTTTGATCTTCCTCTTATATGCATGTACTGAGTTTTTGTTAAAATCAAAAATCTTTTTTAAACAAAAACAATATATGTTGAATGTAAAAAAGAAGGAAGAAAATGAAAGTCATCTCTAATCCTATTGTCTTAGGATTTTAAAATAGTTAATACTTTAGAGTCTTTTTGTTTTTTCTATGTAGAAGTTTCTTTTTATCTTAATATATAAGCTTAATGAATTGCTTTCTCTGTTGAGACAGAGACAAGAGTATATGTAAATTTGTGTATGTGTCTAATTTGCCTCCATAAATATATTTCCAACAGTAGCTTTTAAATAAGCTATGTGTGTGTGTGTGCGGGGGGTGTCTTAAATTGTGTGCAAAATTCCACTGCATCTAAAGTCTTGGGAGATAGGTAACCAGAGCCAACTCTGAAAGCAGGAGTTAGAGACCAGGAGAAGCACACAGATTTTGGAAGTCCTGAGAAGTCTTGGTTGGGTTTGACCACCCAGGTCTTTTAATGTCCCTGGAGTCTTGACTTTTCTCATCTGTTAAATGGGGATGATAATTTTAGTTTACTGGGGTCATTTGAGTAATTCACGCCTGGCACAGGGTGGGTGTTCAACAATTATTAATTTCCTTTCTTTGCTCCACTGCAGAGAACATGAGAAACATGCTTTTTCTCAAAAGTAGAACTTAAAATATTTCTTGAATGTCATGTGTTTTGGAGAGGTTCTTTTCATGAAGTTAGCACAGCAGGAAGAAGCAAATGTGGGATGCAATGGAGATTGAGTGATGTATTATATAGTATTGTTCTCCTTTCTCTTTTCCTTCCTTCTTGAGAAAGTCTTACTAATATAGTATATAGAGTAGGCCATGTTTATTTTTTTTTCCTTTTTGTAGCATGCAGCAGATTGGAACAAATATGATGACCGATTGATGAAAGCTGCGGAGAGGGGAGATGTAGAAAAAGTTTCCTCAATCCTTGCTAAAAAGGGCATCAATCCAGGCAAACTAGATGTGGAAGGCAGATCTGCGTAAGTATTACTGATGATAATTACCTCAAGGGAATTTGGGTAGACCCTTGGGACACACGTGAAATTGGTGAATTGTGGCTGTCAGCGTATCAATTTAAAAAGCCTTTATCAAAACCCACACTATAAAATCTTTCAAACATTGCTTTCAAACTTTATGGGCTAATAACTGTTCTCAGTGTGAAAGATTTTCAAGCTAGAGAGAATACTAAAGTACCACCCAGTGGTCTAGTAGTTCAGGCGCCATGGCAAACCGTAGCCTGGGTTATTTGGTGCAATTTTGTTTATCAGCTTTTTGATATTCCTTATGGTAGTTGATCCTCGCAAGGGGCCTCTAAAAGCAGTAGGAAAAAGTCTACAGAGGTTAAATAACTTGGTCTAATCGTGTGAAAAGTCACAGAGCTGGGATGTGAACCCAAGTTTTCTGAATTGGAAGAGTTCTCTATAAATTACACTGACTTTTCTCAACTCCCAATCCATTTTTATATTTGGGTCATTATTTTAAGTGAGACTGTTCGGAACAGAAAGGGAGGCCACTTAGTGTGGCTTAGGGAGGCACAGGTCGTGATTCCATCCTTTGGTTTTTGGGTCACCGAGGACTACTGGCTTGTTTCCATGCTTAGCTTTTCTCCCAGCCCTCCCCAACTTCTTCCCTTCCCTTCCTGTTGAGGCTGGGTTTAAGGGTAGGTGTACATTCTGTTACTGCCCTCTATAATTATAGCAGTGAAGACCTTATCCGGGAAACCTTCCAAAGTTAGAGGTGAAAAGTCTCATTTCCTAAAGTTCCTCTCAGCCTCGCATGAGTTTGTTTAGAATATTATAAGTGGAAACCAGATACTAAATATAGAAATGAATATTAGGAAGTGGATAGTTAGTTAATGTTTGATGCTGATCACTACCTTAGGATGCTTAAATATTCAAGTATAGGAAAAATAACAAAGCAAGACGTAAAAGTCAAGTCGTTCTTAATACCAATAAAGTTTGAAAAGTTCCACTTTTTAATACTGTTTCAGTTTTATCTAGTATGCAATTTGATAGCTACAGAAACATTGCTTATTTTGAGTCCCATTTTGGTAAATTCTGAGCCATTTATAGGGCTCACACTATAAGCATTGAAAATTTAATATCTAAAAGTGATTTCTTTTTTCGTATTTCTTTTTTTCCCAAACTTCAAGATGTTAGAGGATGAAGGAAATCGTCAGTGAAACCTTATTTCTTCAGTTCTGCCCATCCATGCTTTGAATGTTTCGAATGAATGATTGCTTGAGTTTCTGTTCATATTTTTTTCAATCTGAGGTTCAGTTTTGAGTGAAATTATTTGTATTAATGGTCAGTTAAAAAAAATCTGGTGTAACTGGATGAACTATGAACTGCCGTTTGTGAAATACATGAGTAGTGTTAGTCTCTGAGGTTTTCACTGTAGGAAATAGCATTCTTTTAGAATTCATGAGATAAAATATTTTCCTTTTGCTAATCACACACAAAACTGTATTCTTTCTGAATTAAAGCATTTCATATTTAGTCAAGTATAGGACATGTTACAAATACACTTTCTGTATTAGCTGTACTTACAAAAATAATTTTATTTCGAATGACTTTTTGGGTTTCTTTTAGTTTTGAAATTTAAGACAGTAACATGTGCTTCTTGACCTCGATCCAGTTTCAAAAATGAAATATTTGAAGCCTAGCCAAAGTCACTGAAGGATTTGTTTTCTTCCTGTCCACCTCTCTCCTGGGGAACAGCCCATTGCCAAAGCAAAATGGGGCAGATTTCACCAGGAATCCCCACTGCCGAAAGCCGATACCAATTCCTGTCTCCCCATCCCCTCAGGCTGTCAGAAGTGGTGTTTGGCCTCCCGGCTGTTTGCTCTGGAATCGACAAATGTTCCTGGGCAAAAAATGGCTTCAAATACTAAGCTCACCTCTCTGGGCCTCTGTCCCTCCCTGCATCCTGGCCTAGTTATTTTTCACTGTCTTTTTAGCTCACCGATGCCTTCCAACATGTGTCTTAGAGTTTATGCAGCTTTTCTCGTCGTCAGAGGTTGTCCATATTACCTGGATTTCTTATGGAAGCACAAACACACGTCTTGTTTAAAAAAAGACAAGGTTGACTTTTTAAATTGAAAAAGAGTATTTCTATAAAGTAATTTTTCAGATTTCCTTTCCGACTCTTTGCATACACTTCAGTGATCGATATATCTTCCTTCCGAAGTCCACTATTCATAGCACATCCGCATTAATAATGCATTGTAGATTTGTTGTGATTTCTGCCCCTTACTACACCATTAGCATAATGCTGATTTATTTTGAAGAAAGAAGCCTTCCAGATTTTTTGAGCTAAGAAAGGGAAACAAGCAAACAAAAAATGTTCCCTCCAAGATTGTTGGGAGACTAAAAACCTTTGCTTGAAGGAAATTACTGTTTCTCAAAAGGTTCCAACGGTGCTTTGCATAGTATAATTCCCTACTTCGGTGTTGCAGAGATTGATACCCTTAGCCTTACAGCAATTTAATTCCACTGTAAGAAGAACTTACTTGATTCCTATTAACATTATATTCCTTTTATTAGAAGGATCTCTGTTTCTTGAATTCAAATTATACACAAACCTCCTTTATTTTACTTAGTAGTGCTTTGTCTCTTGTTTGCATTTACATCCATCATAATTCTAGTAGAGATACATGGCCAAGTGTTGTAATATCTGGAAATGAATTTGCAACCTATCTCCAGATTTTGTCTCTAAGCATTCAATTATTCAAATATTTGAGGGCCCATCATCTGTCTGCGTAAATTGGTCTGGGAATATAATAGGAAGCAAAACAGACAAAAATCGCTGCTTTCACTGAGTTTATAGTTGAGTGGGAAGAGAGTGGTAGACTATAAAGAAAAGAAATCTTGAATTTATATATCATATTCAAAAATATATAGTTCTATATAGAATAATAATGGCAGGGATTGGGGAAGTCAGAGTACTAAGGTTTCAGGGAATGGGGAAATGTAAAAATTGTAAATGGGGTGGTCAGGGAAGACCGCTCCTGAGAGTGTGATGCGGAGTTTGTCTCTGTCCAGGCCCCTTGCGGAGCGCTGGCACTTCCTTTACCTCCTGGCATCTTCACAGTGCTTGTTGTACGTGGTTAGGGCTCAGTTGTATTTTGACCTGAGGTCAGCATCCTTTGTCAGCAAGCCCTACTGTCTCACTTACCAGTTTGGATTTGGTGAAGTAGAGTCAGTCAGTCACTGTCCATTCTTACACACAAAATATTTCTGTAAATGTTTGTTGATTAATAAAGTGTTAGATGATCCAAGAAACAATGGGATATTTTCTCTTGCATCTGGAATACCTGATGGCTTAAAGTCAGATTTTTAAGCAGGCTTTCCTTGCCTTATTAGGAAGCTTGTCAGGGCTGTGTGTGGAAAACTTCACCCCCTTGTACAGGTCTATGAACAAAGGGAAGAATTAGGTGGTAGTTGTGGCTGCTTTGGGGGACGATGACACCAGCTCTTTTACGACTTTCCAAGTGTAGCTTAGTTTGTTATTTCGAAGGCTTTTCTATGTGAGGTTTAATTTGGTAATTCTGAAGAGAAGGGATAAGTGTTGATCTGTGTTTGGCCTTAGCATTCTGCTATAACTTCATCTGTTTTTCCCGTTTCAGTGTACTTGAAACGAAGCAAAATGATCTGATAGAAATTTTTCAGTGCATTTATCAAGTCCCCAGCACCAGTGCCTGCACTACCGAGTAGTAATAAGCTGTAGAGTTAATGGTATTATGGTATACGTTTTCTGTTATTAAGACTAGTGAACATGGGAGTATTCCGTTAGTTCTGAGGAGGTATTTCTAGAGCGTATTGGCTCCTTATGTAAATTTGGGTTAAAATTAGTGTTTCAGTAATAAGGGATAGGTTTCTTTTTTCTGGTAGAAAATATATAGATGTTTTATGTAGCTTTCAAAATTGTGTGTGTGTGTGTGTGTGTGTGTGTGTGTGTTGAATAAAAGGTGACATTAGCGTAACATTCAAGTCGATGTTTCATAGTTTCTATGGCATGACACATATTTTCTTTTTGTTTAGCTTCCATGTTGTGGCCTCCAAGGGGAATCTTGAATGCTTGAACGCCATCCTTGTACATGGAGTTGATATTACAACCACCGACACTGCCGGTACGTTTGCCGCCATAGTCAGTTATAAAACAGAGAGGACAAGCCTTGTCCCCTGCTAACGTTCTTCAGACCGAAATGTGATTTCCAGAGAGACGTCCTCAATTTTCTGTTTTTAAATAGTTGAAAAAAAGTTTACTTCTGCGGTATCGTCGTTGGTCTTGGAGAGGTTAAAGTACAGGGCATTTAGGAGACAGGGTCGCCGAACTGATGAGCGTTTGGAGACTGAGGTCCAGTGGTGGTCTTGGTAACTTTACAGGATCCTAAAATCTCAGAGTTGGAAGAACCATTAGGGGCCATTTACGGTTATACTCATATCCTCTGGACTCTATGAATCCTTGCTGTCATGAGGTCATTCGAGATTTGGTTGGACATTTCTTGCGATGGGGGGCTAACTGCCTCGTAACAACAGCACTACCAAGCGTGATCATAGCAAGAAGAGCTGACGCGACACGTGCGGCTCTGCTGAGCACTTCACACATACTGACTCACTGTGTCCTCACGCCATCCCAGCGAGGCTGCGAGGCACGGAGCCAGCCATTCAGTAACCGGCCGCGGGTCCTTCAGTGGATGCGCTGCGGCTGGAGTCTGTGTCCTTAACCGCAAGGAGACCTGTTCTGTATTTGGTTATCTAGGTTTTTAAAAAAATTACTTCTTGTAGGCAATTTTAAGTCGGTTTCTTACTATGCCTTCTGCTTAAACTGAGTTGTACCCATGTCTGTCTTTTAAAATTGTACAGCGTAAGTTTGTCTGCACAGCACCAGATAGACCATTTCAGTGTGTGTGCTAGTTTTCTCAGGATAACCGTTCTCAGTTCTCTTGACAGCTTATTTCTCTGCAGGTCTACTTTGTTAATTAAATGTAGGGATGCCCTAGAACCAGAATTCCCTTAACAATTGTATCCTGTGATTCCATAGAGAGACAATAAACACATTACAGTTAAACCAGCACTGTGTTTAGAAATGGAAGGGAGGCAGAGGAAAAGAGAGATCTCAGTGAGGAGAATCTTTACCTAAAGATACATCAAATTTTAAATTGAAGACCAAACTCTGTCACCTTTGAATGACGAACAAAAGACTATGTTAATTACTGGGACACCTGGGTGGTTCAGTTGGTTAAGCATCTGCCTTCCACTCAGGTCATGATCTCAGGGTCCTGGGATCGAGTCCCACATTGGGCTCCTTGCTCAGTGGGGAGCCTGCTTCTCCCTCGGCTCCCCCTGCTTGTGTCTCTCTCTCTTTCTCTGACAAATAAATAAATAAAATCTTAAAAAAAAAAAAAAAAGGAATATGTTAATTACTTACAAAAGCATTCCATCGCTGTAGAAGAATATTTATAGAAATTTTGGGCTAACCATATACCTCTTTAGAGCTCTTTAGACTTCGTTTATTTATTGTTCTGACTCTAATTTAAACATGTATCTATCTTTTTTTTTTGTCTGTGTTCTTTCTACTCTGGATATTTTTGCCTAGTGGCCAATCTAGTGACTTTTGCCCTCCCTCCTTCAGTGCAGATCAAGCTTAAATGCTTTCCCAGGCTCAGCAGACATCATTTTGTATGCTGCATCCTGACATACTCTGCTCAAACTCTTTGTCTTTTGTTTTTGCTGTTGTTTAGTTATATTTGTATTTACCCAGTTTTACTATTTTTGTCTTTAGAGTTGTGCTTTCCTGAGCACAAGGACCTTGTCTTATTTGATGTAATAGTGTCTGTTATAATCCAGATGTGAATATTCAATAATAGCTTGATTTAAAAATTATGTATTTTATTTTAACTCCTTTATTTGCTAGCAGTACAGAAGTATATTGAAAATAACCATATTTCCAGTAATTGTGGTTTCGGTTTTGAGGTGTTTATGACCTAGGTCTTACCAGGTAGGCACCTTGGGTGTAATTCATAGTGTTGTGCTTTAGATTTGATGTTTCCTTAAATTTTTTTTTAACTACATTATCTCAAGTGGCTGGATTTGGGTTTGGCTAAGGAAATACCCGACCTGACATTTTTGTGTGACCCATTGTATTGAACACTAGGGACTGTCCCTACCATCCTACTCCATACTCTCTCTTACTTTCCATATAAATGATAGTTTTCTTTCTTGCTTTCTTGCTTTCTTGCTTTTTTTTTTTTTTTAATTTATTTATTTGACAGAGAGAGAGCAGGAGAGCACAAGCAGGGGGAGCCGCAGAGGGAGAAGGAGAAGCAGGTTCCCCACTGAGCAGGGAGCCCGATACGGGGCTCGATCCCAGGACCTGGGGATCATGACCTGAGCCGAAAGCAGTTGCTTAACCAACTGAGCCAGCCAGGCATCCCTAAATGATAGTTTTCCTTGTCACTCTTCACAGTGTAAAATAAGTCTAGGAAACTTGTCCATTAACAGTAACAAATTGAAATTTGAAATCATCACATCTGACTTATTTGTAACTAGAGGATGTTTAGGTATGGATGAAGATGTTGTATCTGTACCTGTTTAAAGACCTGGACTCACTGCTGTTTGTTCTAGAACTGGTTAGTCAGTACACAGAAGTGATCAGACCCAGGAAAACTTAATCCACTTATCTAAACTCACATAAAACTGAGTGAGGGTTGAAAGTGTTGAAGTTAGTGTATTCCTTCATCTAGGATGAACGGAACACAAATGACTTCTCTTCTAGCCAAAGGGTCTGCCGGTGAAGTCAGATCAGTTTTTGAGAGGTTTGTGAAGTGAGAGGAAAGTTAAGAGCACGAAAGATTGGAAGATGGAATGGCCTGGTAAAACCCTTTTATCTTTCACCATCCAATGAGATGTATGCGTAAAGAAATATAATTCGGAGAAATCATGTTTGGAGGTAGAATGTTGTCTGCAGCTTTACCTTTTTAGTATTCAGACTTAACCCTTCAGATGATTTGTTTCCTTTAAAATGGCACATTTTAATACACATCATATTTGAACAAGTTGTCTGATTTTCAGAGACACAGTCCTAGTGAACTTTGAATTTTAGTTGAAAATTAGTTTTTTGACTTAGGTATCTTAACTTCCTGTATTTTAGTGTCCACACTTGCCTGTTCAGAAATATTATGAGAAATCTAGGTATCTTTCTTGCTCTCCTATTCCCATTCTCTTTTTCTCCTTCTCTTCCTCTCCCTCCCTCCTGTCTTTCCTGGCTACCTTTAATTACTGGCTCTGTCCCAGGCACCACTCTAGGTATTGGAGATACAGTGGTGAGTAAGACAAAGTTCTTGCTCTTTATGGGTTTGTAGGTTTAATTTTTCTTCCCATCTTCGTTGTTTTGGTGTATACATTATCTCTTACTAAAATATCAATCTGAGTGAAAGCATGCTTACAAATTAAGTATCTTGTCAACTAATCTTGAAAAAATGAATCACATTTCTATGGAAAATTCACTTGTGAAGAAAAGAAGCCTTCATGTATATCTTATTTATTTTAATAGGAAGAAATGCTCTTCACCTGGCTGCGAAGTATGGGCATGCATTGTGTCTACAAAAACTTCTACAGGTAGTAAAAGTGGTTAATACTTTGGCTTCACTATTTTGACTGCAAATAATAGATGTGTTTTCAGTGTGTTTTTGGAATTCAAGATCAAAGAAAGTAGTAGGTTAATTTTGACCGTTAGCTTACGTAATTTCTTTTCCATCATTTGTGAAAGAATGTGAACAATAAAAAGCAAAAACTCTGAGGGAAGTGAATCGCATAACTCAGTGTATTAAAAATAAATAACAAAGGCTTGACCTTCCTGTTGACATTAGCTGGAGACTGGAATTTTCTGTCGTCTGGTCTATGACATAAAGTGATATAGCATAGGAGCTGTATATTTCTATATAAACATCAGTCACTTAGACTATGTGGTATCAATACCATTAGTTAAACTTGTAGTCAGGCAGCCACAAAATTCCTTGAACTAGCGGGCTGAAGAAAGTTTTCAGTTAAAGGGTCCAGTCCTCCATTTCCATAAACATTGTTACCACGAAGTTTCACAGCAGAACTCATTTGTTTCTCCTGATTCGGTTGTTCAAATTTTAACTCTTGGTGAGAAAAAACCCCAAACAATAACAGTTCCTACATCCCATGCTATTATAACGTATCATATGTTTTCCTGTTTGGTGAAACACTTGAATTTACAGTATAATGTTATTATATTTGTTTCATGTCAAAATATTTAGTGGCTTGTCTAGTAGTCCTTAGGTTTTTTGATAAATGGAATATTTTAAGATTAAATAACAGCTGTTCATTTGAGTCTGGATGTTTAACTTTAAAGTAAAACTCTCCCAGTTGACTAAGTTTCTGTGTTTTAACAGTACAATTGTCCCACCGAAAATGTAGATCTGCAGGGAAGAACTGCACTTCACGACGCAGGTAAGTGAGGGCTTCGCTCGGACAGAGCCAGTAGTTGTTGAAAACGCTAGGCATTTAAGTTAATCTCCAAGCTTTAATATGCATATATTCGTATAATTCCTGGAGAAAGAGAATAGTATGAAGTTTTTGTTTACACGAACATGAAATTTATTTGATCGTACAGCTTAAAAAGATTCATTCAGCCAACATTGACAGGCTGGTTTGCTAGATACTGAAAGTCCAAAGATAAATAAACATGCTTCTGCTCTCAAGCAAGCTCCGAGCACCGTGTGACTGTGTGTGCATGTGTGGTGTGTGTGTGTGTGTGTGTGTGTGGAGGGGGGATTTGGTAGGAGAAATAGGAAGATGATTTTTTTCTTAAAAACTACATTTACCGGGGCGCCTGGGTGGCACAGCGGTTAAGCGTCTGCCTTCGGCTCAGGGCGTGATCCCGGTGTTCTGGGATCGAGCCCCACATCAGGCTCTTCCACTAGCAGCTTGCTTCTTCCTCTCCCACTCCCCCTGCTTGTGTTCCCTCTCTCGCTGGCTGTCTCTATCTCTGTCAAATAAATAAATAAAATCTTAAAAAAAAAAAAAAACAACTACATTTACCTAATTAACATGTCGGAACACCATTTTGCTCATCTGCAAAATAAAGTGAATACTACTGCAATAAGTGGTTATAATTAAATTATAAATCGTGCCTGGCATGTAGTAATTTCTTAATTAATGGTGGTGGTAGCTGTTGGTTTAGGCCTCGGTGCTAAATTTCATTATCACTGTAATGGGCTGTATTTTAAAAAAAGGTTTATACTAGTAATTTCACAGATGTTATTAATCATACTTGTGTATCTTAAGTTTATCTGCATTATTCTTTAGGTGTCTTAAAGACAAAAGTTAGGTATTAAGTATTTTTGGAATGTACCACAGTCTGACCTCTGGCCTGACTCCTCTAAGTCTGACATTCCTGCAATTTACTGGAAAGCCAAAGTAAAGAAAAGTAGCTAGCCTCTCTTGTCGTGTTTGTGTAATATCTGCAGTAGGTGGAAGTGGCCTGTGTTAAAAATGCAATGTACCACACATTTCTTCAAACTTGCTATCTTAATTTATTTCAGCTTTTTCCTTTTTATGTCTTATGTGCTCTTAGGATGATTTCATTTTTTACACAAGGTATTTTTTCTTTTATTTTTGTAGAAAGTGGTGGTATTTGCAGAGCATTTTCATATACATTATCATTTGAGCCTCACAATGATCCATCCCTATGTGGTTTTTGGTTTTGAGGAGAAATGCCTTATCCGTTGTTCTCTGTGGGCCCTACCTCTGACTTCTGGGAGGTTCTTACTTGTCTGTCATTCTCTGGGGTCACAGATAAATTGCATGGTGGAGAGCATGTCCTCTTAGAGGCAGCTTAAGGGCTGGAACAATCATGAGTGTTAGCAGACTGGCCCTCTGGGACTTGGAGTAGTACAGTTCCCATAAAACCTTGGTTGGCTTTCTGGTTTATTTGTTGCCCCAGCCATTTCCATTTGTCCGTCTCCAAAGTTATTTTCTGGACATGAAGTTCTTATCCCTGCTTTAGTTCTTGTCCTTATTTGTAGAGTCATGACTGCCTCATTTAACGGCTGCCACCTCACAGCCGTCTGAAATAATACTCTTGAATGGGATTATAATATCCTTATCATGATGTTTATTTATTCCAAGACCAGATTTTTTTTTTTCTCCTTAGTGGGAGTTCCTTGAGAAAAGTTGTGACCAACAATAGTGTTATATCTTGCTGTTTGACTATTCTCTGTCTCTTCTCCACATCTCTGAGGTCCCAAATATTTAGACACTGTCTATTCCCTTTCATCTCGGTACATAAACTGGCTGATTTTTGCTTGACCCCATCTCTTTCTTACCATACCTTAGAAAAGTAACCAGCTGCCAATGTGCACTAAAATTTTGGCTCTCTTCTATTGTTTCACCTCGAAAGGCTCCATCGTCATGTGGTCCACCTTCTAAATGATCATGGGTGGTAGCGCTTTCAAATGTTTGCCACAGCATGAGAAAAATCGCGAGATTTCTAGCCTGAAATATGTTTAGTCACTGCCTAGTCCCCAACTGCTAAGCCAGTGCCATACGATTTAGGTATTTATTGTAACAGCACCTAACTCCTGATAGCGGTTTTATCTCGGTTAGGGATAAGGCTGGGCTGCTGTGACAAAGACTATAAAATGACACTGGCTTAAAACACCCCACAGGCTTGCTTTCTTTCATGTCATAATCCCGATGTTCAGATGGGCTTGTGGCTCTGTTCCCTGTTCATTCAGGGACCCAGCTTTCTTCCATTTTTCCCTTCCTCCATTGCCTAGGGTGTTATCCTCATCTTTAAGGCTGAAGCTGATAGCAAGCACTTCCGTTTTCCTGCTAACAGGAAGGGGAAAGATGGTGGAGGAATGTATAAACCACTCTTTTAAGCCCTAAAGTCAGAAGGTAGCACACATCACTCCTGTCACATTCCACTGGTGAGATCGAATGCACGTGGTCATGCCTGCATGCAAGGGAGTCTGGGAACTGTGGTCTCCAGGGGAGTCCCCATGTGCCCAGCACAGCCCCCTATTACTGTGGAAAAAAGGGTGATCACAGTTGGGTGACAGCTGCCACTCTCCACCGTAACACCTTTAATACCGACTTTACTGGTTCAATATATTGTAGCTCTGGAATTTATTATGCTTTACATTTTTTCGTTCTTATTTTTAATTGGCCCTGAGTGGTTGTTAGTTTTACAATTCCTGAATTAATGTGTTGTTTCAGTTTATCTTTTTTTTAAAGACTGATTCTATATTTTATATAAAAGACTTGCTGGATTAAAAACAGCAGAAATGAAAATTTACTTGATTTTCTTATGTGTATTTGGTTTTATTCTGTGGAATTTCACACACACACACAAAAATGCTGACTCTGTCAGTACTTTTTGTGGCTAATAATCTAGTCTCGACTCATAATAAATACGAGGAATATTTATTAATAATAATAATATAAAAAGTTTTAATAAAAACTCATGGTGAGTTGAAGCCCAGTCCTATTTTATGATGTTAACTATAATTTGTTTCCTGATACAAATATGAACTCTAGTGTTGGTTGGAGAAGAAGCAGTGTGTGGTTTTATAATACAGTTTTCAGCAAAATGACCCTGCTTTGCATCGTCAAAGGCAGACATTACAATCTCTGATTTTAAAAGGAAATATGAATTATACGAGTCAAACCTTTTTTACTGTGACTCTTCTATAAAGACCTGAGTATGATTCATTAAAAAAAAAAAAAATTGAGCTAATCCCTCAAGGTTCAGGTCAGTTGTAGCCACATTTAAGAATATATTATAAGTAGAAAATTTTAATTTGATTTTTATATCTGTGTTTACACTTAGGGTAGCAGTATATTATCTTCTGCAAGGGTGACAGTATTCGTTGGTCCCAGTAAATTATACAACATTTATAAAATGCTCCGGTCTAACCCATTTTCTGAAATGGGTGCTTATAATGCTAAGCTGAGAGTGGACAATGTGAAGCTTGGTAGTTCAGAAATTGAAGAACTTATGCCTTATATGGATGTAGCAAAGCACCATGTGTCTTACCAACAGATGTTCACCATTTATCATTTTTCTTTGTTCCTCAAAGCCATGGCAGACTGTCCTTCCAGCATACAGCTGCTTTGTGACCACGGGGCCTCCGTGAATGCCAAAGACGTGGTGAGTCCGTGTATGTTTATTGTCACTTCAACTCACGTGTTCTAACTTGCATGTTTTGGGAGATTTGTTGTCTTCATGCTGTTCTATTTCTCTTGTTGGTTAGGATGGGCGGACACCCCTGGTTCTGGCTACTCAGATGTGTAGGCCAACGATATGTCAACTGCTGATAGATAGAGGGGCGGAGATTAATTCCAGAGACAAACAAAACAGGTAATTCTTTTATCACAGCTCCGCAGACACCAGCTGGATTCACAGTGACTCTGAAACTCCGTAGCTGTGACTTGTCCTTTCCATCCCCCTTTGGGTCTCTCTTTCCTTGGAATTAGCACCCACTTCTTTTTTTTTTTTTTCTCTCTTTTTTCCCCAGAGTCTGATGAAGGAAAAAGAGGGAAATAGGGGGAGATGACAGGGTAAAGTGGAACACAAGCAGTGATTAGAGCCTGTGTTCAGGTCAGAAAACCAAAGAAGAGGAATTCTATCCCAGTTGTTTATTTTAAAGTTTTAAAACAATCTTTAATGAAAAATGGGCTCAGATAAGATAATGAGGGAGAACAATAAAACATTGCACCTACAGTCTGCTTTGTTAGTGAATTTTTTGAGAGTAAAGATTCTTGGGTGTCCTGGAGCCTGACGTTTTTCCATATAGACTTTCTCAATGTGTTCGCTCTCCTTACCCTGCCCGGGCATAGTGCTATCTCCTTCTCTGAAACCAAGTTCATTTCCACACCTTGAGGTTCCTGTGTTTATCTTTGCTTACGTGTTCGATGTCATTTTAGTTGATGCGCACGAATACTTTGAGTCTGTAACTCTTCCCCTTTCGTCCTCTAGGTCCAGTGTATCGTGGCACTGCCGTTGTAATTCTCATGTTCATGGTCCCAGTGTTTTAGACAGTGACGTATCTGAAATACATCCCATTCCCTAGTTGGAGCATTATAATTCATAACAAATTTTTGGCATTTTGTAAATGATTACTAGTAAAACTGTTCGTCTTTTCAGTTAATTTTATTCTTCTAAACATGTATCCTATTTTTTTGTAGTTCACTGGAAGTAGATAGGTATAGCAAAAGTCTTTAGATGTCGGATTTTATAGCTCTGCTTGCTTTTATTGTTCAGACCTCTCAAAGGATGAAATTCTTAAGCAATTAAGTCATTAATGTGATTATTAAGGAAGTGGCTTTTTTGCATTACTTTGTTTTTGCAGATGCTATAATCTGGTTCCAAGCATGACTAAGAAAATTGGGTTTAAAAATAAAGTTTAGGATCAGAGAGGGATCATCTGGTTGATCCATGTATAATGCCCTATTTTTTTTTTTTTTATAGATCTTATATTTTCCCAAGCACTTTGGAATTTCCACACACACACACACACACACACACACACACACACACACACACGATGAGGTAGGGCAATGTGTATTAAATAGGCTAGGGAGCAGATGGTCTTAAAAATAGATTAAAATTTGGGGCGCCTGGATGGCGCAGTTGGTTAAGTGTCTGACTCTTGGTTTCAGCTCAGGCTGTGATCCCAGGGTCATGAGATGGAGCCCTGTCTCCGGCTCCGTGCCCAGCATGGAGTCTGTAGCATGGCGTCTGTTGAAGACTCTTTCTCCCTCTCCCTCTGTACCCCGTTCCACCCAGCTCATGCTTTCTCTCAAATAAATGTTTTTAAAAAAATAAATTAAAATCTTAAATTTAAGAAGAAATTAAAAAGAAATTAAGACTCTGTATTTTTTTCTTGTCTTATCTATAATATTTTTTCCCTAATAAAAAAACTTTGTTGATGGTGCCTGGTGTATATAAAATTGTATTCCAGCAACTACTGGGGAGTAGAAAAGAGAAATAGGATATACATAGAGTAAAAGCAAGACTCCGTTTCTTATGAAATCTAATATTCACAGTCAAAGACAATGTTAGATCTAGGATAACTCACTTCATTTCATGAGCAATTTTTTGGTTTCCTCAGCAATAAAAATAGGAGTGGGACAAAATAATTTCAAGCGTCCTTCTAAATTTCCATGATGATTCAGTTGTTTAATTGCATTACTGCTGTTTGTACTAAGTGTTTCAGTGCACGATGATCTTGTCAAGGCAGAGTGAACCAGTGGTCCATGATAACGGGGATAATGAAGGAAGGTTTATCGAGGAGGCAGGTTTTAAAATTAAGTGTGAAGATGTGAAGGTCTCCAGTTAGGAGAAGGAAAGCTCTTTTAAGGAGAGGGATCAGAACTGGAATCTGATTCTTGTTTTGGAGTAGGAGTTCATCAAAGAGGTTTGCAGGGTGAGGTTCAGTTCAAGGGCCTTGAATAGTTTGGGTTTATAGCCGTAGGTTTTGAGCAGATGCGGCGACAGTATCAGTGGTGGAAGATTTTCGTGGTAATTTACTTGTAGAACATAGAAGAGCTGGCATAAAGGAGGTTCGTTTGGTAGTAGAAGGAACACACGTATGTAAGTAGTGCAAGGTTTTTAGCTCTGCAAACTAAAACAGAAAGCAGATGTTTTTATAGATGTGAAGTTAAAATGTAAGATAAAAATAGGAAGTAAAATCTGTATAACACGTATGACTTTTTAAAGTAGTATCTCTTCTTTAAGAAGGGGGCTTCTGGAAGGTTTCTGAAATATTTTCTTAGGTCTTTCTCGGGGTCTTTTAAACTTCTTTCTTCCCTCCTAGAACGGCTCTCATGCTGGGTTGTGAGTATGGTTGTAAAGACGCCGTAGAAGTCTTACTTAAAAATGGTGCTGATGTGAGCCTGCTGGATGCCCTGGGCCATGATAGCTCTTACTACGCAAGAATTGGGGACAATCTGGACATTCTGACTTTATTGAAGACTGCGTCAGAAAATACCAACAAAGGTAGGTAGCAAAGTAGCTAGAAAAGTCTAGCTTAATAAAGAGCAGCTTTTAAAGACTCGGAGGGTGGAACTGCAGTTTGTAAGGAGCAAAGCATTCCTTAATGCTGCACATCAGTGGTGTGTCTCCCTCCGTGCCACGGCTTTGCCTATTTGCGTTACGGCAGTCACTTGCTGTGCGGCAGTGCCTGTTGCGTATGTTGGCTAGTTTATCACGTGAACCCTACTGTACTATGGCCTAGGTTAAAGAATGAGGAGAAAGAGCCCAATCAAGTGCGTTTTACTAATGTATATGTTTCTTTTTGATGAGGAGGGCTCGTAGCACTTAGCTTTTTTATACGTACAAAATTTTAAAGAAAGAATCATTGTTTGAACATGTATATAAAATGTTCAACCATTATTTATCAAATACCTGTATCAAGTATTTTTCTGTGTTTATTAAAGAGAAATATCCTTCCAGTCTTTTCCATATGAGGGAAATTGAGGTCACTCGTAGTAAGCTGCAGATTACTTTTTGCATAATTCATTTTGAAGGGTTTTCCCTCATAGATAAACAATTTGTCTATAAGTATGATTTTTATTAATGCATAAAATTCCATATATTTAAGCTTAATTGAATTAAGCCATTTTCTGTACATGCCATTTAAGTTGTTTGCAGTTTTTGCTAATATAGCGATTTAGTGACTGTTGTTATGCGTAAATATTTTGGCATATTTTTATCATAGTGTTAGGATCAATTCCTAGAAATTGAATCGTATATATCAGGATATACCCATTTCTTTAAGCTTTTGATACATATTGACAAATTGCCTTCCATTTGAGGAGTGTTTCAAATTTTGTATTTTGCAACTACCTCCCCTTCCTAACACTGAATATTAGCCACCTGGATGTAGTCATAACAAAAAAAAAATAATTTTGCAGTTTAATAGGTAAAATTAGGTCACTGTCATTTTAACCGCAAAGTAGTAAGCTTTAGAGGGAACTTTAAAACTGATTTCTTTAATGACTCAATTGTATAGTTAGGGAATTCATAATCTGTAATCTACCCGAGGTAACCTGCTGTTTTACTGTTCTCCTTTCTCGTCTCTTTCTCTCTCTTTAAATCTTTAGGGAGAGAACTTTGGAAGAAAGGACCATCTTTACAGCAGGTAAGTCTTAATTTTAATTTTTAAAAATTCTATATATGGTGCAATTTCAGTAAAGTGTTTACTGGTTAATGATTATACATAACTGTCAAGTTTAAGTACATGCTGTTCTCTCTGCTCAGTTAATCATGTCCATGTAGAACCCAGGTATTAAGATCCTGAGGCTTTGATGCCATCACTGAGCTTGAGACAGTGGATCTCAATGACAATGACACAGTGAATGTATCCAGTGGGAAATATGTAGCCTCCTGATTGCTGGCCTTGAGCCTCCAGCCCTTAAAATATGGGATATTGTACCTTGTTGAGATTCTTAAATGATGAATTTTAGTCTAGCAGATCATAAACATAAACCTTAGCTTGAAATGTTTACTGTTACGGGAAAATTCTTCTGGTGCCTTAAGAAAGGAAGAAAACAGAATTCAAAACTGATTATATATTATGATTTCAAGACCACTGTTAATATTTTGCTTTCTTTGTACTTTTTTTTTGCCTTGTTGATATTTAAAGAGGACTTTGAAAAAAACACAATATATGAAAGAATTCATACATTGCCCTAATTTTATTACCAAATCACTATGTAACCCTGGTTTTGTGTCCCAGTCTCAGTAAATGTCTTCTTGTTTTCCCCTAATCTCTTCAGGTGAGCGTAAGTGGGGCTGGTTTACCCCACTGTCACCATCTTGCTCAGGAGCTAGTGTAGGCAGCCTTCCTCTTCTGTTGGCTCTTCCCTTCCAGGCTTTCCGCTTTTCTCTAGGGAGAGGCACCTGAGCCCTTCCAAACCCTGAGGAGAGTAATCAGGTACCTTCTGAGAAATTCTGATCATCATTCTCTCTGCGCATCATTCTTCTCTCTCCGGAATCTGAAAGCTATATGAAAGCATGTTTTCCTCTCCAGTCCATCAGAACTAAGTGTTACATTCATGCATGGGTTCTGTCTGCCATCACTTTACCTTTCTCTTGGGAACAGCTGTTTCCACCTTCTCTCCCGTTCCTCAGATGACCTCAGTGGGAGTAGAGTGGGGTGGAGAAACGTACTGTGTTACGTCTGTACAGCTGTCTTATACGGGAGCAGAGAAAAGTGATTCCTGAAATATATAGATATTTAAAATAATTATTGAATATTAATGTGGGAATGGTATTCTGCTGAGTGCTCTAGGAGTTACCTAAATGAATACATGGAGTTAATATTCTGCTAGGAACAGTAAAACTCGGTATTTGCATTCTTTGTTGAATACATTTTAAAATAGCTGTTGCAGATAGGATTTGTTCCTCTGCTAAGGGACATAGAGTCCCTGTTATCAGGAAAACTACAGTAGAGTTTTAAAAATAAGCCTTATTCAATTGTTTGCTTAACAGACCTCTGTGGGGCACCTACTATATGCCAATTACTGTTCTAGGTGCTGGGAAGTCATAGTGAGCAAAGTTCCCGTCTCACGTTGCTCCCAGCCTGGTGAGAGAAATGAGCAATGAGCAAATGCTAGTACTTAGTATCATAACATCTGCTTTGAAGAAAAGTGGAACAGGATTAGGGGATGAAGAGGAGAGAAGGCGGGAAGCTATTTTAGATGGCATGGTCAGCCAAGGCCTCTCTCAGGAAGTGACATTTGAGCAGAGGTGTGAAGAATGTGAGAAGGGAGCCACGGGGCTCTATAGGAGAAGCCTTAGCTGGCAGAGGGAAGGGCAGGGGCCAACCCCCTGATGCAGGAGTATGTTTAACACACCCATGGGGCAGTAGAAGGTCAGCATGGAGGAGCGATGTGCTCATGACCGAGGAGGAGAGGCGGGTGAGGTAAGCAGCTGCCAGAAGATGAAGGACCCTCTGCAGGGAAGGCGGGGATGAAGGTAGAATGAGCCAGTGGGTCAGATCTCACACAAAGAACAGTGCTTTGCTGGAAGGAATGAGGCTAGAAATGTAGTATGGGCCAAGTCGTGGTATGGCCTATCTTCCTAGTGGGACCTTGTCCCTCTAACTCTAAACCCAAACTCATTAGAATGATAGTTAAAACACTTGGTTAAACAAGACTCAACAAATAATACAAAACACAAAAAAAATTTCTTAGAAAATTAAAGCATTAGCTTCCCCCCCCCCCAAAAGAAAGACCATAGCTTTCTAAATTATTAGGTAGATTTAAATGTCAGTTTGGGCCAAAAAAAGGTTATATGCTATCTATTTAATACTTGTGTTATGTTTTTATTAAAGCAAATCTTCCACACCCTTTGATATTTTATCAGTGCTTAAAGAAATAAATACTTCCCATACTTCTTTTCAACATTAGTATAACTCCCCCTCCTTTTTAAGTACTAGATTGTTCCTTTGGGAATGGTCAAGGATGCCTTACAGTGCAACTTTAGTTTTGTGTCTAGTACAAATTCTACTTTTTAAATGTTGGTAACTTCAGTAAAAACAAATCCTTAACAGTTAGGATTTTAAATTTTATTATGTCTTCGTATTTTAAAATAAATCATACTTGATTTATTTAAAAAAACCTGTATTCTTAAAGATGCTTTCCACTTGGAGTTTTCAGTGCAAACACTGCCCCCTTGTGTTATATTACAGCAAACTTTCATGCTGGATAAGCTGTACCTCGCTAATTGGCTATTCCAGTAGGATATTTCCTACTGAGGAAAATGTACTTATCTGTATTTTCATACTTGCTAACCTGTGTTCTCTTCTGTTTCACCAAAGCGAAATTTGCCATACATGCTAGAAGAAGTAAATATGAAATCAAGTCAGAGGGAGCATCGAAACATTCAGGTAAAAAGAAAAAAAAATGGTATCTTTGTAAAGAATTGCTGTGTTGTTTGTGGTGGGGTCAGGTGGAAAGAGGAGCATGAATTGTGGGAGAAATGAACAGGGGAAGGAAGGGCAGCCTGCTATGTTTTGTGATTCTGTTTTCTTGCCCAATCCCTTCTAAAAGAATTGACTTTTGATACGAATGTTTGGGTCATATTATCTTACAGAAAGTATTGTTTTAATATGTATTAGGAAGCAAATAATTTAACAACTTTATATAACTTTTTGATTTAAATATATCTGTTTTGGGCCATAAGTTCTAAATTTGTATTCATTTTAGAAAACTTAAGTATTGTGATGAAAATGATGGTTATTAATGTAAATAAATGTTTAGTTTAATGTATTTTTTTATTTTGATGAAGAAGAATCATTTTGTTTAACCATACAACATTTTATGTTCATCAAAGTGTTCAAAAAATAATTATTATGTGGATTATGTTGGAGGAAGTTTCCATAATTAAATGGTTTATTTTATGACTGAAACACCATTAAAATATAAGTTGTATAGCTGTTTTCCATATGATAAGACAAAAGCATTTTGTTTGGGCTTTTATAGTTTACTATGTAGTGTTAAGAAAGTGAACTCTAGCCCTAAATTGAAGCCTTAAATGCTTCGTATCTAAAAAAACCCAACGTATATACCTTAATTTAAAAATACGTTATTGCTGGGGTGCCTGGCTGACTCAGTCAGAAGAGCATGTGACTCTTGATCTCGGGGTGGTGAGTTCGAGCCCCACGTTGGGTGTACAGATTACTTAAATAAATATTTTTTTAAAAAGAAAAGAAAAAATTAAAAAATTGAAAAATATTGCTAAAAAATGCTAGCCATCATTAGAGTTTTCAGTGAGTTGTCATCTTTTTACTGGGCGGGGGGTCTTGCCATGATGTTGATGGCTGCTGACTGATGAGGGTGGTGAGTTGTTGAAGGTTGGGGAGGCTGTGGCAATTTCTTAAAATAAGACAGCAAGGAAGTTTGCCACATTGATGAACTCTTCCTTTAACAAAAGTTTTCTTGGTAGCATGCTGTTTGATAGCATTTTCCCCACAGTAGAACTCCTTTCACGATTGGAGCCAGTCCTCTCAAACACCATTGCCGCCCTGTCAACGAAGTTTATGTCCTATTCTAAATCTTTTGTCGCCATTTCAATCATCTTAATAGTATCTTCACCAGAAGTAGATTCCATCTCAAGAAACCACTTCCTTTGCTCATCCATAAAAAGCAACTCCTCAGTCATTAGTTTTATCATGAGATCGCAGCAATTCAGCCCCATCTGCAGGCTCCACTGCTAATTCCAGATCTCTTGCTGTTCCCACCACATCTGTGGTTAACTTCCTCCACTGAAGCCTTGAACCTCTCAGAGTCATCCATGAGGGTTGGAATGCACTTCCTCCAAACTCTTATTAATGTTGGTATTTTGACCTCGTCCCATTAATCACAGATGTTCTTAATGGCATCTAGAATGGTGAATCATTTCCAGAAGATTTCCAATTTCCTTTGCTCAGATCCATCAGAAGAATCTCCATCAAGGCGGCCATATAAAATGTATTTCTTAAATAATTAG
Organism: Ursus americanus; assembly: GCF_024610735.1. Classification (NCBI taxonomy): domain Eukaryota; kingdom Metazoa; phylum Chordata; class Mammalia; order Carnivora; family Ursidae; genus Ursus; species Ursus americanus. The sequence continues at coordinate 32,530,136 of NC_142154.1, forward strand.
CCTTGAAAGTTGAAATTACTTCTTAATCCACGGGCTGCAGAATGGATGTTGTGTTAGCAGCCCTCGTAGAATTCATAGAAGAGAGTTAGGGCCTTGCTGTGGATTAGGCTTTGGCTTAAGGGAATGTCGTGGTCGTGGTTGGTTTGATCTTCTATCTAGACCACTTAAACTTTCTCCATATCAGCCATAAGTCTGTTTTGCTTTCTTATCATTCATGCGATCACTGGAGTAGCACTTCTAATTTCCTTCAAGAACTTTTCCTTTGCATTCACAACTTGGCTGTCTGGTACAAGAGGCCTAGCTCTTGGCTTTTTTTTTTTTGCTTCTGACCTGCCTTCTTCACTAAGCTTAATCATTTTTAGCTTTCGATTTAAGGTGAGAGATGTGTGACTCTTCCTTTCCCTTGAACACTTAGAGGCTATTGTAGAGTTTGTAATTGGTCTGATTTCAGTGCTGTTGTGTCTCAGGGAATAGGGGGGCCTGAGGAGAGGGAGAGGGATGGGGGAACGCCCAGTGGGTAGAGCCCAGTGGGTAGAGCACCCAGCACTTACTGGTTAAGTTTGCCATCTTAGATGGGCGCACTTCATGGTGCCCCAAGACAATTACAGTAGAGTCATCAAGGATCACTGACCGCAGATCACCATAACAAATAGAATAATAATAAAAAAAAGTTTCAAGTATTGTGATAGTTACCAAATGGAACTCTCAGAGACACAAAATAAGTGAATGCTGGTGGAGAAATGGTGCCGATAGACTGGCTCGATGCAGGGTTGCTGCAAACCTTCAATTTGTAAAAAACACAGTATTTGCGAAGCATAACAAAGCAAAGCACAATGAAACGAGTATGCCTTTTATTATTTTTGATCTATAAATTTTAAGTCATTGAAATGTCATTGAAACTATTGTGTCTTTGGACTTAACGCTGTTTTATATATGTCTATATCTGTACATGATAGCAAACTGCTTTTAAAAATTTCTTCCGTAAGAATTGCTCTTTTAAGGCTGGTCTGGCACTTGTTACCTTTACTATTTAAGGATCTGGAGATTGAAAATGAAGATTTGAAAGAGAGGTTGAGAAAAATTCAGCAAGAACAGAGAATATTACTGGATAAAGTCAATGGTTTACAACTACAACTGAATGAGGTAAATAATCTACATAATATAAAAAAATTAAAAAATGTTTTACTACCAGTAATCATCATTGATAACAATAGTTAATGATCACCTGCCACATCAAGTCATGGTGCTAGATGCCAAAGTAGATACAACCAGGTCATTGTCCTTGAGGAAAGTCCTATCTTCCTGGGATCTTCACATGAAACTTTCAGTGTCACATGTAAGAACAGAGAATACTGTGGGTGTATGGTAATAGCAAAGCGCTGAACTGTATAGTTGGGGCTGTGGGATTGGAGAGAAAGGAGTAGATGAAAGATGTGAGGAAGAGGAGTAGGTAGGAGTTGATAATGGATGGGTTCTCAGAAGAATCCAAGTGCTTCTGAACCTGGTGAGTGAGAAGAATGAGTGACAGCCCAGACCACAGAATTAGTCATCCAGAGACATTTTCTCCTTACATCCTTGTTCCCATTCTTAAAGATACGTGCCAGCCTTTTACAAAGATATTCACTGAGCTCATGCCTTTAAAAAATCCGCTTTGAATAATGAAAATACATTTCTTCTTCTTTTTAAATTTAGGAAGTAATGGTTGCTGACGATCTGGAAAGTGAGGTAGGATGATAAATTGTACTTTAAAGCTCTAAAATGTTACGTAAATTGAATATGATATTGCAGTTGAGGTTTGAGTCCCGAGTTGAGATGGGGACGAGGATTCGATTCCTGGTTATTGCTTAAAGGGAGAAACAAGACCTATATGTGACTATAAAAATACAGTTTAAGTACAGTAGCATGGGTTATCATAAGCATTTTGTTGTTATTGCCTCTGAATGCCTCATTTTCTGTGAAACTTTTAACGAAAAGATATTAAATTCTAAACATTGTAAATAAAATGTCTGAAAATAATAAGATTTGAAACAAATGACAGAAATGAGAATTTTTCATAGAATTGTTTGTATATATTATATATTTTATTAGTATATTTGTAGAAATTTTCAACTCTACTAGTAGTTAAAAATACTAAAAAAATCGAAGTCATTTTAATTCACGTGTTTTCTGAAACACGTTTTTAACCCGGTTGCAAGCACGGAGTGATTTTGCTCTGTATTTATTCCTTTCCATTTCAGAAAGAAAAGCTGAAGTCCCTTTTGGCGGCTAAAGAAAAGCAACACGAAGAAAGCCTAAGAACTATTGAGACTCTGAAAAATAGATTTAAATATTTTGAGGTATAGAAAGCTTCAATAAGTTATTTCATATAACATATAATGGGCAGTGGTAAGGAGCTTGGGGTCAGACTTGAATTTGAAGGAGCGCTTTCTTCTTTATTGTGTGATCTCGGCAGTTTATGTAGCCTCTGAGCTTGCTGCCGCTTTTGCAGAATTGGGGTGATCGTCCTTTTTTCCACAGAGCGGTTGCAAAGGTTAAACGAGACCACTGAAACTGACCCACGTGGGCCTAGCATTCTCTTCCATACCCATTTCTCTTCCTCGGCTTTCCTCTTTGTCCGTCTTTACCTTTACAAAACTTCACACTCGTACCAGTAAATTTGCAATGTTTATGATGGTGAAAAGAACAAAGTGTCATAAATGAATAGTGTATTTCCAGGATTATCTCAGAAAGGGTGTTGTGTATCTACGCATTAATATGCATTAATTACAACACTTGGTTGGGAGTAGTGTGTCAGTAAGGCTCCGTTCATATACTCAGCTTTGGTTGGGCCCGTTAGCTCTTAGTTTTTCCAAAGTCATGGTATTTTTTAGAAAGTTTTTATTGAAATACAGTGTATTATAAAGTGCACATGTTAAAGTGTGTACATTGAAGAATTTTCACAAGTCAGACACACCAAGGTCAAGGAATAGAGCTTCCCCAGTACCTGGAAGCCTCCTGACACTTGTTTCCTGTCACAACCCACACTTCCAGCCCAGCCGGTAATCACTGTCTTGACTTTCACCTGCAGACGTTTGTTTTGCAAGGCCATCATATGTATTTTATCAATGTGGTTCATCACTGGTGCCATTGAATAAGGTGGCTGATTCAGTGTGGATCTTTTATCTTTCCTGGGGACTATAACTCCAAAGCACGTAACAAAAGCAATTCTTTTCTTTGGAGATGAAAAACACGCTCAGCTGTGAAGGAACGTAAAGACATGGGAGGAATCTCACAGATGTAATGTTGCGTGAAAGAAATCAGACACAGAGTCTATATTGCATGATTTCCCTTTTACAAAATTCGGAATCAGACATGACTAATCTGTGGGGATCGAGGTCAGAGTAGAGGCCACCCTTTGGTGAGGGGTTACCGACCAGGGGCATGAAGAAGCTTCTGAGGGTGCTGGGAATGTTGTCTGTCTTGATCTGGGTTGTGGTGACTCGAGATGTACATATGCAGACATTTGCTGCACCGTATACTTCACAGTCTTATACTTCACTGCGGTGAGTTACGCCTGGATGCATGTTTGGGCTGATATGACTGAATTCTGAAGCTTATGCAGAAATACAGGCTTATAAAGTAATGAACGAGTAGAGTGGCTTCTGTCTTTCACACTTGAAGGTGTTTGTTTTTAAGGTTCGTAGTGAAACCAGTAATAGCTAACATTTTGTAGCACTGCCCACGTGCCAAGAAACAGGCCTGTACTATACACGCACTTCATCAGCACATCAACTCTGTGTGGTGGGTCCTACTCTTACCTCCACTCTGTAAGTGAGGAGACTGAGGCACAGAGCAGTCTACCCGGAGCGGCTCTATAAATAGGAAGTGGCAGAGCCAGAACTTGAACCCAGGCGGTCTGACTGGTTCTATGCTCAGAATAGCTCGAATGAGAAAATACAGATGTGTATATGGGATTTTTGAAATATCCATCACAGTCGGAACCTGTAATTGGGTAGTATTTATGTATTACTTTTCTTCTAAGAGTGGACTCTCACATCTTAGGAATAACATGTTTTTCCGTAGCTTTCGACAAACTTGGAGCCAAGTCCATAACTTTCAATGAGGCTATAATATATTGTAGAAAAATAACGCGTTTTTTTCTTTTTCTTTTTTTTTTAAAGATTATTTATTTATTTGATAGAGAGAGACAGCCAGCGAGAGAGGGAACACAAGCAGGGGGAGTGGGAGAGGAAGAAGCAGGCTCCCAGCGGAGGAGCCCAATGTGGGGCTCGATCCCAGAACACCGGGATCACGCCCTGAGCCGAAGGCAGACGCTTAAAGACTGCGCTACCCAGGCGCCCCTAACGCGTTTTTTCTTATAAAAACAACACATTTATTTTAGGAACCTGAGGAAACGTAGTTAAACTAAAGGCAGAAAATAAGCACACCCATAATGCCAGCCCTCTTAGCCCCTGACTGATCTCCTTTCACCACTTCCTTTGTGCATAGCTTGTGTGCATACCCATTCAACACGCGGGAATATTGTTTTGTAGCTTTCTTCCCGTAGTCTAACGAAGACATTTTCTCTAGTCGATATGTATTCATTTGGATGGATTTTTATACTAGAAATGAGTTTTTTACTTTCAAGAAGAAAATTAGAGGGTGTACTTTACAGGTGGCCCAATATTGATGAAAGCAGCCATTAAAAACTAAGAATGCATTATTTATAAATATTGAGTACCTACTACTGTGTCATCTCACATGCTAAAAATTCCTCATAAACTGCCAACAGAAATGCTGCATTATAGGGGCGCCTGGGTGGCACAGCGGTTGAGCGTCTGCCTTCGGCTCAGGGCGTGATCCCGGATCCCTGGGATCGAGCCCCACATCAGGCTCCTCCACTATGAGCCTGCTTCTTCCTCTCCCACTCCCCCTGCTTGTGTTTCCTCTCTCACTGGCTGTCTCTATCTCTGTCAAATAAATAAAATCTTTAAAAAAAAAAAAAAAAAAAAAAAAAAAAAAAAAGAAATGCTGCATTATGTGTAATATATAATATGTAGGCGGTTCCCTTTTGTTTATAGGAAAAATATGGGGGAAAATGTACTTTAGAATGAAGCTAATCTTATGTCACAACTCATCTGTCCATTTTTATTTGAGTAATCAAGTAAAGGTAATACACCCAAACTAAGTTTTATGAACTCCTTCTGTGTGTAGGCCTCCCCCAACCCATACATGTAGAAGCCCATTTAGCAGCTATTGCAAACTCTAGTATTAAATATTACATAGAACGAAGACCTTAACCAAGTTTACAGACATTTTCTGTACCCTGGGGGAACTACGGATTAGTGGAGGTGGAATTCATTCAGTTACAGAACTGTGGACCATTTTTATTGTGGTCACCTCCGTGAGTTTGACACGTAGCTGTTAGTACTAATACACAAACATGTTATGTTATGTATATGTTAGTACATGTTATGTATATGTTAGTACATGTATATGTTATGTATATGTTAGCGCATATACACAAACAACTACATCTGCACATCTTCTTTTAAAAATTGAAAATATTTGACATACAATGTGACATTAGTTCCAGGCATACTCCATGGGAATTTGACAACTCTATCTGTTATGCCGTGCTCACCGTAAGTGTAGCTCCCCCGTCACCATACAGTGTTATCACAGTACCACTGACTGTATTCCTTATACTCTACCTTTTATCCCCACGACAGTCATTCCGTAACTAGAAGCCTGTGTCTCCCACTCTTCTTCATCTGTTTTGCCCATTCTCCTACCTCCTCTCCTCCATAAAATGATTCTTTGGATTTATGGGTCTGTTTCTGCTTTTTGTTTGTGTGTTCATTTGTTTTGTTTTGGGATTTCACATATGAGTGAAATCATATAGTATTTGTCTTTCTCTGTCTGAGTCACTTCACTTAGCATTATATCCTTGAGGTCCAGCCATGTTTTGCAAATGGTAAGATCTCATCCTTTCTTATGGCCAGCGTGAGTGTACGTTCACCACATCTTCTTTGTCCGTTCATCTATGGATGGACGCTTGGGTTGCTCCCATATCTTGGCTATTATAAATCATGCTGCTATAAACATAGGGGTGCATATTATCTTTTTGAATTAGTGTTTTTGTTTACTTCGAGAAAATTGCCCTGTAGTGGAGTTACTGGGTCATATGGTATTTCTATTAATTTTTCAAGGAACCTCCATACTGGGGCGCCTGGGTGGCACAGCAGTTAAGCGTCTGCCTTCGACTCAGGGCATGATCCCGGCGTTGTGGGATCGAGCCCCACATCAGGCTCCTCCACTATGAGCCTGCTTCTTCCTCTCCCACTCCCCCTGCTTGTGTTCCCTCTCTCGCTGGCTGTCTCTATCTCTGTCGAATAAATAAATAAAATCTTTAAAAAAAAAAAAAAAAGGAACCTCCATACGGTTTTCTACATTGGATGCACCAATTTACATTCGTACCAGCAGTGCACAGGGTTCCTTTTTCTCCACATTCTTGCCAACACTTGTTTTTTCTTGTCTTTTTCATACTAGCCATTATAACAGGTGTGAAGTGGTATCTCATTGTGATTTCAATTGCATTTCCGTGATGATTGGTGATGTTGAGTGTCTTTTCATGAGTTTATTGGCCATCTGTATGTCTTCTTTGGAGAAATGTCTGTTCAGGTCCTCTGCCTATTTTTTAATTGGATTATTTTTTAGGAGTGTGTGTAAGTTCTTCCTATATTTTGGATATTAATTCCTTATCAGATATGTGATTTACAGATAGCTTTTCCCATTCACTAGGTGGCCTTTATATGGTTTCCTTTGTTGTGCAAAGGATTTTTATTTTGATGTGGTTCCAGCAATTTATTTTTGCTTTTGTTTCCTTTGCCAGAAGAGACCTATCTAGAAAAGTATTTCTATGGCCAATGTCAAAAGAGATTATGGCCTATTTTTTTCTACCAGTTTTACAGTTTCACATGTCAGGTTTAGGTCTTTGATCCATTCTGAGTTTATTTTTGTGTATAGTGTAAGAAAGTGGTCCAGTTTCATTCTTTTGCATTTATCTGTCCAGTTTTCCCAACATGATTTGTTGAAGAGAAACTGTCTTTTCTCCATTGTATACTCTTGCCTCCTTCGTCATAAATTAATTGACTGTATAAGCATGGGCTTATTTCTGGGCTCTCTGTTCTGTTCTATTGATGTCTGTGTCTTTTTTTCTGCCATTACTGTACCGTTTTGATTACTACAGCTTTGTAGTGTACCTTGAAATCTGGGATTGTGATACATCCAGCTTTGTTCTTCTTTTTCAAGATTGCTTGGGCTATTTGGGCTCTTTGTGGTTCCATTCAAATCGTACTATTATTGGTTCTATTCTGTGAACAATGCTGTTGGTGTTTTAATAGGGATTGCATTTGATAGGGAAGACGTTTTCTTCCTTTTGAGGTAAAGAAGCAGCAAAGAATGTGCATCGAATGTTGTTTCAGTTCATGTGGGGCTCACTTTTTTTTTTTTTTTTCTTTTGAGCAGTAAAGTTTTTCCTTGAAACGCTTGGCTGCTTTTATTAAAATGTTTAGTGAAGTAGTTTATTCCCAACTGGTCTCTCTAATTGTCGCTAGTGCGGTGTCTTTCTGTGGTTTCAAGTAGAATCATACTCAGGAGAAACAAGGAATGTTGCAAATGTGGCTTTAATGATTGGATCAAAATAGATACAGAATTTAACAAAATGAAGCAATATTCGTCATATATTTATGCTTCTGATTTCAGAGCGATCATTTAGGATCAGGAAGTCATATCAGTAACCGGAAGTACAAAAGCATAGGTTATCATTACCGTTCACCCAGTTCAAACACGGAAGAATGTTTATACCTAGTTATTTTGTCTAACTGTATATGACATTCTTGCCGCTCGGCTTCAACTACTTCTGTGTTATACCTGAACACACGACACAGGAGGAAGTGAAGATACTACTGTAGCCTCTAACCTAAAATCTGGCAATGCCGAGGCTCTGATATTCCCTAGGCACCTGTATTTCTAAGTTGTATCTTATATGAGCTACCAAACTTGCCTTGTTGATTAGTCGGCATTTATCTTGTGAGATTTGGAGCTTGTTTTTTATGAAAAGAAACATAACATGGTTTTTTGATTTGGAGAAATCTTTGGATATAGTCTCAATGCTGGGAGGCAGTTTAAAATTTGAAGTTACATAGATACTTATGTCTTAGTTATCTTAAGACTGTAATTAATATTAACTTTTATGGATTGTTTGCTAATTCTAAATAATTCCTCTAGAAAATCCATTTTTTGCTTCCTGTAAGTATTAAATTATCCTCGAGCTAAGTACAATAGTAATATTTATCCCATAAATTATAAAGAACACCACTTTTATTTTGACTGATTGTAAGATACATATTTTATAATAATCATGTAGCTTATGTAGTCTAACCATCTTATATATTTCTAAAAACCAACTTAGTATCTATTCAGAAGAATATAGATACTTCCCTGACGTCTATAGAAATAATAAGGAAAGACAGGGATATTTTAGAACAAGGATAATTTTATGTCGTAACTCATTCTTCTGTTTGAAAAATAGAGGAGAGATAGTAACACCAAATCAATTCTTAGCCTACTTTGGTATGGGTATTTAAGTTAAGATATCATTAATTTGGATTTATGTAGGAAAAGAAGATATGCTTCTCAAACAGGGTCAAACGTACATGGCAGATTCACAGGTAATTCTGTTTTTTAATTAAAAAATATTTATTAAAAATATTCGTGCCTTTTTAAAAAAGAGGAAAACAGTGATAAGTACATATACATTGAATAAGGTTTTCATTATCAAAGAAAAGTTGTTGGTATTCTGAGTTTAATGAAAGCAGATATTACTGTTTCTGGTGCCCTCTAGAGTGTTTTCGATGACAGTAGCTTAAATTAGAGATTTGAATTACAAGTTCATTGTCTTTGAGAGTAAGCCTGTATTTATTAACAGCATTTGGTCAGCTCTTCATATTTGCCCATATAGAGGGGAAGACAGGTTACGAATAATTCAGAAGTAATTTTTTTGGCTTTGAAATGTATTTTTCCTTGTATTCAAATACATATTCTATGTGTTGGAAATTCACCTCAAAATAAGGAAAGCTTCCAAGAGGTAGTGTTGGCCGATTTACTTGTTCATCTGCTTCTGACCTTTACTTTCCAATAGATACAAGTTTGCATTTTTAGCACCTCCCATGGACTGAAGTGATACATATTTGGGCTTTTAAAGGCTTTTTTACATTCTGTCATTTATAGGCAGAATGAGTTAGTCTTCGTGATGTCTTAAGATCACTTTAACTGGAGGGGTGCCTGGATGGCTCAGTTGGTTAAACATCTGCCTTCAGCTCTCAGGTTATGATCCCAGGGTCCTGGGATCAAGCCCTGTGTTGGGCTCCCTGCTCTGAGGGGAGCCTGCCTGCCGTTCCCCCTGCTTGTGCTCTCTCTCTTTCTCTCTGTCAAATAAATAAATAAAATCTTTTTTTAAAAAATCACTTCAAGCTGGAAACTTACAAGATTCTAAGTTGAGGAAATGGATATTATCTGAAAAGTATTTAAGATTAGATAAATATTTGTAATAAAACAAGTATGAACATTGTAAAGATGAGTAAATAATTGGTAAATTATCGCAGTTTTAGTCTAAAGATCACTGGTAAATTGAAAGGTAATTTAGAAGCAGAGTGAGGCTGGGAAATTATTCTATGTTTTTAATTTTCTTCTTCTTGATCCTGAGGAAGGCAGTATAGATTTAACTGAACAACAGTAAAACCCGCCTATTAAAATAGCGGAATGTGTGCACAGCACATGGCTTTTATCAATGAGTTAGTAGCTGTAAAGAGCCCTTACTCTAATAGGCTGTATGGGAAAAAATAAAATAATCACATTTAATCTTTCATGATTATATGTTCTGTTTATGAACTATTTCATGAGAAGGTTAATTATACTTCTTTTTTGTGTCAACACTTAGTGAAGGGAGTAAGTTGTCAATCAAATTTTGTACTTAGATCATATTCTAAGTTCTAGTTCATCCTACTTGAGAGAAGAAAACTTGTTTCATCTTTGTGAGTTTTAACTAATATTCTCTTGACAACTCATACTAGCTGTTTATTTTGGTGGTATTTTTATAGTTTTAAGAACATTACATTGGAGTTAACGAGGATATTCAGAAATTATATATCTTATTAGAATTACTTAATGTATCATTCTGTGAAATAATTTGCAGATTTAAAATTGCAGCACTTGTTTTGATTTAAGTGTTCCGATGACTTTCTTTGGAATTGGAAGTTCTAAGCACATAATATGCCATAAAGCATAGAAATAATAAATGTGTTTTGATAAAGTTGATATCACTTGTGGGTAGTTACTGTGAATGGGGAAAGGAAGAAGAAGTAGTCCTCAGAGGCCACATCTATTTTCTTTCTTTGTTCTGCCAGAAATACACGTAAAGTGAACAGACTCTCTAAGCATCACTGCTTGAGAACATGTGAAGGGAATCATACCCAGAATGGCTTTTCTAGCCTCAAAAATCACTACTGTAGTTTTCTAATATGCTAGTCTGAAAACCCCTTGATTGCTGATGATGTGGGAACTTTATAAGTTTAGCAGATAAGCCAACGTCTTCTTTAGGCTTTTGTGATGAGTACCTTTTTTGTTTCCCTTTTCAGTGTACTTCCCCAGGGGTGCCAGCCCACATGCAGAGCAGGTCCGTGTTAAGACCACTGGAGCTGTCGTTAACCAATCAAACCTCATATTCCGAAAGTGACATTTTAAAGAAAGAGTTAGAAGCCATGAGAACTTTCTGCGAATCCGCGAAACAAGACCGCCTCAAGCTCCAGAACGAGCTGGCGCACAAGGTGGCCGAGTGCAAAGCCTTAGCGCTAGAATGTGAACGCATCAAGGAGGATTCGGACGAGCAGATAAAGCAGTTAGAAGACGCACTGAAAGATGTGCAGAAGAGAATGTATGAGTCCGAAGGTAAAGTAAAACAAATGCAGACACACTTTCTTGCCCTTAAAGAGCACCTGACAAGCGAAGCAGCCACAGGGAGCCACAGGCTAACGGAGGAGCTGAAGGACCAGTTGAAGGACATGAAAGCGAAATACGAGGGCGTGTCAGCAGAAGTGGGAAAATTGCGAAACCAAATCAAACAAAACGAACTGTTAGTAGAACAGTTTAGGAGGGACGAAGGCAAGCTGGTGGAAGAGAATAAGCGATTGCAGAAGGAACTCAGTACGTGTGAAACGGAGCGAGACAAGAAGGGAAGGAGGGTCGCCGAGGCGGAAGGCCAGGTAAAAGAACTCTTAGCAAAGCTGGCCCTTTCAGTTCCGACAGAAAAATTTGAAAGCCTGAAGAGCTTATTATCGAGTGAAGTAAACGAGAAGGTGAAAAAAATAGGAGAGACGGAAAGAGAGTATGAAAAATCACTTGGTGAAATCAGACAGTTAAAGAGAGAGCTTGAGAATTGTAAGGCCAAGCTTGCT